>NC_090937.1:496669459-496976126 GCF_040938575.1 Ambystoma mexicanum
GCCCCCGCCTCTCCCAATTTTGGGAGACGGTGTTCACAACCGTTTCCGCTATACTCGATCAACCTATCGACCCCTCCCCAATGAAGGGCCTATTCCATGACTTTCCTGGGCTACCTCGAAATTCTAAGAAAATGGCCGGCCTTTGCATGCTCCTTGTGGTACGAGCCATTCTGCTTTGTTGGCTTCGCCCCGCACCCCCCACGCATGCGCAATGGCTCAGAGCTCTCACATGGGCCTCACACACTGAGGAAGCGTGGTCCTGCCTACAACCAGCCCACTCGAGGCCTAGGGATGTCTGGATCCAGTTTCGCTCCTATATGTCAGATTTAAATGCGACACCTGATACAACTTCCCCAACTACTACACCCACTCATGCAGGTGGTCTATCCTGAGCTGAGGGCTCTCCTATACTGCGTTCGCAATGTATGCGTCCTTGATGGAAAATGTTAAAACTAGATGCACTGACTGTATGCCTGTACTGTTTTAAATGTACCTACCTTGTGTATTGTTCGCCTGTGTTCGGCTGCCAAGCTGTTTAATAAAAAAAGATTTAAAAGAAAAATTAACAGGCCATATATGTCACATAGCCACTTAGTAGCCATCCCTGGAAGTTCACCTCCAGGTCACACTACGGAGCGTCATCATTAGCCGCTCATGGACCTGCAGTCTACTTGCCTTTCTTTAGTTTCTATTTTCTATTTGTTTATTACGCGCTAAAAGCCTGACAGGGATCAGGGCGCAACGCAAACACACAAGACAGCACAAGACAACCTATAAAAATTACAGGCCAGCAGTAATGTATCTATTGAAACAAGATTGTTTTTAACTTCTTCCAGAAGAATAGGCAATGCTCCAAACCTAGGGTCAGAGGAAGAAGAGTCCAGGCAGCAACTTCCAGAAATAGGGAGGACCTATAATTGCCCCTGACTCGATTAGGTCTTGGGCAAACCTGCAACTGACTAATACTTGATCGAAGAGCCTTTCTAGGCTGATAAATAAATAATTAATCTTTCAGGTAATCGGGTGCTGAACCATAGGCCGACTTGTGTACCAAGACACAAGTTTTGAACTCTAGCTTTGACTGGAAGCCAGTGGAGATTTTTCCAGTGCTCTGAGATGTGCTCTCCAGTGGGCACATTGTTTATACTGTGCACAGCATCATTCTGGACCACCTGGAATTCATGGATACAACTCTTAGATGCACCACCCAGAAGGGCATTACAATAATCGATTCTAGGCATGGTTTTGCAACTGTTCTCAGAAACCAGAGGTCTAATTTGTCTCAGTAACTTCAAGCAATGATGTTTGTTATCTACTACTCCACTGACCTGAGCATCTGAGCTAACAGAGAGGTCCAGATATGTACCCAAGGTTTTAACTCTTTTTTGGGTTATGATATTACAGCCATCAAACACAAATGTGCCTATCTTTCTTTACCTATGTCTTTTTCTCTGCTGAAAGGAACAACCAACTTTGCAGCAAAGGGAAAGAGGCTGCTTTGGCTGCAGGAGTATTGCTCTCAAGCCAAACCTATCCCCCAGCTGCAAACCTTTCTGAAAACAAAGACAATCTGCACATAGTCGAGGGGTTGGGGACTGGAGTGTCACGTGCACCCATGATGACACCCACTTTTCTTCAAAGTTCTCCCTTTCGTTCAGCTATGAAGGGGGCCTTCAGTTGAAGTGGGAGCTGGACATTGTAGATAAGGAAAAACCAGGAAAACAGCGCAGAGTTGAGAGGGAAGTGGAGGACATGTGTTAGGGACAAGTAGGTAGGCTCAGTGTGCCTGCCCAATAAAAGAGAAAATAAAAGATTTTTAATGCAATTATGAAATGCAACCAAAATCAAATTGCAAGCTGGGTTACTGTTTTAATGTGGCAGCAAATTGGTGTGCACCTGTGGGGGGCAAGGTTGACCACGACCAGTTTAGGCTTTCATTCTTCTAAGGCTACTAAAATGAGCTCCTTTGAAACTGCAAGACAGTGGTAGCCGGTGCTTCACAGTACATTAGTGGTCTTATGATGGCTATTACATATTTGTTACATATTTACGAACAAGTTGCTGAATGGGACGCAAAATTGTGTTTAAAATATGTCACACAATAATTACCATAAACAAAAAAGGAAAACATCAGCAATGAATGAGCCATTCATTTTTAGGGCGTCCTTGGAAAGAATTCCTCAAACAGAAGTTAGAGAATCTTATCTTTAGGCACTGGGGCGAGTCAGAAGAAGGACTCAGACTAAGGTGTGCCATTTTAAAGATGATTTATTCAAATTTTAAAAAATACCTACCTTATCCTACTGCTATGAGGTAAGTTCCCTACCTACCAAACTAAAAAGTAAGGGTGCTTGTCAAAGTCCAAAAGAAATAGTCCTTAGTCCAAATTCTATTAGTGAACTAGTCCCTAGCACTTACGAAAAATATACCAAAAAAAGGAGCCCGGAGCAATAGCGCTGGTCCTTGGCTTCTGCCAGGCCCAATCACTTGGATCTCTTTTCAACATGTTGTAAATGTTCGTGAGTGTCTCATAACACAGTTCACAACCTCTTTGCATGTTCTATATACAAAGTCTTACTTCCATATGGTTCCCTCTTTCCAGGAAGAATGGGCTTTCTTGATACAATTCCACCAGTTCCAACTCAGTACTTGACAATGTTCTTGTTTTGTACCTAAGGATTGGAAGCGTGCAAGTTCTCTCTCTTGTGTTCTGTTCACTATATTTCATGGTTCTTGTGCTTCCCAAAACCCTCTGGCCCTTTGACAGGCTTCCTTTATTCCGATCTCGGTGGGGTGTCCAACCGTTCAGGTTTTCTTGGCTCCTGTAATCATTGTAGCTTTCCCAGCTTCAAATGTTAAAGTCTATTGGTTTCTCAGGGCTCTCAGAAGCCCTCTGGCCCTCTAACATGCTTGCTTCAACTCTACATAGATAGGGCATCTGCCTTCTCGGGTTTATCATGCTCCTGTAAACCACGAACTGGCTTTCCCAGCCTCGAATATCAAAGTTTGCCCCTCTCAACGGCGTTACCTCTTATGGGGCGTTCGCTTCCCTTCCACTACTCGGCAGCTAATGCACTTCTCGTGCGGAGTTTGGGGTCCAGGCTCTGTGCTGTAGTCTGGTGTCGGCATCGGTTAATGGGCCCCATGCCCACCACGGGTTCCGTGTGTCGCGCCACAAGATGCAAGCCACATTTGGGGCTAATTTTGAAAGTGCAGTTTTACTCAAGTTCCTTGCAACATTTTAGCTTGTGTTGCTGTATGTCTGTGGCTAATCTGATGCTTGAATGTTCGCCATGTGCTATGCAAGCACCATGACCCCCTGCAAGTTGCAGTTGATCACCTGTGTCACTCCTTTTATTTGTGTCTTTGCATTTTCCAGTAGAGTAAATGCACCTCAGGTCCACTGTTTAATGTCAGCCTTTGACAACAATGAGGTGGAATTGCAGCTATTGGCTACCTTTTCCCTCTAGGGCTGACTGTGGTCAAACTTACAAATGTCTCCCTGACCACAGAATTCCATTTGCATGTTGCTGGGTAGAATACACAGGGGCAGATCAACACCCGATAATCCATGCTTGATCACAAACTAGTTGCAAGGGGTGAGGAGCTTGGTGTCGGGACAGCCAGGTCCCCTGCTGAACTTGTCGTCTATGCAAAAGGTTAGACCTGCAGCCTAGCATGTGGTTTTGTCAGGGAACCAGACTCCATGGTTCCCAGGAAGTTGAGGAGAATTTTGGTGGGTTGACAAAACCTAGTTGGTTGGTGGCGCTGGCAAGAGGCTTGGTACCTCAGTGTTGTCACTAGTTATTTCACAATTCAGTCCAGAGTTTTGTTTGTGCAGGAATATTTATTATTTCAAGTGCAGCATAACACCTAGGGCACAATATACCAGGTTGGTGAACCATAAAAACAGAAAAAACAGCCGAGGTACGTTTCAACCGAAGTCTTTCTCAAGGCATTGAAGTTGGGGTGGGGGCTCCCATTTGAACAAGAAGAGAACAGCCCTGAGTAGGGTGCTGGGTAGATGCTGGTTAGCAGTTCTGGGCCGGTGGTCTGTGTGCGTCCGGGTAGTGTCCAGTGGAATTGATCACAAACTAGGTCTACTTGGCTTTGCACTGGCTGGTAATCTCTTAATAGTCACTTCCCAGGGATATTAGGCCTCGCTGGATGCAAAATCCTGAGTCAGATTGCCTACATTGCAATCATGGGAGGAGCCTCTGAGCGTTCTTTATGGAAACAACTTTCTGAAAAACATCTTTGATGTTAACACCTTCTGAATGTGGTTGTTTTTTAAGATTGTCCTTAGGTATTTTCTCCCTGTTATCCCTTACAGGAGCGGGGGAGTCTAAGGTCACCCCATTTCCCCTCTGCCCTGATGACCTTCTTTAACATGGGTGACACGTTTCAGAATGCACCCTAGTGAATGTGGGGCATCCCTAACCCCTTCTTTTTTGTGATGATGTCATACATGCATGGCCTGAGTCCCCTATTGTGTCTGATGAAACTAACATGCGATGGTTCAGAAGGATTTATATAGACGCATGGCAGAAAGTTGGGTTCTTTGCCAAGTGTGTCCATGGCCGCAACGCACCTCACCTTTAGCTATTTCTGTTACCAAAGTAATTGCAGGTTGCTCGAAAAAAACTGGTGGTTTATTAGGACCTTTGTCAAAGTCAGGCACAACATATGACCCACTGGACACCAAAAAGCATCTTGCTTTTACAGCAACAAACATCTATAGCTCTTGAAAATGCTCGTGTGTGTGTGTGTGTGTGTGTGTGTGTGTGGAAACACTGTGATCAGCACCATCAATTTCAAAGCAAACATTTTTCAGTTTTTTTTTGCCTAGTGTGCAAATGTTATAAAGGCACAGGCTTTGCATACGCCTGTCATCTAGTGCTTGGCTGTAGACATGTCATCCTGCTTTTTGTCCTTAAAGTGTAATCTGTGGATGTCGGCCATGGGTGCGTCTTTTTTCAAATGACTCCTTATTACGTGGACCCTCAACCCCGCAATGCTACAAACATCAACATTCGGTCCAGATTAGTCTTTTCCATTCATTTTTTGGCTCAGTCACAGACAAAAGTTTCAGAGGCAGAAAATCAAAGAAGAGGCACCAGAGTAGTAATTCGTTGCAGAGAGTTACAAGGAGTAAACGTTGAGGTTATCCAGGTTGAAACCTAAATACTAATCATTCGGAGAAGCTTTCAGCAGAAGCCATGGCATTAGCCCAGGTGGGGACAGATCTACAAGGAGCCAATCATAGCTGGTAATGTAAATTCCCAAAATGTAAAAAATGAAGATGTCTAATCGGGCCACTTCATGCTTCACCAGCAAGGTCTAGAGCCATCATACAGGAGATGTTAGACATTTGCTCGGCATATTGCTGGTATTTTCTCAAAGCATCAAACTCACTTATTTGGAATCACTGGTGGGCCAGATCCTGCTTAGGATCTATTATCAAGATTCCTCTGCTCTCTGATCCTCTACCTCTTCCTTCCACTAACTGCTTTGTGGAACCTCCAGACACTGTAGAAATAGAATGAATGAACACAAACAAATACAAATGGTTTCATCATGCCAAGCCTCTGAGATGCATCGGAATACAAAGGGAAGAGGAAGCAGGCAGACACAAACAAATAGATACTTCCACCCCATTCCACTAACAAATAAGAGTAAACCTCTGACGGATAAAGTCCTAGAGCCAATAGACGCCCATGAGGTTACGCTTCCTATCAGGAAACTCAATATGGCCGACGTGGTGAGGAAATTCCTATCACAAACTATTATGAAGGAGCCTCGCTCGACTGTAAAGCGGAATCACAAACGAAGAGGGAGAACCAGACGATGCCATTTTCCTCCTTGAGGCACGGCATCGAATCACGATCTGTTCTTACCCACGGCAGCGAAGGCGCTTAAACCGAGGAGGCAACCCTGTACACATCCTGCTTCAGATAAGGCAGGGGCTCCAGAACTGAGTGAGGTTTTAGGCTGAGTGCCGGGATCCATGTTGTGGTATCTTTTGCTATTGTGGCTACAACACACGAGAGGCCAGTTAAGCTAAAGATCACTAAACATTCACCTCCTGTTGAGGTCCCACATCGCTATAATTAGCAGCTTGAAAATTGAAATGTTAAAGCCTGTGCAGATCAATATTCCAACATAACATGATATTTAAACAACCGACACAGTTCAGCCACATGGACACGTTCTTGCATCGAATGGAACTGGCTTGTTCTACGGAGTTTCTGGCGTTTCCCATCTGAGTGTAAGAAGCATGGGTACATTCACAGACCTGCCATAGTTAAGCAGATTGGTGTATTCTTCTGTCAGGGTTCACCCCTTAGGATGGTCTGCATTTGTGGGCAAAGTCAGAAAAATTCTTCGTTCAAGACTCTTTTCATTCAAGCTTTCCTAGAAAGGTAGCCCCCAGCCCTCCATGCAGAAACCTGTCTTAGCTCATAACTTTCATCTGTTTACAATATGGTTTAGTCCACCTTCAGAGCCTATCAGAAATATGAAATCAAGGAGCTGTCATGGAAGGGACTTTTTAAATTGTGCCTACCTGTCTTGGGAGGGAGGGAGGGAGAGGTCATTTAAACATCTGTCAATAGCAGAACCATCCACTTAAATTCGTGAAGGCAATGTGTGCTACGAACACACCCAGGATTCTAACCCAAGCAATTTAACACTCAACCTTCTAAAAAGACTCAAAGGCTCTAGATAAAAGATCACTGTGTTAGTCAGATCCACTTAGAGCTGTTATATGTTACAGAGCTACGAGTGCAAACCTTTGAAAGGCTGCACAGTTCTTTGTAGCCCTTGTTCACCCATAAAGTCAATCACATTGCAGAAGCGGTTGGAACAAGATAGGTAGTTCAGCATGTTCAAGCAAACAAGTACGACATCACTACGCGAAGGGCTTGTTGTGCCCCCATAAAAGCTTCATTACAAAAGCTTAATTACTCATTTCCTTGGGGAGTCCTCCTTTTAGAAAATACCCATATATCTGGAAAAATACAGTTGGATTCCTACTTTCGCAAGATGGTGCCGTGTAGCTATTCCACAGCAACAATATTCTGTAGTTGGTGGAGCCCTTCCTGGACATCTTTGGATCACTTCATCATCAACTCCTGCTCCGCAGCTATGGGGGGCAGGGCTGCTTTACAATCTATGCACAGCATGTCAACTCTTCACAAATTAATTTGCAAAAGGTAAGTGTTACTTACCTGCAACCGGAGTCCATTTCCTCTTTGAGTCTCACATGCATCCCACTCCAGCGCACTAGGTGATGCAGGGTTGCAAACAGTACATGGACTGTTGTCTGCTTAGAAGCCCATGCCAGGCACATACCCCTTTACCCTTTGTGGCAAACCTTGCCCTGTTTATGCCCGTTTTGTTACATCTGTTGTGTTTTCGCTCCAAACCTGCATTTTTGGCTGCTATGCGTATATTTTCCCCCTTCTAAACCTTCCCCAGTGTTCTTCAAAGGTGAAAAATATCCAGCCCTCTTAAACTGCTCAGTGGGTTCCTGCATTCACTATTTAAATGTTGTCTCAAACCAGTGTTGTGAAGCAACAAAGCCAATCTAAAGGTAGCCTAGTGTGCGGCATTGGGTGGATGTCACTGGAAGTCGTTCAAGGCGTAATCATGGCTGCAGTCCACACTGTTTACTTTTAAGAAAAACAAGATATAATTTCCAAACCCACCAAAAAAGAAAGAATCGGCTAATGTGCAGGATATGCATCTATAGCAGCTACCCCTGTAACATTGGTGCTAACCCTGTCCTTTTCTGATGTTGCTATGGGGGCCGGCACCTGAAAACTCCAGCTCACACTTGACCCCAGCCAAGGTGTCCTAGAGGAGCCCTGCTTAATGGCGGTCTTTTGCACATCACTGTTTACAATTTACAGAACAATGGGTCCCTGTATGTCATTGTGATCTGGTACCTGTTCATTGACCCTTCTCGTGTTAGTAGATCCTTGTCACAATGTACATAATCGCAATGGCACCACCAGGCACGCTTCTTGGAATTCCCTTCAGAGAGCCCATCACTTAGACCTATAAGAAGAGTCATCATCTCAAGTGCTATGTAGTGCCTTTTACTTTGAATGAATTAAACGGATGTTAGCGTCACCACAGGACACTTCATGGAGGGATTTGATTCTTCCAATGGGTTTCCCTTTCCTATGCTGGTTTGCGCTAGTGGGTGTGTGATCCTTAGCACTGACCGTGGTTCAAAACCAATCCATTACCCGAGAATATATGCACTGCTTGAGTAGAGAATGGGGCAATGTGCAGTACAATGCCCTGTCTTCCCAGACTAGCCACGATTCACCTTTACAAAGTATCTCTAATCACCCACTGAGGCCAGTGGCCAGAAGGATCCGGGTCACTGTTTATAGGTCCTATTATTGTGATTTGCTTGTTGCTGTTCCCTATGCCCCCTCCAACCCCAGTTATTTAGTGAGCCAGTTTGCAGGCCTCTGGTTCCCCTTATTTCACGGGTGCACCCTCGTGACCCTCAATTCTTTTTTTTTTTGAGGGGTTTGAAGACCTTTACCGTGGAAACTAATCCATGGTAAAGTGACCCTGTTCCTTACAGACAGGGCGGGCACTGTGGATCTTGTGACTGGGCTTCACAGCTGCCCACAGTGACCCCCCCAAATTTGCAGATTCCCAGCTCTGCCAGTTAACAACAGAGGTGTTATGTTCTTTTTGCCCTCGCCAGTCACAGAAGGGACAGGTGTGATCAATTTAAAAAAGATTTCACTATTAAGCAATTTAGGCCAAGGCTACATTTATCTAAAAATACTGTTTACCTTGGTTTCCCCTCCAACATGTTTCAAAAATTCAGTTTCTACCTCCACTGCCCAGGGCTGATCTGATAATATTCTGAGGCACCCTGACCAGAATGTTGTTTTTCTGACACTGTGTATGCCCCGTGCAGCTACACTTTAAAGCCTGTAGGGGGTCTCTTGCTCCTTGTATGGAATGGAATGTTGGCATGTGTCTGGGGGAATGATGCACAGTTCTACATTTGCATGTCTTCGCTACATCTCTATGAACAGCAGCCTGTGAAACATGTCTAGCTGAAGAAGGGCGTCTTTCCGCATCGGTGACGTCACGGGCTAAATACGGAACACCAAGAACTCAATTGAAAGTGATATTTGAAAGAATTCCCGGGGTCCTTCGTCCAGGTTTATATATTTTATTTTACAAAGCGGGGTCCTGGATGGAAGAACAACATTTTAGGCATATTTTAAGAGAAAATTCAACAATTAGTGTCACATCAAATCAACAACGCTTCACAAACATGGTAGCTACATGGGAGACATTGGGCCGTGGAGACCAGCCAATAACAGCCCACCCTGCGTGGCCCCTTATCGGGCCTTTATTCATCTCCTTTCCTGGCATTGTTACAATGATTGATGCAGCCCCAGACAAAGAGCCATTTAGAGGCCCATTATCCCTTATAATAGGGAAAGATTTTATGTTTTGGGGTCAAAAATGCACCGCTAGCGCCTCTACGCTGCTGGATCCATGAGAAGTTGCCTGTAATTGCTTTACTGCCCTTTAAGGCTGCCATTTGCAAAACAGTCACAATCTCATCCGATATCATGGCAATAAGAGAGCCGGTTGCAAAGCAGGAGGGTCAGTCGCTTTGGTAAAGTTCTACCAATGGGTTTGGGGGTCCTGGCAGCCCGGAAGTGTAAGGGGATACCAATCGGGAGCCCAACACGCTCCTATTCCTGATTCACTAAACAGGGTGTTCTTCACTGAGGGCAGACACCCCCTTAAAATGAAGAATGGGAGTGGGGACACTGTACCTTTAAGAGTGCGCGCACTCCGATTTCCTCGTGATCACAGGCCTGGCTGTTCGTTCGCCGCTGGCGTGTACACTCCAAACAGAGAAGACATACCCCCTTTATATGCAGATCAAAAAAAGATAATCAAAAGTAATTCAAGGTAAACACACCAATCCAATACCATGTTTGATGTTTCTTATATTCAATTTTGTACACAGGAAGCAGCATGTGCCTACCTTGGCAAGCGGCCATGCTGAAACTATGCCGCCATAGTTAATAAAATGAGAAAGATTCACAGTGGGTGTACAGGAAAGTGCATACAGCCATGAAGGGGCACTATCAGGGTGGCCAGAGAAGGGTTAAAATGTAGTTATGGGGAGGTCCACATTAAGAAAATCAGATCCCCCCCAACAACACAAATTAAGATGAAGCAAATTCTTAGTAGCATCTGTATTTTTGGTTTGGTGACCTAACATAGAACCAGCTGATGGGAGACAGTGCCGTCCTCAAGAAGATGTCTGCTGGCACGTGAACCTTCTTAGAATCCTGAAATTAGAGGAGCCAAGCGAGCAGTGTATGGGAGTGGTCACCTGTGCTACTAAGGAGTCTAATTAGAGAAGATGGCTTCCAGGGGGTCCATCATCAGTGATATTGGATGCATTGGAAAATCTGCTCCTTACATTGTGAACTTTGCAAAGCAATATAAAGAAACTATCTCGCTTGTGTGAAGATCACTCTGGACGTTCACTTGAAAGTACATGTGACTTTGCCTGCAATAATGACCTGTGATTAGTTTTCTCCCTAGAGGACCATAAGGTCACTAGGAATCTGCGATACATAGGAGTGGCATGAGCACAGGAGGACCCAGAGCCCAATTTGAAGAGCGCTCATTGGTGCCCCTTGTGCCAGATGAGCCAATCCTGCAATGGCAATAATTCACTAAGGCAAAGTGGGTGTTCTGAGGGAACACTTTGAAACCTGTACCCAGAGTGCTTTGCAGTCACACCCCAAAGCGGCTCAATTCCTGCAGATGAGCCTCTTCATGTGTCTTGTAATAACCATTTTGCCAACCTCGTCCACATGGCTACTGATGGGATTTGCCTGGAGAAGCGAGTACGGCATGTGCCGAGGAGACGGTACATCTGTACGGTGTATTGTGGTGGGATCTGCTTTGAATCTGTTCAGTGGACGCTAACGGGCTATATAATTCATGCATTTCAGAAGAGAAAGGTATTACAGAGCGCCTTGCGTGCCCTTCTGCAAATAATTGATGGAAACTCACACAAAGCACTTGCAGTGTGATGGACGGCACACACTTAGGCAGTCGGTTAACATTTTCACCAGCTCTTATTAAAGGAACGATTGCTTTCTTCTCCAAAAACAAATGAAATCTAGCATCCCCACCCTAATGTGGCATTGAATTACAAGGCGTATGTATGCCACAGCGTACACTTCACAGGCTGAGGGGTTCACCATGCATGCTGGGTGAGGCGTGTGACCCGGCTGCACCGGGTATCATGATGCATGCTGTGGTCAGGCTGGAGGGGTTGCCTTCTGTCTGGTCATCTGACTTATATTGCCTGCTGTGGTGTTTTTTTAACAGCATGGGAATGGTGTTGATGTTCTTCAAACAATTACACATTTGCATGCTGGGTATTCATGTACACAAAATGCATAAGGGATGTTCTCTGTGAGATTGCTGGGTTGTCACAGGATATGGCCGGTTTGTCACTGCTTTCTTTTTATGCAGGTTTGGCTTGAACAGAGGCAGGATTGAGCTGAGCACAGGGGAAGAACTAGACTCCTCACCCCTGCTGCTTTAATTGCACATATCTTGCCAGGCATGTCAATGATATTCTAGGTCCTGAGATGCTGATCTCTTCACAGCATAGAGATATTTACATTGACTACATTGAGGATCAGATATGCAATATGGGCAAGTGTAATTTACAAACCTTTCGGGTTGCCCGTAAACAAGGAAGTAGGAGGACGTGCTAGTGGGTATTGTGTTGTGCACATGTGAGTTCTGAAAACAAGCATTGATACTTTATACTGTGTGTTTTGTTCCCCACTTGCAGTTTCCTAGTCAGTTTCATGGTGGATGCTCGTGGTGGGGCAATGCGAGGTTGCCGGCACAATGGCCTGAGGATCATCATCCCACCCCGGAAATGCACTGCACCCACGCGAGTGACCTGTCGCCTGGTGAAGCGACACCGGCTAGCCACCATGCCTCCGATGGTGGAAGGGGAGGGTCTGGCCAGTCGTCTCATAGAAGTTGGACCCTCTGGGGCTCAGTTCCTTGGGTAAGGTACTCTCGACGTGTGTAGACAGCTCAACATGAGAACAATTTCCCAGCTTGGCTTAGTCAATGCAACTTTTAGGGAGCTGCCTTGTTTCATGCAGCATGCCCAACATCTTTCAGGGTGCCAGTGGTAGAGGCAAAACGATGGTACCCATCTAGTAGGACAAGTTAAGGACCGGTAATGAGAAATCTGAGACCATAAGGAGAGTGGTGCGAAAGGCAGAAAGCCACCAGTGCACTAAAGGTCGGTGGTCTCGCCAATACAACTGAAATCACAGTTGCACGACTAATATTAGACACATATATTTCTTTTATGTTCAGCTGTTCGAAAATGTAGATATTTCTGTACATGAAGCATGGAGCTAACTTTTTTTTCCAGCACGCAGTGTTAGACGCCTGAACAGCAATATGCCTGATATCTGCGCATACTCATGATTGTGATCTTCATTTGAACACTAGACTCTTGCAGACCTATCAACACTCACCATCCAACTCAGCGACGGCAATTGGTTCTTTTGTGTAGAAAAGCCAGAGGTGTGTGGGATTACAGAACTTCCTCCTACTCCATCTGGCCAGGTGGGGAAAAGGCCACGTGGTCCATGTTTAAGCATACGCCCTCATTTCTGCTCATGGAGATCCGCGACTCGCACCCCGGGAAGGGTGCTCAGCCAATCAGGTAGCTGGAAGAGCGGACGAGAATACACTGTATACCGCCCGCTCTTTCCAGCCACCTGAGGCACTATCTTGATTGTCGGAAGGCAACAGAGAGCATCTCCCTGTTGCCTCACAGCCTCACCCCCACCACAAAACAAAACATACCCGTTCTCGCACCCTTTCCCTGTTGCCTTCCCTCATTAAAAAAAAAATATGGCGCCGCCCAGGGAAGGGCCTTCTGGTGGCTAGAACAGCGGCCAGTGAATGTGTATTCTCGCCTGCTGTTCCAGCTACCTGTTCCAGCCACCTGATTGGCCAATGACCCTTCCCCGAGTGTGAATGCTCTTTTCTTCTCTTTATGATGAACCAGTGGACTACATTTTTCGAAGGTTTTGGAAATGCAAAGCATCCATTACATGCAGAGTTTACACATTTCTTCTGACAACTTCATATGCATGTTTGGGGCTTCCAATGTGTCACTTAACCATTGGGGCCACGACTTCCCTTCCCATGAGATCCAGTTATGATATGATATGATATGGCATTTGTAACGCGCCTATACACAAGTGTTTCAAGGCGCGACGAGGCAGGGAGGGGGAACAAGGGGAAGACAGACAACGATCCTACTAGGCCAGGTGTCATTTAGATCGTGCAAGTGCAGGGGTAGGGGGGGGAGGGAAAAGTGCAAGGGGAAGGGGAGGGGGGAAGTGCAGTACAGGGTAAGTAGAATAAAAAATAAATAATAGGGCCAGTTGGTGGCAAGTGCAAGGTAAGTGCAGACAAGTGCTGGGGAGGGGGGGCTGTAGGGATACAGAGACAGTCCCGCAGTGCAGGGGTTGCCAGGGAGGCAGTGCAAGTGGAGAGTGGCTGGGCCAAGGACCGAGGTCGAAGAGAGTGGCCCAGTTGCAGATTCAGTGCAGTTTCAGTGAAGAATTTAGCAGGGGAGAGGGAGAGAGAAAGCAGAAACAAAGAGGAAGGTTTTGAGGTGCTTCCGGAACCGGAGATGGTTCTCCTCAAGTTTCAGGGAGGCAGGAAGGCTGTTCCAGAGGGAGGCCCCTGCCGTGGAGAGAGATCTACCCCCAGCTCGTTGCTTCGAGAAGCGGCTGACCCTGAGGGAGTTGGAGACGGATGAGCGAAGGGCTCGGGAAGGAAGATATTTAGGAAGAGAGAGTTGAAGGTATTTAGGCCCTAGGCCCCAGAAGGCCTTGTGGACAATGCAGAGGGTTTTGAACTTAATCCTCGCAGCCACTTGGGAGCCAGTGTAGAGATTTCAGTCCTGGAGAGATACGGTCCCTGGGCTTGAGGCCAAGGACAAGTCTCGCAGTCCTGTTCTGGATGAGTTGCAGAGGGCGGAGAGTGGAGGCAGGCAGATTAAGATAGAGGCTGTTACAGTAGTCCAGCTTCTAGAGGACCAGGGCTGGGGAGACAGTGAGCTTCTGGGGGAAGGAGAGGAAGGGAAGAATACCTCTGAGGAGGTGCAGCTGGTAGTGTGACTTCTTAGAGATGTCAGATATATGAGGAGAGAAGGAGAGTGTGGAGTCGAAGATGACCCCGAGGTTTTTTGCCTTGCAGGTAGGAGCAGGAAGAGGGCCAAGAGAGGCTGGCCAGAGAGCTGGAGGAAAGGAGGGAGTGGGTGTGCCGATGAGTAGAATCTCAGTCTTACTGGCATTAAGGCAGAGGTCATTGGCGGCACACCATTCCTGGATAGCAGACAGACAGTCAGAGATGAGGGAAGGAGAGGAGGAGGCCGAGGGTAGCCTGAAAATGAGCTGGGTATCGTCCACATAGCACTGAAAGTTGGGGCAGAGAGCAGCGATGCGGAGGGCAAGGAGTGCCAGATACTGGTTGAAAAGCCAGGGAGAGAGATTAGATCCCTGGGGGACACCACAGGTAGAGAAAAAGATGTCAGAGAGGAAGGACCCCAGTTGGACCTGGGAGGGTCGATTGGAAAGGAAAGAGGTCAGCCACGCCAGAGCCTGACCAGTGATACCCAGGTTATCACGGAGACGGTTGAGCAGGATGGCATGGTTGACAGTGTCAAAGGCAGAAGAGAGATCGAGCAGAATGAGAACACACGGAGTGTTGGAGTCCAGGTTCGAGAGCAGGTCCTCACGGATGTTCAGGAGAGCAGTTTCCGTGCTTCTGGCAGCTCTGAAGCCAGATTGATGGTCATGAACACTACCAACAGATTCAGCATGAAGGTTAAGCTGTGAGATGGCCAGTTTCTACAGGAGCTTGCCCAGGAAGGGAGTGATGGAGATTGGGCGATAGTTAGTCGGGCAGGAGTGGTCGGAAGAGGGTTTCTTTAGAAGAGGGTGCACAAGGGAGTGCTTAAGGGGGGATGGGAAGACTCCAGAGGCGAAGGAGTGGTTGCAAAAGTCAGCCAGGGCAGGAGCCAGGGAGTCGATGTGGTCCTTGATAGTTTTGGAGGAACAGGGGTGAACCTGTTTAGACAAGACTTTCATAGATCGGACTTGTCTGGAAACCTCGTCAGCAGAGAAAAGGGGAAGGGCAAAAAAGGAGGGAGGAGGGGTGGCTGCAGAAGGGCCGGAGGAAGAGCCAGGAAGAGAGGGAGGGAGGTGATAGGAGGAGAGTGAGGACAGGATGTCCTGAGTTTTAGAGATGAAGTGAGAGGCCAGTGCAGTGCAGAGGGCCTGGGAGGGGACAGGAGAGGTAGAGACTGCAGCAGGGTTGGCAAGCTCCTTGCAGATTTTAAATAGTTGAATAAAAGGAGTGTTTCCCACCATTTCATGAATTAGTTTGATGGACGTAACACTTGTCAAACTTCTTTCATACCCCCAAAGGGGCTTGTCACATGGCGTTTCAGGGGCGCTGTGCCAGCGGTATTGTTTGCCTTCGTTTTGAGTCCTAGTGTTAAACCATGTTCTGATTTCTGTCTGTCTGGGCACCCTGAGGCCTTTGGGTGAGTCACCCCATATACAAGCATTAAAATAAATAAATCCAGATTTCCCTTTCATTTCAGATGTCAAAGGCCACCCCAGCCTGCACAAAGACCCCGGCTGGCTTTTTAACATTCATGCAAGCACTGGGGTCTTGCTGGGTTGTCTAGCAGGCTATGGTGGGTCAGGTGCTAAAGGAATGCAGCTTCTTGTACAGTTGTCGAGCTCAGGCAGCCTTTTGTCAAGTTTTTCTTTGGTTCTTTGGAGTGATGGGTTCTCCAGCCATGCAATGCATATGGTTATATTCAGTTGTACTATTAGTCCTGCGTCCCCAGTGTTTAGAAAAAGAATGCTAGGCCAAGACAGGTACCTGGTGTCGATACCAGCAGAATAGTATTGCCTTAATAGAGATGCTACACATGAGTGTGACAAGACAAGATGTGATGGATTCTGGGTGCATGGAGTGAGAAGTGACCACTCTCAGGCTCTAATGCTATTTGTTGGGGTGCTCAGTCACATGTAAACACTGTTTTAACCAAATATCTTGATGGTCTCTTTGAGTCTACAGGCTTGTATAGGACCTAATAGATGACCGATCCTCTGCCTATATGTGGTTGCACCCTGGCGCTTGGGAGATGGCAGCAGAGGGCGCTCTGTTCTGTGGTTTGCGGCTGTGCTGATCTGGTCCTCAGCAGTCATCAGTCCCACAGAGACTGGGCTCTGATAAGATCATCAGTTTTGTGAGTTCCCTATGGTGGTAGGCAGCAACATTATAGGAAAACCTTACACCATGGCTCACTTCATGTATACCAGGCGTGAGTGCCCCTATCGGGAGGGGATCAGAAAAGATGGTGGCCCGGGCTTCTAGGGAGAGGACTGACCATGCAACGCTTCCCTCACACACTCAGAATTAAGACGACACAAAAATGTTGCCAGTGCCGCACGCCGGCAGTCAGCACCATCATTTATTAAAAGGGGACGTGCATAACTAACTAAACCTGCACGCATGTAGTGTGGCTCTATGCATAACCCCATTAGATTCACATGAGCAATCGCCAAAAGCAAGATGGCGTTTGTTTGAAATGGGCAAAGTTCTGGTCTCTATCCTGATGTGGCTGGGCCCCCTGAACTCCTCATGTTAGCAATTGGTCTGTGCAGGTTGCTTAGCCCAGGCTCCCTGACAGCGCCATCTGTGCACTCCTCTTAAAGCCTCGTGTGGGTATGCAGCCACGTCTCAGAGGTGTTTGTGCACAGGTGAGTCTGCTACCACAGCACAGGCGCTGACTCAAACTGAATTCCGAGATGCAGGCCTCGCAATTCAGGGAGAGTGTGTGGTAGAAGACGTGCTCCTGTTGCAGCGCTGCCATCCACGTCACGCCACACTGTCTGTGCTTGGCAGCTCCAGGGCCCCACCATTGCCACCATACCACACTGACACAACATCCCCCAGCTCATCACGTGCCACGGATGCCCAATAGTCCATGTCCTTCCTGCACTTAAGCAATGCATCCTAATGTAGTGGATTTGACTCTTTATAGGGCAGGCGTAGCAGTAGGAGTACGCATGATCTTCCGGGGTCAGAATACTAATCACCACAGATAGCCTTCCAATTCCCTTCATCGAGTATTAACCCCAGCGGGGGAAAACTGCTCAGGAGTTTCTGGCTGGATTACCACATCACACAAGGATTTAATGCAGGGTGGGGCACATGTGAATAAAGGCACAGAAAGCCCTTTGTGTGCATTTTATCCACGTCCATCTCCCGGAGAATGTGGGTGTATGTGTCAACACGGTGCTCTGCGAGTAAACACACGTAAAAGAAACAGTGCCTTCACAAGCTTGCTGAACTTGGCATGACCTGATTGCTGTAAAGTGCAATGGGTATCATTCATTATAATACTTTTAATCCTGCGGCCACCCTATTCTAAGCACAACTGTCGCCCTAAAAAGCAAGGAAGGACTGGGTTCGCCGGTTGAGCACTTTTTAATTGTGTTTTTATAACGCCGAGTTTGGTTTCTAAACGCGGACCCGGGATTCGAACTTTGCTCTTCCTGGTCTTGCTTCCAAGACCACCGCGTTGCCCCTGTGCTATCCTGCAGTCCTGGACGCTCTTGGATTTTGGCTTGTAAGTGGACATATAGACAGTCTGATGAATGAACAATCATTGGAACCCTTTAAACCAAAGCATGCAATGTGTTTGCAGTACGGTTGTGATGCTATAACCTCTTTGTAAATTGATTGTGATGCAACACGTATCCTTTAATATGACGATCCTCTTGACAGGTTTTGTTTTGGTAATGCATTTTTATAATATAGTGCAGTGGAAGTGGTTTCATATCCGAAAAGAGAGCAGCAAAGAAAATGGGTTGCACCAAAGCTTTCCCCCAAATCTGCATGATCTACTGCACCGTTTTAGTGCCCTTCGGATGTGCAAGTATACATCCCAAAACATGAGGCCTCATTACAACTCCCGCGGTAGCCGTGCCGGTAAAAACGTCAGGCTGCCACCAGAGTTGTGTTTCTGGCGGTCCGTGAAGCCAGGCATCGGAAAATGTAACTCCCCATTCCCATTCGAGTCCCATAGGACTGAATGGGGGGGGGGGGGCGGTAGCACCGGCACCATTCATAATCGTGCCGGTGCTACTGTCAAAGTCTGCGAGCGGGTGCCGTTCCACCTGCCAGGTCAGACCTGGCAGGTGAGACAGCATTCGGGCCCGTAAACGTGTACTCTGCCGGTCCGGTAACAATGGTGCCAGTAAGCCTACCAGCACCGTTGTTACCGGACCGGCAGGGTCGTAATGAGTCTTGTATTACCATAAGGCATACATAATTATATATTTATACAAATATATATGTGTGAGAGATTTAAGCCTAATGACCCTTACTTCAAACGGCTCCCAAGAAGAGTTTTGTCACTCTGGACTCAAAATGCCGAGGAGGTGGGCACTCAAAGTTTAAGGAGAAACACTTGTCTGCAGGAGCATGCAGAATCTCCACAAATAACTCAAAACAGATAGAAATTCTGGTTCTAATGACTTCCTTCCTCCCACAGATTCGTCAGATATTTTATCCCTATCCTCAGCGCAGCTGGTCTTTGGAACCTTTCTACCACCAGAAGTGCAGCATGTCTCCATGTCGGCTCCACCCCAATGCCTCTACATGCCGCGGCCGGACAGGACATCGGAGGCAGTGTATATTGCGGCACCTCACCACCTGACCTCTGTTCCTTTTTTCTGTGCACTGTTTGTTTTGGTAACACGCTCTTTGATTTTTGGATATTTTTCAACACCATGCCCAACCCGGCGAATGCTTTGTGGTTCAAACCTTCAATGGATTGTGGCTGCTAGATGTCGGTATCAGATCCACACAGGATTTGTCTCTGCTGGTTGGCCGTGGATTACAACTCCCAAGGCTGCAGGTCGTGTCAGTCCATGCACCTAAAGGCCCTCAGGGAAAGGGCAGTGAAGATCTTCACATGCATCCACAGAGCGCCACATGGCACGGTCCCGTTCAAGGTCTTGTGATAGCCGAACTGAAGAGAGATAGACCCTGCCCAAGGAGAAGGAGAAGAGGCACTGCAAAAGGTTTTGTTCATTGAGAGAATATTCACACCAGCATTCTTCTTCGTTGAAAAAAATGAGTCACCCCTCAAGGGATTCCCCAGAAACAACCGTTCAGGTACAGTTTCCCACCCAATCTTCAACCAGGAAGAAATGGGAGCAAATTTGCCCCAACGTCTTCACCAAGGCGGCAGTAGCTTCAGACTCTGTGCCGACGACTTCAGCAACGTGGCTGATGCCTTTGACCTTGGCACTGATGGTGCCTCTAGCATGGTCGGGACCCACTTTTTATTCCTGGACCATCAGGGTTCCCACAAGGAAATACACCAACATGCTTATGGACTCTAGCCTGGACCTCAAGGGTGATGAAGTCTCCTGGCACTGACAGGTTCTGCCTTCATGTGTCAAGGCATCAGTGCCAGTCCAGACCTCGTCTTCAACGTCATTAGGGCAGATCGGCATCATAGACACTGAGGCTTCCTTGGAATATACCCCTCTCTCTATGAAACCGTTTATGTCAAAGATGTACCAGATCTATGACGAGAGGAGGGGTACTTCCCAGTGGATTATTTGGGGGAAGGTGAAGACTTCCAAGAGCTGGCTGCAGATCTTCACGAGGCTAGTGGTCTTACACCTCCCCTGAGATAGGTATCCTCCAGCCCCTAGTCTGGGTAAGCCTCAGGCATACTTCCAGAGGTGGATGGCCAAGGTTGCTGATACCCTAGGGTTATCAACTCCTTCCAGACCAAAAATGTATGAACATTCTGGATGGAGGACACAAAAGGGACACTTGCTACTGTTCAGCGTGGTAGTAGAGCTCCTGTGCTAGAGGTATTACAGAGGCCTGCCTCTGCACCTGCAGAGATAGAGAACTAGCTAGGAAGCATCCTGCTCCCTCGGACACAGCTTTTTTTGTCCACTAATTCCTCCCCCGAGAGCTTAGTGGTACAAGCCATAACTGCAAGCCTGAAAACATACATTTTTCTTGCACTCCCCCCCCCCGAATGGAGAGAGTAAGAGACAGGACGCCTGGGGAAAGAAGGTTATTGCCTCGGCAGCCTAGCACTCTGGGCAATCAATGGTTCTTGTGCCCCAACAAAGTTTTGGCCTTGCGGTCCGTGGTGGCCAATGCAGCAGTCCACATCCCTGAAGGGGAGATGAGAGAAAGATTTTTTTTACCATGATCCAAGATGGCAGGGAGGCTTCCCGCCTTATTCTGCAGTCAAGATCTGACACTGCTGATTGTGTCAGATGCTCTATAGCCATGAGTATGGTGGTGAGGTCTCACTACTGATTGAGGATGTCAGACTTAATCCAGGACATACAGGCGTGGCTTTTGAACATGCTATATGATTGACAGGACTACCATGTTCGGGGCTAAGGCAGAGGTTCCAGTTCTCCAGAGTAACAGCAAAGTTTTTGGGTTTAGCCGGTCAGCAACCCTCAGCTCACTCTACAAGTGGTTGGGACCCTTTTGCACCTCCCCTACATACAAAGAGAAGGAAGTCAGGTGGCCCTGGAGAGATTGCAGGGCAGATGCTTCCTGGGAGGAAGTTGTAGAGGTGCATCTAGGAGAGGTTTGTCTGTGGTCAGTGTCCCTTCTGCCACCCTGAGTGTAAAACCTCTGAGATTTTCTGCCATGAGTCCCCTTGGGAGGGAGAATCTCCCGGTTTAGCTCAGAATTGTCTCAAACCACATCTGATGGGTGGGCCTTACAGGTCTTTCAAAATGATAGTGTTTCCCTTTCATGCAGCATGCTCCTGGCTGTTTCCCTCACACCACCACCCTGGCTCCAGATTCCATCCTCTCTGAGCAGGGATGTCAGCTTCTTTCAAAGAGCTTGATAGATCTGGAACCTTGCTCAGAATGAGGCAATGCTTGGTATTCCACTTATTTTTCAGGTTCTCAAGAAGGTCAGGGGCTTGCGTCTCATGCTGGATCTGGGATTTCTGAATGTATTACCTATGAAATGAAAATTTCAAATGGTAGCTCTGTCCCAGATTCTTCAAGCCCTCAAGCTGCAGGAATGGTTGGTATCACTGGACCTTCGGGATGACTACTTCCATGTGCCCATTCATCTGAAGCAAAGGAAGTACTTGAGCTTCAGAGTGGGCCAGCATCACTACCATTTCAAGGTTCTGATGTTCAGTCTTTCTTCATCACCCATGGTTTTCACAAAGCTGCAGGCAGCGTTTGCATCTCACCTCGGGAGGGAGAGCATTCATGTCTTTCCCTCCCTGGACGACTGGCTTGTCCAAGCTCACTCCCCTGCCCTAGTGTTGGAGGATCTGCTCTATATATGCAGTGTGTTACACAGCTTCGGCTATTCCCTGAACTTCAAAAAGTCGAAGATTTCACTATCCCAGTCCCTCTGATTTATCAAGGTGGTCTTGGACACTAGCCTGGGCAGAGCATTCCTGCCCTTCGACTGAGTGGCGAACAACGCCTGGATGGTCCATGTCCTTCTATCACTGTGACAAGTTCCTACCTCAGCTTTTCTGCATCTAGTCGGCCTCATGGCCTCCTGCATCCTGATGGTTCTAGAGGACAGGCTGCACATGAGATCACACCATGAGCTCCTTCATTGCCAGTGGTCGCGACTTCAGGGCGACATGTCAGACCATCTGTAGGTATCAAGCCGGGCGGCTCAAGACATTGCGTGATGGTCCCTGAGAGACAACTTGCTGAGTGGCGTGTTGTTTTTGACAACCATGGCCCCAAGTGACAGTGGTCACTGACACTTCTTACGGGTTGGGGTGCTCACCTGTCAGACTTGGCAGTGAGTGGACTGTGGTCTCCCTCAGAGTCTCGGGAGCACATCAATTTGCTGAGGGTGAGGGCAATTAGGCTTGCACTAGTTGTTTTCTTCTCCTCTGTGAATGAAGGACAAGCCTGTATTGGTCCTGATGCACAACAGAGTGGCCATGCACTACCTCAACAAGCGGGGTGCTTGCCACTATACAATGTTAATGTGGTTCTGGAATCTCCGGAACAATGTTCTGCTAACGGCTGGCCATTTTGCCGGCAGGGAGAATGTCACTGTAGGATGTGTTGAGTAGACAGACTTCAGCGTCCCACAAGTCGGAGCTCTGCCTAGACATTTTAGAGGAGATTTTCTCCTAATGGGGAACTCCTCAAGTCGATCTCTTTGCTTCTAGTGTGAACAGCAAGTGCAGTTATTCTACTCCAGGGAATTTCCTCATCAGCGATCTCTGGGTGACACATTGACCGTTGAGTGGACTTTCAACCTCATTTATGCATTCCCACCGATCCCTGTCTTTCTGCAGGTTCTCATGAGATTGCAGCTGTTCGGAACCATGTTAATTACGATCACTTTGGACTGGGCCCACAGGACGTGGTATCTGGAATTGCTGGACATGTCCATCTGCTGTCCCTAGTGCCGCCTGAGGAATGTGGATCTACTCTCTCAGTTAGAGGAGCGGGTCCTCCACACGAACCTCATCAGCCTGAACTTTCATGTTAGGTTACTGAGATGGCGTATATTTTCGGCTTGGTGCTGTGAAAGAGCTCTGGACACATTATCCTCTCCTTTATCCCTGTTATTGATGTTTCTGTTATCTTTGGCCTAATCAGGCCTGCACTGTGAACGAGTACCTCACCACTATTTTAGTTTTTATGCAGCCCCTTGGAGCAGGGCTCGTTCTTCATGATCCACACAGTTATGCAGTTCTTGCAAGGTTTATGTAACCAGTTTCCTCCACTCCAGCTTGTGGTTCCGATGTCCGATTTGAATTTTGGAGTGACATTCCGTATGGAAGGTCTGTTTTAGCCCCTCCATTTTTGTTCTATTAGATTGCCCACCATAAGATGATATTCCTGATCACCATCACTTCTGCAAGATAGGTGAGTGACCTCCGGGTGTTATCTGTTACACCTCCCTATTTGGTATTCTCCAGAGAGAAGGTGACGGCGAGCGTGCAACCCTCCTTTCTTCTGATATTGGTCTCGGATTTCCATCTCTCTCAAAAGATCCATCTTCCCGTGTTTCTTCCTCCAGCCCATACTTCCAAGGCAGAGGAATGGTTCCATCGGCTGGATCTGGTGCAGGCTCTCAGCTACAATGTCTCTTGGACGATGGACGTAAGGAAAGATTACCAACTTTTTGTAGGTTGTGCTTGGGCTCATAGGGCAGTGACAAAACAGACCCTGTCAGGTGGGTCATTCTCTATACCTCAGAATGTTATGATGTGGCTGATAAGGATATTGAGGTTATCAGAGCTCATTCTAACAGAGGAATGGCTGCCCCCTCTGCCCTGCAGAAGTGAGTCCCCCTCCTGGAAATGTGCCAGGTGACAACATGGGCTTCTCTCTACACGTTTTCTGTGCATGACCACTTCGATTCCCTTTCAGGGCAGGACGCCTACTTCAGCAGGGCTGTCTTCCAGAGTGTTCTGGTCTAGGTGGTGTTCTTTTCTCTCCTCCCACCACCAGATCCTCATACTGCTATGGGAGTCTATCATATATGAGAAGTCCATTTGAGGAAGGAATCCATTAGAAAAACGTATTACTTACCTCTCAGTAATGCTCTTTCTGGTGGATGTTCCTCCCACGGATTCCTCCTCACTCTCCCAACCTGCCCCTCTTGGTGGATGGCTAGTAAACCTTTTTAGTTCTGCGGTCCATCAGCATCAGAATTCTTTGGAAAAAAGGGTGGAACTCAGGGCCGCAGTGCCTCAATATATACTGGGCCCGATGTCATGTCCAGCATGGCGTGCTTAGAGGCATCGGGCGGAGCCAATGCAGAGGCACGCTGCACCCTCTTGTAGCACAAGTGTTTCCAAAGATCAGCTGCGCTGAGGATGAGGATATCATGGATGAAGAGTCTGTGGAGGGAACAGTCATCAGAAAGAACATTAGCCAGAGGTAATTTGTTCTTTATGTAAGCACATAACAAAGGTGGTATTTGATCATACAAAAATGGCATGTGCGATCAGATAGCTGAGGCATGTATCTTTTGCTTCAAGAATCTAAACATGGCTTCTAAAATTCAACTTGTCAAAGATGTAATGGTAGTGGTCAGTACAGTTCGTTTCTAATACACTATTTATTTAATTGGTGCCATTACTATGATCATTGTTCGTGAAAACGTGTTTTTCAAATCTATCCTAAACCATACTATTATAAATGATAAATGAATGATAAATGAATGATGCACCAGTGACTGATCAAAAGTACAATATAAGGAATATGAGGATGATTGTAATTTGAATTTTAAGAAATTGCGGCATCCAACATTCCTGTAGCAGGACAAGCAAGCAATGATTTGGAATGAGACGTATTTGTACTTGGTGCATTACCATTACGGAAAGTACTGTTATAATACCTGCTGTAATGTGGATAGAGATATTGGTGTTCTCTTTAGTATTTCATGCTAATTTCCAGTTTTGTCACTTCCAGAGTATGGGTCATAAGCATGATCTCATTCACTTTGGGGGATACACATATGTGGTTACGCCAGCCTCAGCGTTTCCTTCATCATAGCACTGACACTACATTTTCTTTGTTCTACTGACCACTTGCCATGCTCTGTGCATGGAGAGATCACTCACAAATGATGTTCTACAGAGTAATCAAATAAGCGATGAATGAGGACATCGCGTAGAAGTCTTTCTGTTTGTGCTTCTTTACGCTACTGATCCTGCCCCAAAACTCTATTGCTCCCAACACTCAAATTACACAGCGCACTACTCTTGACTTGAATAGGGTGGCCGATTAAGGCAGATGGATTCAAGTGTTCCTACACACTTGGGCACCTTCCCCCAATTTTTATGAGTGATCATTCAACCTACCACCTCATTCTTCTCCCCGACAGATGGTTGAATATGAAATGTCAAGTAATGATCAATGCAAGTATTGCACGGAAACATTGTGTGGTTTGCTAGTAGGCGTGGTCTGTAAAGGAGTGTGTCTGCAGTCTGTTGAGGAGGCTGTACGTGTTAATGCTGGTTAGGCGTAGTAGCATGCTTCGGTGGCAAACCCATGGCTTGGCTCTTCCATGAATGGTTACATGGATGCGTTCTTTATCAGTGCAGCTCCTGATTTCTGTAGGATCCTTGCAACAGGCACGGTCGAGGAACACAGTAAATGATCCAACACATCTCTGAAAGTTTACCTATCTTCTTTCTTTCAATGCTGCTTTGGATGTTTTCAGTAAACTTCACCTGCCTACTGCTCCTCCCCCTCTTAATGAGGGAGAAAGCCTGGTCAGCAGAATCCTTCAGCTGGGGCCTCCTGGGACCAAATTCATTGGGTAGGAGAGACTTGAGTACAACTGGATGGATGCCGGCTCCCCCATCCTTCTATTATTGTTTCTCGTTTTTATCATTGTGACCATGGCATTTTCCCATCTTATGATTTACATTGTGTTTGCTTTACACTAGTGGATGACCTCCCAACCTCTGTGATATATGGTTTTGATTTTTGTGGACTGTATGTATCCTTTTTTTTTTTAACTCCTAGGTGTGTTTTAATTTGTTTTTAAGCATGAAGTGTCTCTTATGTAAGGTGGCAGCTACTAAAGTTGCTGACTTATGTGCCTCAGCTGCTTAAATCTCAATAGTTTATTGGCTATAGCTGTCATTGAAAATGAATTCAGAAAATTACTTCTGAATTCAAACAGTAAAATAGCAGTATGCTATATTAAACACACATATACATTAGAAACTGATTGACAGTCTCTGTGGCAGAACATTCGTGGGTTGTGTTACCCTCACTGACAAAACAGTGAGTTTGTACTGAAGATTAATATTAATAAAATGCAATGCACATGGGTTCTATTATAATGCTCTGATTCCCTGAAATAGTCATGGGTTTGGGGAGGAACATGCAACAAACAATCACCCTGAACATTTTGGGCACTGGCTAATTTGTTGAGAGATCCCTGTCACATAAACTCTTGTAGGAGTACAGTCTGCTGATCCAGAGACTGACATTCAAAAACACACGTTTGAGATTGCGGTGGCCACTCCAGAAGAAGGGTTGGACTATAACTCCCATCAGCCGCAGCCACCATAGAACATGGTGAGGGGTCATTGGAGTCATAGTCAAAGCATCTGGGGAGCTGCAGGTTGCAGGCCCCTCAATAGCGCCTATACACAGTTATTCAGCAGTTTGGCATTTAAAGAGCTGTCAGGTCACTTAGTATATGCCCAAGGGGGATGGCTGAGGGTCCGTGGCTACAGCCCACATTGATTTGATTTCTTTATGTGACTTTCTCAGGCCTGTGATTGTGGAGATTCCTCACTTTGCGGCTCTGCGGGGCAAGGAAAGGGAGCTGGTGATCCTCCGCAGTGAAACTGGGGAAAGCTGGAAGGAGCACTACTGCGAGCACACCGAGGATGAGCTGAACGAAATACTCAATGGCATGGACGAAGGTGAGGATTGCATCCACCCATGAGCTTGGCGGTCAATGGAAGGGGTGCATGGTTTTCTCATGTGGTTAAGGCATGTCGTGTATTGACCGTTCTTTTAAAAAATGGCCAACTTTTCCCGCTGTCTGCTACTACGCAGTGCCACCTATTCATTCCTCTTAGGCCACCCTCATGCTTCATTGTCCCCTAAGGACAGGACTTCATCTACATAATCCGTCGCGTTGACCAAGATTGCCTCCAGTTAGAGATACTACGAGAATGTTTTGGATGTGCCCTGGCACTTGTTGACTTGTAATACAACATGTGTGATCTTCTCACGGGTACATGTAGGCTTCTTGTATGCTGTAGTCAAATGTTTGCACATGAAGAGGAATGCATGCACATGTATTATCTCATGGGACAGCAATTGAAATGGGACCTTTCTGAGGATCCCCAAACATGTGTTAGGGAACATTTTAGCAAATGTGCCTCTAGTTTCTATCCACTTGTGCCAACATTTGCTAGCGGAAGGAGCCCGACCAAAACTGCTTCTATGGTGGTGAGTCTTTCTGAGGGTTTCCAGTGATTCACTGCATGATACAATGGTAGGTAGTGGAACCTTAGGCATACCCCAAATTGCTGCATAGTGCAGTGGTTGTGATTACATCTCTTCCATGCGCGTGTATATGGGTGATTGGTAATGGTGACCACCATGAAAAAACATGGTGACGGCTATTACTATTGACTACTTTTGCTCTTAGCATAGGCCAAAGCAGACGGCTAGCTTCCCGGTAACACCGGGACATTACAAGCCCCACCGGACCAGGAGCTAGGTGTCGGTAAAATGTTCTTCCCCATTCCCGTGGAGTCCCATAGGAAACGTTGTTAACGGTGCCGGTGCTTCCGTGGCGGTCTGCCTACCGTGGCCGCTGTGTCCGGCAGGGTCTGACCTGTCGGCCATAGCAGGTCCGGCAGGCAGACTCGTAGTTTGCTGGTCTGGAAACAACGGTGTGGGTAAGCTTACCGGCACCGTTGTTTCCGGACCGGCAAACTTGCAGTGAGGCCCAGAGTCCATAGGGATTGTCACCTCTCCTGCCATATCAGCATGCTCCTGCAGACAGAGGCGCGTTACGGGGTGCAGAACACACCGAGCAGATTTCCCCACCATGGGTCCCACTCCATGCACGGAACGCAAATCCAATGGTGCAGATAGAGCAACACCCACAGAAATATAGTTTCCATTGGCATCTCGAACATTCTATTTTGTGAGCCCTTTTTGTTTTTCAAATGCTGCTGATAAAAGCATTTTAAATATGTATCCTCAGCTACTGCAGTGTCAGAAATGATTAAATATTTGGTAGAAACCTGCATGTTGAAATACCGTGTGTGTGTGAGCCATGTTTCTGTCTCCCCCCAGTGCTTGATACATATGAAGAACTCGAGAAGAAGCGGATCTGCCGTATCATCACCCGGGACTTTCCGCAATACTTTGCCGTGGTGTCGCGTGTCAAGCAGGACAGCAACCTGATAGGGCCCGAGGGGGGAGTGCTGAGCAGCACGGTGGTGCCGCAGGTGCAGGCCGTCTTCCCGGAGGGAGCACTCACCAAGAGAATCCGTGTTGGCCTGCAGGTAGAGTAAGGGGTCTCATCGGTGATCTACTGGGGGGGTCGGGGGGGCTTCCCTTGCAATGAAAAGGAAAGTCCCCTCCTGTACAACATTGCATTTCAGATTTACCTTCCATTCAATTACTCTGTAATCTGCAAAGCTGATGGATGGGGTTATGGGACATTGAAAAAGCGGAACAACAGCTTTTAAAATAAATAACGACACTGCAGTGTCATTTAGATAAATAACCTTTAGGCATTGTCATCGTAAATAATTTCGTATTACATATTGTTTCCTGTTCTGCCATCTAGTGGCCTTTTAGGGCATAACAAGACAGTTAAACAATGTGTTGAATCCCACACAAATTATTATTAATTTTGTCTAATGTATTACATATTTATTTTTATTTACAGGGGTGCACCCCTCGAAATCCCCTTGCTGCCCCTTCCCTCCCCCATACCCCTGTCCCACATCGTTGCACAACCCCAAGCCCTCCTTACTGCTCATTCCCTTCCCCCAAACCCCCACAACCAACGCCTATACTGAATGCTATCAAGACTCATTATCACTGATAATTATGATATATTTTTAATCACAAAATTGTTTTTTCCCTAAGCGATTTTGTTTTTAAGCTATATTTTTGCACTCTATTTTTTTAATGGAGGTGTTTTCCACCGATAATATAACTGGATACTGATTGGTGGAGGGTTTTTAATAAGTCATAAGTACTGCCACTGATCTGGGCAGTCCTTCAGAGCATCATTATTTCAGTCTGCTGTGCCCTTACAGACGAGGAACATAATATGCAAATCAGATTTGGTCCCAAAGGGGGAAATGCAACATGAACAGAGCTCTTCTGCATAAAACCACAAGCAATCCGAGGCATGTTTCAGCCGCAGTGTTGTACTCTTCAATCTGAGCTACCATTTTTGTAAGGAGTCTGATCTTACCCTAAGCACACACGGCCTAAGCAAGGTGCTCAGTTTGTTGGCGTGCGTGAAATGCTGGTCAGTTGTCCAGAGGTCTAATGTGGCGTGCTTATAGGTTCGTAAAATCTCACACCTTTGACTGCAGCCCACTCTTAACAGTGAAAGGTGATAGAGAGAAGCCCTCCCAACTGCAAGTGAGTCGAGGCTTCTGCTAACCATTAACTCCCACTAAGAAGAATTAAAAAAGCAGCGGGATCTGTGTTAGCTTGATACAGACTGACATTTGTTTTAAACAAAACAAGCAATCATAATTAGGCTAGTACACATTTTGTAGCATACAATTTATATTTCTTAAAACGTGTTTTTTTTAAATAACACTGTAATAAAAAGTTGAATTTGAAAGTTGTTGAATGTCTAGTTTGATAAACAGGGGTGGACTGGGAACCAAAAGAGGCCCTGGAAATTGTTTTCAAAGTGGCCCCATATTCCACATTTTGAGCAAGCCCAACCCTTTTCCTACGAGAAAATTGGAAAATAGGCTACCTAAGTGGCCCACGGTGCAGAGGCCTACCAGGAAAACTCCAGAGTTCCCTGTAGGCCAGTCCAGCCCTGGCCGGTCCGCGGTGTATTTTACTGCACTACTATTGCAGTCAAGTCCACCTCAGGACCACCTGCCTACCTTCTGCTGGTCTGCACCTTCCACCCGACTGAGCCGAGCCGTTGCTTTCAGTTTGCTACAAAGATAATCTTTAAGCGCACGCACACTTTAAAACAAGGTTTCAGTTCAACAAATTTTACAATTAAATTGCTTAGCACAAAAACAGAACCTTGTTATTTAAATACAAAATAAACCAGTTAATTCACTAACACATTTTGTCTATAAACTTACATTTTGTACTTATGCATAACAACTCTGAAATCTATATTTGTATTAGCACCATGTGCCCATAGCATTATAGACCTCAGGGGACTAGTTATCGCTTAGGATAATGGCCGTTCCTCAATTTATGGCCCTCGACTTCACCTCAGGCCATAACTTGGTGATTGGTCAATGTCCCGCAATAACCACGCTTCCCTCATTCTAGAAGGCTACATTAACTTCCAACTAATTAATAGTCATTCCTTCTGCACCACTCTGCATCCTACTTGCATACCTCAAAGCGCAGCACAAGGCTATTAATCCAAACCTCACACATTTTAAGCCACCGCATAACGTACAATATCGACACGCATGACAACATTGGGTCTGCGGTTCACAGCCCCCTTGCAACCACTGAAGACAGCAACACCCACAGGGATACGGTGAAAGGAAGATGGTTTATTATCCAGGGTACCTAGTTACAAAATCTGTGCGCACGGACGCACGCACACACACACTTTTCAACAAACATATGGCACAAATCACACTCCCAAATTCGTTGTTGCCTCTGCCAAACTTAATAAAAGTGGAATACAAAGCACCGCACCCATCAAAAGTTTGGTCATGCACTTTTGATAGCACACCAATAAATGCAACAGTTGGGTAATATCTTTAGAGCCAACATTCTTTCTTGGTCTATCTTACTGGTAACCAAACAGCCGAGGGGCCTTCTACCATGCACTCGGTTCATGTGTACCTCGCACACCCAACATACAATATATATGAAAGTTATGATGCATTACACATGGTGAGAACTGACGCTATGGTACAGCCAAATCGCCCATATTTTCAAAGAGCCAACGCAATTATTGAGAAAAACGTAAATAAAGTGCGGAATTCCCTATATTTGGGATCTGTATAAATTGTAACCCACATTTTAATACATTACTTGTCTATAAATGTTCGATTTCCAAAACCGTTTCCCATAACTAATTTATTTTTAGGGATACTGGCGTCTTTCGTAAAAAGCAATGTCATGATTAATTCTCTACATCAGTCGGTATCATAAGAGCCGTCTTTCTTTTATAGTTTTGCATGCATGCGATTTCTAATGCTCCTCAGCCATTTTCCAGACTTTGTAGCACCAATTACCATCTCAAATCTTCAGGACCCTACCCAAGTACTGGCCTGTAAGAACGCCCCGTGAAAAATGCCCAGGCACAAGGGCAAACGTCAAAAACACACAACGCCCAAACTACCCAAGCAGCAGGATGCATCACGGGTCTGCACAGCCGCTGAAGCTCCATGGAAAATATTTCCAAGCATTCGCTCTCAACAGAGGTGCCCCTCGTTTCGATTACCCAGCCACCCTCGAGCTCCTCCAGCCAACACCTCTGCCCACCTCGTCACCACCAAGCAATGTTCTGATTCAATTGCACACCTCGCACCTGAGTGTAAATGCTGCCCTGCTGCGTTTGCCAGTCGTATTAGAGCAATGTGTCCAGTGCATCATGTGATGCAACATGATTCGAGCGAGCACACTCACCAGGGCTACATTCTTGCACGTAAGGTTCCACCTACGCGGACAGTGCGCTGGCCTCAAAAAGCGCATGCGCCAGCCCAGCCGTCGTCTGCTCCAGCCGGGTAGAAAAGAAATGCGCAGCCAATTTAATACAAACTACCCAGACTGACTGTGTCTTCTCACATGATTTGTATCCTTCCGCAGTTCATTCCGCTAACTTCCAAAGAAGCCCTATGCCCCGAGGCCCAGCGGGGGAATTCCCGGTGTCCCGCTGGGCCAGTCCAGCCCTGTTGATAAAGGCTTGATTGTGTGCCAGAATGTCCTGCCTTCTATCATAAGGTTATGCATTCTGTTTTAAGTTCCTCTGAAGAATTCGGCATAACTGAGGCAAATGGAGATCAAGTCATGTGCCCAATAGTTTTACTCAAGTGGGGATACCAATAGTAGAATCTGCATCTTTTGGTTCCAAAGGTAGACTGAATTAATAGAATAGAAGGAGTGGATGGAGAGATAGATAGATAGATAGATAGATAGATAGATAGATAGATAGATAGATAGATAGCAAGAGAGTTAGGTAGATGTCATGAACGATGGAAGGACAGAACAGATAGACATGATGGTAATGTAGCATTCATGAATAGAGATTGATCCAGCTCTTTCTTCCACTTCTTCCCTTTTTTTCCTAATGTCCCCTTCTTAATAGTTTCCTCTGTCTCACTAATGTTAACCCCTTAATGTAATCCTTCCACTCATAGTGCCCCTTGCCATCTCTCGCACACAGTCCTTTTCTTCATGTGTCACGCATTGCTTGTCTTTATTCCTGCCTGTCATCCTGGTTGATTACTTCTCCCTGCCATCTCCCTTCTTTTCTTTCTATGTTCCTCTCATCCCTTCTCCTTCCTTTCTTTCATCCTCCTTTCACGTCTAATATGTTTCCTTTCTAACTCTTCAGTACAGGAAGACATTAATGTGCCACGGCTAACATATACATGACGAAGTGGTTGTTTTTTTGGATAAAAGTCACTACTGACTTGCTTAAATTGAGGTTTTTTAAAGCAATGATATGTCGACTGCCCGCAACATGAAAAAAATCAAAATGTCTTTTTTCATTTGAAACCCATACGTGGTAAAGTGTGTTTTGTTTGGGAATTTCACAACCGAGTTTACATCTTTTCTTTCAGGCCCAGCCTATGCACAGTGAACTTGTTCGAAAAATTTTAGGCAACAAAGCAACCTTTAGCCCAATAGTTACTTTGGAGCCAAGGAGAAGAAAATTTCACAAGCCCATCACCATGACGATCCCAGTGCCCAAGGTCTCCAGCGACGGCATGATGAACGGCTTTGGGGGTGACACGCCCACTTTAAGACTGCTGTGCAGCATAACGGGTAAGAGCGAAACGTTAAGGTTCCTTTCCTGCAGGAGCAAATGTTCTCATTGCAAAGATAGCAGCAAGGTGGTTTATAGCAGGGAGTTGGAAAGAATTTAAAAAGGTGCAGCGTTACAACAAACACAATGTCATCTGATGTGTGCATTGCTGGACTCACGATGCATACAGATGAGTATGGGTCGGTATGGACAGCCATCCCATCACTAGTCTCCACATATTTGGGCCTATAACTCCAATGATCCCCAACTAATGACTCTGCTGGTTGGGGCTGATGGCGGCTGTAGGCCAAAACATCTGGTGGGTGACAGGTGGGCAACCCCTGGGGTGTGAAACACTGCATAAAGCACCGGGGAAGAGATAAATCAATGCACCCCTTAGCTTTGTTGGATGGAGGCAGGAGTGGCGCACAGATATTGTTCAACCTTTTTTGAGGGGATGGTTCCGGGTCCAGGCCTCATTCAGAACATGAGGAAGGAGCGAATGGTGGAGTAGAGTGCCGGACAACATGTTATATAGCAAGTTGAGGAATGTGGCTTGTGCCCATGGGGGAACGGAAAGAGGAACATTAACCTCATTAGAATTTCTACTTAGACTGAACAATACCTCAGGAGGAAATCAACAATGAAAGACGCACACTCATGGAATGTGAGCTTTTAAAGTTTCACCGTGTGGGGACATTTATAGTGGGATTTAGGAGTGTAGCAAAAAACAACCCTGTCAGGCTGAAGACATCCTCTGGTAAGATGTCATTTAAGTAACATGGCGTTGACTAACATTGCATATGTTTTTATTCTACATAATCCTCTAGTGAAAGGATGACAAACACATGTTTACACATTTAGAAAGATATGTACTGGATATACAGATTAGCACATACAGAAGAGCACATTTGAAACCCCCAACAATGACTTTACAATTTGTGGAAAAACCAAAACAAAACTCTGATATTCTAAATAAAAACACTGACCCAACGCAGTTCCAACAGGGCTATATATTGGTACTAACAGTAAATGTTATACATCTGAAACAAATGTTGAGACCAAAGAACATACTGAATGGTTCTAAGACAAGACTGGGCAATGTATACATTTATTTAATAATGGTGAGTCTACTTAAGAACTTAAGTTTCGGCTCTATAACCCAGTGGCTTTGGGACGAGCCTTCATCAGGACGCTTGAATAAGTTCATGCACTCTCAGCAGCCATCCCTTAACCAAAATAAATTAGCTATAAATCATACTTAAACAATAAGTATGCAAATAATATTTGTCACTAAAAGTGGTCTGTTTAGAATACAATGGTGTCTTACCACGAGTGATAGCTCCCAGCAGGGATGCATTAGCAATGAATTTAATATGCTCTTCATATCACCCTGTGTAACTTCTGAGTCATGTCCTGAAAAGAAAGTGTTTTTTTAAACTAAAATTGGTAACCTTAGATCAGTGAGATCTTCCTAAATGTTTCCACCATTGTGCTCTGTGAAGATATAAAAAACCCTTGGGGGGAATGTACACAGCTTACATTTAAAATGTGCATTTATTCTCACCAGCATCTTGTCAGTTCAATTCAATGAGACACACTGTGAAAAATGTTAGTGTGTGTTTGTCTAAAGCCCTTTTGCTACCTGTGTAGGCAAATACTTGTTACAAAAATGGCTTAACTTTTGATTTATTACACCCATGCCAACTGAAACACTGACTATGTCTGGAGTACGTGTCAAGGCAGGCAGCAGCAGAACGATATCCCTCGCTGGTTTCCTTCTTTTCACCAACTGCCTGTTCTTAACTGCCCGTCTTCAACGGGCGGTCTTTGTTTCCATGGAGGAGGCACACAAAACATCATCCCATATCATCCCACTGTGTACACCCTCATCCATGGATTGTGTCCTGAATAAACAGGGAGTGCAAAACCGCATTCGATGCTTTCAGTGTTTACTATTGTTGTGGGATTTAGGAACCACCACAGTCCATGGATTTTATGTAACCTCTGCTGAAGGCTTATGAGGGTTTATTAGGAGAGCCTCATACATCACAACTTCATCTTCTTTACAATATGCCAGATGTTTTCCTATGGCCTGGTTTCAGGTGGTAGAAATGTGAAAAGGCCTCAACTAGTTTATCCGTGCCTTAACTCTTTTTCCACATGAATTTAGCTATATATGTTCTCTGCTGTTCCTCACTACCCCCTAGCCCCCCCCCTCTCTCTCTCTCTCTTTCTCTCTCTTTCTCTCCCTCTCTCTCTCTCTCTCTCTCTCTCTCTCACACACACACACACAACACTAACCCCGATCTCCCTGAACCACACAAAGAAGACATATTCAATACAGTTTGCAACAGTTAATACACTCCCCCAGATACTGTTACAAAGGCATCTACCCAAACATGATTGGTTGCCCTGTACAGAGAAATCTAAAACCCACACAGTTCATTGGGCACAAACATTATAACACAATCGCCTAAAACTTACAATTACAAGGTTCCCCCAGATACTGTTACAAAGGCATCCATCCAAACATGATTGGTTGCCCTGTACAGAGAAATCTAAAACCCACACAGTTCATTGGGCACAAACATTATAACACAATCACCTAAAACTTACAATTACAAGGTTTACATTTTCAAACACCCCTTCCCAAAAACCTCTCCATATTTGGTGTCAGCCTTGCCTCTTAGTTACAAAAGAACAGGATTCCCATTAATGACGCACACAGACCTGCCCTAAAAATACCTGAGCACATGAAGATGAGAGCAAGACATGTAGATTCCCTTTGACCTATTCGTGTTTGCTAACCGCATTGCCCAATCCTGTCCGGTGTCCGATTTCTCTGACCATTGACCCTTTCTATTCACTTGAGTTCCGCCCACTCTCTGACAACACAATCTCTGTCCTGAAATGTATTATTACTGAACTCTGTAAGTGTTCTGGGTGAAGCCATCTGTTCACACAAACCCTGCAGGTTTCATAAATGCTTATCCCTTACAACAATGAACTCTCCTGTTTACCAGAGATCAGATCTTCCCTTCGCCCTCCAGCACTTGAGCCATCTGCAAACTGACCACAACCACCCCGTTGACCAGCTTACGAAACCTGTTTGCTGACTGCTGATGGGCCTTTGCCATGATTGTGAAATATATAACATATATTTTATATCTTTTACGAAATTCGAAAAATACTTCCCATACATTTATACCATTATGTGTGCATTTTATACCTCATGACCGCCATTCATACAGCTAAACTCCAAATGCACATATTGATGGCCGGCTTTACCTGAGTGTGGAGAGGCCCTCCGTGTGACAATGTTTCATCGTTGTGCTTCTGCGCGCATGCAAATCTGCAAATGTATCGCCTCTACACAAAATAACACCAAGTAACCTAAATGTCACACTTATCCCATTTACCATCAATGTTGTAATATTTGTAGCAATTTGCGAAAGTGACAGAAAGGACGATGATGACATGTCCAACCCCCAGTCAGTGGTATGCGCGCAAAGTTCAAACTTTTCCAATTTCCTAACACAGCAAACACCATCGACTGGCCAAAAGAGGTAGTTGGATTCTCATTTATGCATTGGCTTACTATCCTACTGGTTGTGGGCAGTGGTTACATCGACTCAATTGTGAAGATGGCAGATTTGGTTGACTCAATTTGCTCGAGTCAACCAAACACATATAAATACACCTGGGGGGCATGGATTAGGCAGCAGTTCAATGGCGGGTCACCCTCCCCCATAACAGAATAAAGAGTTGGCAATAGGTCGATCCAATGAGTCAATCAAACTTACCACCTTCAAAATTGAGTCTATTTATTATTTATTTATTTGTAATTTTGACCAAACAGCAAAGAACAATCAATGAATAGTAAAACAATAGAAAGACATGCAGATGAGAGAGCACATAATTACAAACAGAGAACTAGTACATGATTAGAAACTCATCCCAAATTCTAGCATAAAAGTTAAGCTTCTTTTGTTTCCTGTAGATTATTCTTTCCATATTGGCAAGACAATTCATCCACTCCACAACCGTTGGTGCTGTTCGAGACTTCCAACTCCTCAGTATCATTTTTTTGCATATAAAAGCCCCCCTGAATAGAAATTTTTTCTGAGAGATTGAAAGATCTTCAAGTAACTTGTCACACCCTAAGACCATTGTTTTTGAAATCTAGAGCAATATCCTGATGTAAAAACCATAGGCATATGTTATACACATCCTGCCACAATCCACGGACACGTACACAGTCCCAAATCATATGCTCTAAGCTTCCCACTCCATTTCCACAGCTCCAGCAGTCATCCGAATCCAACATACCTCTCATCTTCAATCTCTCCGGACTCCAGTAGACTCTGTTGAGGATTTAAATTTGCCTTGAACGTTCTTCTAAGTTAATCGAGCAAAGTTTAATGTTAGCACACATCCCCATCCACATCTCAGAAGAAATGTCACAGTCCAACCTCCTGCCCCACTCTGCTCTTAGGCCTGTATTCTCTCTATAATTGGACACAATCCGGTTGTATATTCCGCTGGCAATGAAACCGCAACCTGGTTCACTTTTCTGTAGAAAGAGGTCCACAACAGTATCTCCTTGATCATCCATCTCTTTTATACATCTTTTTAATTTCCTGAAATCACCACTGGAATAGCCGGCTATGGTAAATTTGGCACTTAACTCCTCCTCCTCAATCCATCTACCTTCCTTATGAACATCACCAATCCAATTTATTCCACTAAGGGACCATTCCAGCCAAACAAAAAGGTTTACCCCTCTCAGCTATTCCTGGGTTCAACCAAATCGAAGCATAGGAAGTTTTCAAAGCCTATGAGCCTAGCATTTTATGTATACTCTTCCAAGTGTCCCTCAAGAACACAGTCAATTGAATTTTTTTACAATGCCTATTCATGGCCATGAGGATAGCTTTAGGGGGAAGTGGACCCAATAGACTTGCCTCAGCCACAGCCCACCCATCCAGTGATTCCTCCAAGAATGGGACAACAAAGCGGCTAGAAAAGGCCAGATGGTAAGCCCTAAAATTTGGCACACCAAGTCCCCCCTTTTCCATGGGTAATTGCAACTTCCATAACTGTAGTCTTGGTGTCTTATCATCCCAAAGAAATGATTGCAGCAAGCCATCAATTTTCTTCCAATAGAACTGACTTATTTTCATTGGAAGCATGCCCAATATATAATTAATTTTCAGAACTGCAGTCATCTTGAGAGCGTTCACTTTGCCCCAAAGCGATAAACTTAATAAAGACCACCTCTGAACACTCATTTTCAGATCCACACACACAGCCTTCATGTTCTCTCCCACCATATCTTCTATCGCAGGGGTTAGCCAAACACCCAAATATCTCAATTTTTTGTCACACCACTGAAAACCCCAGTCAGACACCAAACGTTTATCACAATGTCGCATAATGGGTAAGACCTCGGACTTAGATCAGTTGGTTTGGTACCCTGCAACACCATAAAACTTGTCCAATAAACTCATCCGATTAGGCAATGACGTATCCAAATCCTTCAAAACCACCAGCAAATTGTCTGCATGCAACCATACCTTTTGTTCAGCACCCTGAAAGCTCAGTCCTCGTATCCCAGCATCATACCTCAAGGCAATCGCCAGCGGCTCAATGGCCAGAACAAATAACAGTGGTGATAGCGGGCACCCTTGCCTTGTACCCCTATGTAACAGAATAGAAGTCGACAATTGTCCATTAATCTTGACATTCGCCGTTGGACACGCATATAACAGGGTAATCCACGAAATGTATTCCTCACCTAAGTTCATAGCACGCAAGACAGAAAACAGATACTGCCAGTTAACAGTTAACCCGGTCAAATGCTTTTTCAGCGTCTAGTGAGAACACTGCGACGTCTTCTATAGAATCTCGGGCCTGCGACATTAACATCAATAGATTTCTAACATTACTAGAAGTCCTACGATCATGAACAAAGCCAGATTGATCAGTGTGCACCAGTTTTTCAAGTAATTTCTCTATACGAACAGCCAATAGTTTCGCCAATATTTTACTGTCTGTATTTAACAAGCTTATTGGGCGATAGCTAGACGTTAAACTACTGTCTTTGCCCTTTTTAAAAAAAACCGATATAGTTGCATGATTGGTAGAGGTCGGCAACAAACCCACTTCTTTAGACTCATTAAACATGTCTCTCAAAAGTACCACAGCTGACTCTGGTAAAATCTTATAAAATTCAGCAGGTAATCCGTCTGGTCCGGGAGTTTTTCCTGAATTCAGTTTACCAACTGCAAACCTAATCTCATCAATAGTCAACACTCTGTTAAGATGCGATTTTTCCAACTCCAAAATTTTCGGAATTTCCAAACCTTCCATAAAAGTATCACGTAACCTACTGACACCAGGGTCATTCTGATACAACTCCACATAGTAGTCTTTGAAAGTCCTATTAATCTCACTAGGGTTGAACGTTATGAGACCATCCCTCCCCTTAATAGAGGTTATAGCCCCTTCTGTTTGTTGTTGCCGAAGTCTATGAGCAAGCCAACGGTCCCACTTCTCCCCCGTTCAAAATACGCACATTTTAATCTGTATAGGTCTTTCTCAGCTTTCGTCATCAACCTATCATCCAACTCTCTTTAGTTTTTTAAGTTTCAATCTCTTATCAGAATCACTAGGATCACGTAACAAATCACTTGTAAACGTTTTGATATGTTCCTCCATATCCATTCTCTCATTCTCCACATTCTCCCTCTTACTACTAGATAAACGCAGTAAAAGACCTCTCATAGTACATTTGAAGGCCTCCCAAATAGTCTTAACACTCATTCCATCAGTTCTGTTCACTGTCACAAAATTATCTGCTTCTAATCTGATTTTTTCCACCAAATCCTCATCCTGCAAAATAGAGGTATTCCATTTCCCACAGAAGGATCTGTGAGTATCAAACCCCAATTTCAAATCTAAAACCACTAGTGCATGATCTGTTACTGCGATACTGTCAATTCTACAATTCGCCAGATTCACTGTCATTGAACCCGCAGTCAGGAACATATCAATGCGTTAAATAAATGGAGTCTATTTAATGACATAGAAACCCAACTAGTGGCATCTTTCTAATCTGTGCATCTTTTTCTCATAGAGCACAGGAACATTAAAATAACCCAGTTATCTTTAATCATCATGGATGGAGAGAGAGGGGTGCTCCATGGAGTGCAGATGTTTTATCAAAGTGTGGCTAGAGACCCCAAAAGTGCATGCCTTATTTAGGGAGATATACATGGAGAGGAACGTTGTCACTCTTCCATGAACCTGAATTAATGGATTGTCAACGTTGCTTCTCCAAAGTGGATATTATGTCTCAAAATCATCTTTATTTGCGTGAGCATTTAATTTGATTTCTTCATAGAAGTATAAAACCACGGATTAAACAAATGTATATTTCGTACCTAACATTGTGTCCATCATCCACACTGATTACAGTTTGCTCGCTGTCCACTGGATAATATTTATTTCCTCACATTCAAGGGCATTAATGTACACACATATTCTGCAAAGGTGCCGTGCCTATATCTTAAAGATAAGATAAGTAAAATGGAAATCTTGTTATGTGTAATGCACGACACTCTAAAAATAGGAATCTAAAATGCTTTCTTCAGGTTTTTATACTAACGGCAAAGCAAAGACAAATGCATACAATCTTCCCTACCAGTATTACACAAACATCTGTCATTTAAACCATCAGGTTTACCCCATTTGCTTAAATTTACTGCAAAGGGCAAGGTGTCTCTTATTCTAAGTAACGCCACCCCCTGCCTCTGGTTCTTAAGTCAGTGCAAATACAGTTAATTCCTCTCACACAGTTTCCGTAAGACGTGAACAGCCACCAGGATATATTATAGTTTCAAGATCCTCCCGGTGCTGAATAAGTGAGAATAAGCGGTCACAGTTGCTAGCTGTGCGGGTCACAATTTGTGATATTAATGAACCCGTAAGTTGGTACTTTTGGAGAAGCTCTCAGTAGGACCAGATAGCACATTCTAAGAAGACATCTTGCCCAAAGGAACATAGCAGGGTGAAATGGCATCCAGCCAGACTCGGGGAAGCATATTCTAATACCCTGGCAGCTTCAAAAACATTCTGCGGGTCTCAATTCTACTTTAGCAGTTGCTGTAGCAATGTTTTACTAATTTAGGGTTTTAGGCTCATCCCATTTTTGAAACTCCCAGGACTACAATATTTAAACCCATAGTCGGGCAGAGCAGTAAAACAGGCAGTATTCCGAAATGCTGCCTATTTCACCATATGACTTATAATGTGGCCCTATGATTAAAGTTCAGCTTATAACAGGCACTTAGGACATTGATTTAATTTTGGAATCAAAGGAAAGGAATGAAACAATGATATCCCATAGATCTATCAGCATGTGAATGTGATTGGTGAGGATCTGAATGTGATGGGCGATGGGAGAACTCCACCTGAAGCTCCTTTCATTTCAGCATCCAGATGGCCTGGGAGAACTCCACCTGAAGCTCCTTTCATTTCAGCATCCAGATGGCCTGAAAGAAAAGATGGTGCATTGGGGACAATGTCTGAGGTGTACAAGAATTGTACGTTACGAGTGAGCAGACGAGTCCGCGTCTTTTTGGTATCTCATGTTCTCTGTGTCATCAATTTCCCATTGTACTTGGGCAGTGGTTAGATGATCCATCCATACAATAATATCCCCCCCACTAGCCAGTTTGGAGACAGGAAAACATTGCCCAGTAAAGAAGAACTGGGTCATGATTGGTCATGATTGGTACTAAGCAGAGGCTGTTGTTTTAATATTTGGCATCAAGCATGGTGTTCACTGTTATGTGCCTGAAATAATTACATGTAGGAAAATCTTTCGGGGCCAGGAGGATAGCTCAGGGGCAACGTGTTTGCTTGGAAGCAAGACAATGCAGAGCATCACGGTTCAAATCGCGGTCCCGTGCGTAGAGACTGGTCGCTGGCATGCATCGCCATATAAAAGCTCAAATCAAATTCAGAACAAGTTATACAATCTGAAAAGAGATGCACTTTCAGCCGTCACTTTCCTTAAACTCATTGTGAGTAAATCTAATTTTATAGAGCCCCTCTAAAGGTGGCTGGCCCATTTTGTGACTTCCAGATACACTGCAGTAAATATGCAGGCAGCCACCTCGCCCCTGTATCAGACATTCTTCAGGGCTGCATTGGAGCGCCTCAATCAGCTTGCTTTCCTCACAGTGGAAAACATGTCCCTTGAAAAGAGCTGTGTAGGGTGATGAATACAACACAGTGCGTTTCATTCAGGTTCTGCATCATTTGGGCCAAAGAGAAGACTTCCATTACTAACCATCCTGTCCTTGAAGCAAGACTTGTCCATATGACGGTGGCGCAGCTCGCTGGAGTTAGACCTAGCATGGTGGGATCTCCCTCCGGGCGCTCCCCTGTGTTCCACGCCATCCACCTTTCAGCTGAATGGAGCTAAAAGTAGAAAAGATAGTACCGCCGTGCAAAATAAACACTTCAAATTCCCAGAGCAGGTGGGTTATCCGTAATAGCACAGGGTGCCACCGCCCTGGGGGCCTCATCACGTACCTGGGGGCAACAGAGGGAATCGTGTAGTTTTGTGAATGGCAGCAGAGGCACGGATGCCAACACCTCATGCCAGCACTCGGCTCAGAGACTGCCAAATGAGTGAATATATTTTGACCCCAATTCCTGGTCGTGCTGTATTCGACCTGTCACTGGCTACTTTATTTGGGTGTGCTTGGACTATGGCCTCATGGGAATTGTAGTTTGTTGCTACTCATGCTGGCCCTCCCAGTGTGTTTACCCGACAGCGAGTGGAATGGACACCCTGCTGTCGAACAGTGTAACATCAGAGCACTGGATTTTTTATCTCTGTGTTCTGTTTCCCGACGAGTTGAAGTAAGCTGTTGAAAATTTAAATCAAACTGATGATTAAGATCACTCCCGACCGTCTGCGGAGTGACGTTCTAGAAAAGTTCTCTTTTATCAACATGGCATTCTGTATGCCATTTACATTTTGAAAATCTAATTTTCTCAATTACAAACCCTTGAGGTCAGTATCTGAGCGGGCCCTGTCCAGAAAATGTATCCCCAGTTTTGTCTGTATTGTCCCAGTCTGGATACTGCAACAGTGGGCACCGGTCCTAATGGCTACCTCATGCGGTGTCATGCCACCTGTAGCATTTCCCACTGGAGTATCATCACATATATAGTACAGGGATACTTGCTTTCGGAGGTTGGTACAGCTTGTAAAGCAGTCTGGTTGATGGTCTGGCTTTTTAAAAATGCAAATAAGATCTTTTCCCACGGATTCTTTCATGCTGCCCCTATCTTGGCATCTGGCTTTAGTGTTCATGGACGCGCATGCGTGACATGCATTTCCCAGTCTACTGTTGTCTGCAGAGTGTTAATAAAGTGCCTGGGTGCAGGAGGTGTATGCACTTCAAAGCATGGAGGATTACACGTTTAGGATGACTTCTACACCACAGATTCTTTTTCAAACCTGACAAGGGTCTCATATAGTGGTCGATCTCCTTACGGTTAGGCCGCATGGACAAAAACTGCCCTTATTGGAAGCCCTGCGAGCATTGAGGGTAGAGGCTGCCCTTCATGGAAGCCTTCCTGCAAGCATTGAGGGTAGAGGCTGCCCTTCATGGAGCCTTCCTGCAAGCATTGAGTGTAGAGGCTGCCCTTCATGTAAGCCTTCCTGCAAGCATTGAGGGTAGAGGATGCCCTTCATGTAAGCCTTCCTGCAAGCATTGAGGATAGAGGCTGCCCTTCATGGAGCCTTCCTGCAAGCATCGAGGGTAGAGGCTGCCCTTCATGGGGCCTTCCTGCAAGCATTGAGGGTAGAGGCTGCCCTTCATGGAAGCCTTCCTGCAAGCATTGAGGGTAGAGGCTGCCCTTCATGGAGCCTTCCTGCAAGCATTGAGGGTAGAGGCTTCCCTTCATGGAGCATTCCTGCAAGCATTGCGGGTAGAGCCTGCCCTTCGTGGGAGCCTTCCTGCAAGCATTGAGGGTAGAGGCTGCCCTTCATGGAAGCCTTCCTGCAAGCATTGAGGGTAGAGGCTGCCCTTCATGGAGCCTTCCTTCAAGCATTGAGTGTAGAGGCTGCCCTTCATGGAGCCTTCCTGCAAGCATTGAGGGTAGAGGCTACCCTTCATGGAAGCCTTCCTGCAAGCATTGAGTGTAGAGGCTGCCCTTCATGTAAGCCTTCCTGCAAGCATTGAGGGTAGAGGCTGCCCTTCATGTAAGCCTTCCTGCAAGCATTGAGGATAGAGGCTGCCCTTCATGGAGCCTTCCTGCAAGCATCGAGGGTAGAGGCTGCCCTTCATGGAGCCTTCCTGCAAGCATTGAGGGTAGAGGCTGCCCTTCATGGAAGCCTTCCTGCAAGCATTGAGGGTAGAGGCTGCCCTTCATGGAGCCTTCCTGCAAGCATTGCGGGTAGAGGCTGTCCCTTCGTGCAAGCCTTCCTGCAAGCATTGCGGGTAGAGGCTGTCCCTTCGTGCAAGCCTTCCTGCAAGCATTGAGGGTAGAGGCTGCCCTTCGTGTAAGCCTTCCTGCAAGCATTGAGGGTAGAGGCTGCCCTTCGTGGAAGCCTTCCTGCAAGCATTGAGTGTAGAGGCTGCCCTTCGTGGAAGCCTTCCTGCAAGCATCGAGGGTAGAGGCTGCCCTTCATGGAGCCTTCCTGCAAGCATCGCAGGTCGAGGCTGTCCTTCATGTAAGCCTTCCTGCAAGCATCGCGGATAGAGGCTGCCCTTCATGTAAGCCTTCCTGCAAGCATCGCGGATAGAGGCTGCCCTTCATGTAAGCCTTCCTGCAAGCATTGAGGGTAGAGGCTGCCCTTCATGTAAGCCTTCCTGCAAGCATCGAGGGTAGAGGCTGCCCTTCATGTAAGCCTTACTGCAAGCATCGAGAGTAGAGGCTGCCCTTCATGGAAGCCTTCCTGCAAGCATCGAGGGTAGAGGCTGCCCTTCATGGAGCCTTCCTGCAAGCATCGAGGGTAGAGGCTGCCCTTCATGGAGCCTTCCTGCCAGCATCGAGGGTAGTGGCTGCCCTTCATGGAAGCCTTCCTGCCAGCATCGAGGGTAGAGGCTGCCCTTCATGGAAGCCTTCCTGCCAGCATCGAGGGTAGAGGCTGCCCTTCATGGAAGCCTTCCTGCCAGCATCGAGGGTAGAGGCTGCCCTTCATGGAAGCCTTCCTGCAAGCATCGAGGGTAGAGGCTGCCCTTCATGGAAACCTTCCTGCAAGCATCGAGGGTAGAGGCTGCCCTTCATGTAAGCCTTCCTGCAAGCATCGAGGGTAGAGGCTGCCCTTCATGTAAGCCTTCCTGCAAGCATCGAGGGTAGAGGCTGCCCTTCATGGAAGCCTTCCTGCAAGCATCGAGGGTAGAGGCTGCCCTTCATGTAAGCCTTCCTGCAAGCATCGAGGGTAGAGGCTGCCCTTCATGGAGCCTTCCTGCAAGCATCGAGGGTAGAGGCTGCCCTTCATGGAAGCCTTCCTGCAAGCATCGAGGGTAGAGGCTGCCCTTCATGGAAGCCTTCCTGCAAGCATCGAGGGTAGAGGCTGCCCTTCATGTAAGCATTCCTGCAAGCATCGAGGGTAGAGGCTGCCCTTCATGTAAGCCTTCCTGCAAGCATCGAGGGTAGAGGCTGCCCTTCATGGAGCCTTCCTGCAAGCATTGAGGGTAGAGGCTGCCCTTCATGTAAGCCTTCCTGCAAGCATTGAGTGTAGAGGCTGCCCTTGAGGGTAGAGGCTGCCCTTCATGTAAGCCTTCCTGCAAGCATTGAGGGTAGAGGCTGCCCTTCATGTAAGCCTTCCTGCAAGCATTGAGGGTAGAGGCTGCCCTTCATGTAAGCCTTCCTGCAAGCATTGAGGATAGAGGCTGCCCTTCATGTAAGCCTTCCTGCAAGCATTGCGGGTAGAGCCTGCCCTTCGTGGAAGCCTTCCTGCAAGCATTGAGGGTAGAGGCTGCCCTTCATGGAAGCCTTCCTGCAAGCATTGAGGGTAGTGGCTGCCCTTCATGTAAGCCTTCCTGCAAGCATTGAGTGTAGAGGCTGCCCTTGAGGGTAGAGGCTGCCCTTCATGTAAGCCTTCCTGCAAGCATTGAGGGTAGAGGCTGCCCTTCATGTAAGCCTTCCTGCAAGCATTGCGGGTAGAACCTGCCCTTCGTGTAAGCCTTCCTGCAAGCATTGAGGGTAGAGGCTGCCCTTCATGGAAGCCTTCCTGCAAGCATTGAGGGTAGAGGCTGCCCTTCATGGAGCCTTCCTGCAAGCATTAAGGGTAGAGGCTGCCCTTCATGGAAGCCTTCCTGCAAGCATTGAGGGTAGAGGCTGCCCTTCATGGAAGCCTTAATGCAAGCATTGAGGGTAGAGGCTGCCCTTCATGTAAGCCTTCCTGCAAGCATTGAGGGTAGAGGCTGCCCTTCATGTAAGCCTTCCTGCAAGCATTGAGGGTAGAGGCTGCCCTTCATGTAAGCCTTCCTGCAAGCATTGAGGGTAGAGGCTGCCCTTCATGTAAGCCTTCCTGCAAGCATTGCGGGTAGAGGCTGCCCTTCATGTAAGCCTTCCTGCAAGCATTGCGGGTAGAGCCTGCCCTTCGTGGAAGCCTTCCTGCAAGCATTGAGGGTAGAGGCTGCCCTTCATGGAAGCCTTCCTGCAAGCATTGAGGGTAGTGGCTGCCCTTCATGGAAGCCTTACTGCAAGCATTGAGTGTAGAGGCTGCTCTTGAAGGTAGAGGCTGCCCTTCATGTAAGCCTTCCTGCAAGCATTGAGGGTAGAGGCTGCCCTTCATGTAAGCCTTCCTGCAAGCATTGAGGGTAGAGGCTGCCCTTCATGTAAGCCTTCCTGCAAGCATTGCGGGTAGAACCTGCCCTTCGTGTAAGCCTTCCTGCAAGCATTGAGGGTAGAGGCTGCCCTTCATGGAAGCCTTCCTGCAACCATTGAGGGTAGAGGATGCCCTTCGTGTAAGCCTTCCTGCATGCATTGAGGGTAGAGGCTGCCCTTCATGTAAGCCTTCCTGCAAGCATTGCGGGTAGAGCCTGCCCTTCGTGGAAGCCTTCCTGCAAGCATTGAGGGTAGAGGCTGCCCTTCATGTAAGCCTTCCTGCAAGCATTGAGGGTAGAGGCTGCCCTTCATGTAAGCCTTCCTGCAAGCATTGCGGGTAGAGCCTGCCCTTCGTGGAAGCCTTCCTGCAAGCATTGAGGGTAGAGGCTGCCCTTCATGGAAGCCTTCCTGCAAGCATTGAGGGTAGTGGCTGCCCTTCATGTAAGCCTTCCTGCAAGCATTGAGTGTAGACGCTGCCCTTGAGGGTAGAGGCTGCCCTTCATGTAAGCCTTCCTGCAAGCATTGAGGGTAGAGGCTGCCCTTCATGTAAGCCTTCCTGCAAGCATTGAGGGTAGAGGCTGCCCTTCATGGAAGCCTACCTGCAAGCATTGAGGGTAGTGGCTGCCCTTCATGTAAGCCTTCCTGCAAGCATTGAGTGTAGAGGCTGCCCTTGAGGGTAGAGGCTGCCCTTCATGTAAGCCTTCCTGCAAGCATTGCGGGTAGAACCTGCCCTTCGTGTAAGCCTTCCTGCAAGCATTGAGGGTAGAGGCTGCCCTTCACGGAAGCCTTCCTGCATGCATTGAGGGTAGAGGCTGCCCTTCATGTAAGCCTTCCTGCAAGCATTGCGGGTAGAGCCTGCCCTTCGTGGGAGCCTTCCTGCAAGCATTGAGGGTAGAGGCTGCCCTAATGGAAGCCTTCCTGCAAGCATTGCGGGTAGAGCCTGCCCTTCTTGGAAGCCTTCCTGCAAGCATTGCGGGTAGAGCCTGCCCTTCGTGGGAGCCTTCCTGCAAGCATTGAGGGTAGAGGCTGCCCTAATGGAAGCCTTCCTGCAAGCATTGCGGGTAGAGGTTGCCCTTCATGTAAGCCTTCCTGCATGCATTGAGGGTAGAGGCTGCCCTTCATGTAAGCCTTCCTGCAAGCATTGCGGGTAGAGCCTGCCCTTCGTGGAAGCCTTCCTGCAAGCATTGAGGGTAGAGGCTGCCCTTCATGGAAGCCTTCCTGCAAGCATTGAGGGTAGTGGCTGCCCTTCATGTAAACCTTCCTGCAAGCATTGAGTGTAGAGGCTGCCCTTGAGGGTAGAGGCTGCCCTTCATGTAAGCCTTCCTGCAAGCATTGAGGGTAGAGGCTGCCCTTCATGTAAGCCTTCCTGCAAGCATTGAGGGTGGAGGCTGCCCTTCATGTAAGCCTTCCTGCAAGCATTGCGGGTAGAACCTGCCCTTCGTGTAAGCCTTCCTGCTAGCATTGAGGGTAGAGGCTGCCCTTCATGGAAGCCTTCCTGCAAGCATTGAGGGTAGAGGTTGCCCTTCATGTAAGCCTTCCTGCAAGCATTGAGGGTAGAGGCTGCCCTTCATGTAAGCCTTCCTGCAAGCATTGCGGGTAGAGCCTGCCCTTCGTGTAAGCCTTCCTGCAAGCATTGCGGGTAGAGGCTGCCCTTCATGGAAGCCTTCCTGCAAGCATTGAGGGTAGAGGCTGCCCTTCGTGTAAGCCTTCCTGCATGCATTGAGGGTAGAGGCTGCCCTTCGTGTAAGCCTTCCTGCAAGCATTGCGGGTAGAGCCTGCCCTTCGTGGAAGCCTTCCTGCTAGCATTGAGGGTAGAGGCTGCCCTTCATGGAAGCCTTCCTGCAAGCATTGAGGGTAGAGGCTGCCCTTCATGTAAGCCTTCCTGCAAGCATTGAGGGTAGAGACTGCCCTTCGTGTAAGCCTTCCTGCAAGCATTGCGGGTAGAACCTGCCCTTCGTGTAAGCCTTCCTGCTAGCATTGAGGGTAGAGGCTGCCCTTCATGGAAGCCTTCCTGCAAGCATTTAGGGTAGAGGTTGCCCTTCATGTAAGCCTTCCTGCAAGCATTGAGGGTAGAGGCTGCCCTTCGTGTAAGCCTTCCTGCAAGCATTGCGGGTAGAGCCTGCCCTTCGTGTAAGCCTTCCTGCAAGCATTGCGGGTAGAACCTGCCCTTCGTGTAAGCCTTCCTGCAAGCATTGAGGGTAGAGCCTGCCCTTCATGGAAGCCTTCCTGCAAGCATTGAGGGTAGAGGCTGCCCTTCATGTAAGCCTTCCTGCATGCATTGAGGGTAGAGGCTGCCCTTCGTGTAAGCCTTCCTGCAAGCATTGCGGGTAGAGCCTGCCCTTCGTGGAAGCCTTCCTGCAAGCATTGCGGGTAGAGCCTGCCCTTCGTGGAAGCCTTCCTGCTAGCATTGAGGGTAGAGGCTGCCCTTCATGGAAGCCTTCCTGCAAGCATTGAGGGTAGAGGCTGCCCTTCATGTAAGCCTTCCTGCAAGCATTGAGGGTAGTGTATCCCAGTCCCCTTCCAGATGATAATCGCAGGCACTGATATCAGACATGTGAAGATGCGTGGGCTGGAGCGATGGGGCACGTGTCCATACACATGCGTTCAGCAGGCAGAAGCTGTAAAGGTAGTGACAATGTTGTAGGCCGTGGCAAAGCTGCTACATGCTTTATTCTACACCTCCTGGGCAGACCCACACGCATATGCACTACCCTGGCATCCGCCATCATGGCTGAGCGTACACTGATGCTAAGCAAGCCGTAGAGGCTGGCATTCACTTGGACGTTCAGCACCCCACAAGCACTCCCATGTACGGCCATGTTCTCCTACGTTACCCTACCTTCCCGTTCTTTCTTGAGAGTCCCATCCTGGCCAAAGAGCTTGGAACACACAAACAGCCACGTGACACACTTCTTCCTTCCTTCCTAGGGACCTGGATTTCTGCGAGTACTCTGTTATACCAGCTGTACTGTTCCAGGGAAATCAATATTGTTTGGAAATGCAATCTACAGCTTGAAAAACATGATTCAAAATTATCACATTTTTGGAGTTCGAGAAGTCTTATAACATAGAAAATATATCCAGATATGTGTGTCCCAGTTTGATTCACGTGATTCTGCCAGTAACATTCGGTGTTTACCACTGAATTCTGCTCACCCGTTCCCAGCGGCACTCTCTCCAAGTGGGGCCTCTCTATGGCACCTCCTGCATCGTATCAGGGATGACCATATTATCCACAAGTGCACATCACTTTTTCTGCAGCAGAAACGGACAACATTCAAATATGTTCTGTCAAGGGGGGAACATCACAGAGTACATGATGCTCAGGCAATCTAAGTGGACCAAAGGCCATTAGTCCAATGCCCAATTCTATACTCTAACAAACAATCTCTCAGAGTTCCTCTCGGGGTGTCCTTACATTCGCTGCCAGTCTCAGGGTGTTAAATGCACTCCTGCACACTACTTTAATTCGCTTTGACACCTGGTATCCACAGATGCCCAGCTCGTATGTGGTCTGAAGTTGTGGACCCAGCACCAACTAGGGCAAGACCTTATTCTTCCACTGACTTGCCCTGGGACGACCCGTAAACACTCTCCTCATAGGGAAAGACCATCAGCATCCACTGCCCTGTCCTGGAGCTGCTTGGATATGAACATGATATTTGCCCCTACGCCCCCACCTCAATGATTTCTAAGCTGCAGTTATTGTTTCCCACCAACCAGGGGTCACTTGAATCCACTGCAGGCTCTTCTGCACTTGCTTAAGCTCGTCCTTGTCTGCCAGGCTGTTGCCTGTTTACCTGTTTAGGGTAGCTATGCCTTATTTTCTCCTATTCTCCAACTCTGGTGGACTCTCGGCTTCCACATGAACGGGAGTTATGGCCCCCAGCAGTTTAATTAAGCTGCTCCTTCTCAGCAGTCCCTCTTCTCTTGAAAGTGTATGGGTTATGGCTTTTGGTAGGCTCCATGCACCTCACTAACCTCTCTCACGGGCTGGACTATTTGGCTTGGCTGACTGCTCTTCTCTCCTCCCACTACCCTTGTAGCTAACACACCAACTATCTGGAACACCGTTCTGACACCCTCACCACTGGCTTCCCCCTGCCTGCTTTTATACTATGGTGTGGGATTCAAATGTCTCAATAATGGCAGTGATTTTTTCGGTTAGATGTCTTTTCATTCCAGCAATTGTCACTGTGGCAGTTTTGACCGTGGTGCTATCATCCCGGAAGTTTTGGGCATTTAATTTTTGAACGGAGGTGTCCCCTACCCGCACCACTCTAAAAAAAAAAAAAGCTAAAACGCGAAAACACCACGGTAAAAACAGCCACACCACAATGCGATGAAAACACAGTAACCGATTGTTTGAAGCCTTTCATCATTAACACGGGACCATGATATTATCTGGCGCTCTGTGGGTCCGCCTCCTTCTCATGTATTTCCATGTTCTCATCACTGGAGTCATGTGTGGTGCTTTTTCTGATTGGCATTTCTTTAGTATCAAACACTTGGCATCATTTGGCATTACATGGCAGGACTTACATGCGATTATGGCACGTCTTTAGTACAAAGCATTTTTTTCGCAATTGTACACAAGTTGATCATTGCTACCTGGCAGATAGCCTGCTTCAAATAATGTGTTTTGACATTACATGGAAATATACTGTGTCTTAAGTATAAACACTTCCTTTTACAATTGTATAAACACAACGGTGTACACACAGACGTTTACTTTATTTAAGTTTTGATTTAATAAACGCATTGAATGGGAGATACTTTACCTGTGAATGTACAATCTTGTTCTTTGAACTAACAAACCAGCTGAACATATTTGTGACTACTTCCCCATCCATTCTGTTTAAACTCACCACATTCAGTGGTTTTCAGATGGTTACCAAGCGCAGCCTGTGTAGATGGTAATCCACAACAATTTGACTTACTTTAAGGTGATAGTGGTAGATCACCTTACCACCTACACGACAGCAGCTTAACCACTACTCAACTTTCTTTCATATAATTCCAGTTGTGCGCATTCCTGATTAGGGCTTTATTTCCACAAACTCTTTTCTTCATTTCTTAATAGATTGGTTGTGGTTGTACACTCGAGGGTGAGGGCTCAACAATGCCGGCGGCCATATTGGGATCATCGAATCCAATACGGCAGTTGGACATCCCCACATCCTTCAGGAGCATGCTTTGGTCTCCCCACCTCTTCTCTCTGATTGCACTGCCCACAGGTGTCTTGTTCAGTTGCTCATGTTCATGACAGTTCACTTTCCCCCAAGCTCCTGTCTGTGCGCTGTCAGGCCTCCCTGAACTGTGGGGCACATGCCATAGGACCCCGCACTTTGCAGGTGGACTTGTGGGGTGAAGCCTGATGAGTGGGAGCATTGCTCTCTACCTGATGCATTGTGGAGACAAACACCCACTGTGCAATGATAGGTTTTGGGGACCCCTGACCCACTCCCAACTCTGACTTGGAACCAAGGGTCGCTCCTCTCTTTGTTCTAAGTACATTTTCTGAACCAGGGGTCGTATCACCAAGAGGGTTGCTCTCTCCGACCCTCACAGTCCACTATTTCTTCTGGAATGTGAATCTGACGCTGTGCATATGTACGTAGGGTTTCCCTTATTTTCATGCCGGCTATTTTTAGCCGTTGGCTTTTTCACTGTGGTGTTTTCACCCCCGCTGTTTTCGCCGCAATTGTTTTTTTTTAATGGGGGGTTCCCACCAACCACCCTCTAACCCACCCAACCACCTCACACTTCCACCCACCACCCCAAATCCCATACCCCTAACACACACACAACACTTTTATATATTTTAAACAAAACAACTGTGGAGAAAACACCACAGTGAATAAGCGGTACATATAGCTTAAACGGTCTCGTCCGTTGCTATGTGCTGTTGTGAGACAACTGACACATATGCTAATGTCACTGGGCCTCATTACGAGCTTGGAGGTAGCCATGCTGTTTTTATGGCTACCCCCATACGGCTACTGGGTCCAGTTCCAGGAATAGGGAATTACTGGGCCATGCCGACTTTGGCAGGCCCGGTAATTCCCATTCTCAGGACCCGGACCCGGTACATCCCCATACCCATTGAGCCCCCATAGGGCTCAATGGGAATGGGGAGGATGCTTACAACGGGCCCGTTAATGACGGGCCTGTTGTTAGCATCCTGGTCTGATAGTGGTCCCGCTAAGGACGCCTGGTCTGACCAGGCGTTCCAGAGCGGGACCCGTTGCAGACCTCGTAATAGGGCAGTCCGGAATGAACGGTGCCGCATTCCATGGCCGCCTTCCTCGTAATGAGCCCCATTGTGTATTACGTTCGTTCACCCAAATAGTTGTGTTCTGTTCTGACACGTTTTGGCACCTGCTTAGTAGTATAGAAAACGACTTAAATAAATGAATACAAATTGATCATGCATCATTACCTGTATGTCACCAAGTCATCCCTTGCCATAGCACAGACCGAGTGGCCAAGAAGATGGCACCAGAGAGGCGGGAAGAGAGTCGGGCAGAGAAGAGGCAGATTTCTGCAAGAGTTAGGAACCATTGCCTGTACGCCTGAGGGCCCGGATGTAACGGACCTCTGAGGTGACAGCACGAGATTTGGAATCCATTGATTCCATTCACTAAGAGGTCACAGCAACATCAAAGCCTGGTGTCCTCCGAGGAGGACTGGCTTCATATGCATGCATGGGAAGCATTTCACAAGCAAGGCCAAGCAAGGCCAAGCAAGGGGTGGCTGGATGTGCATCAAGTGCTTACCATTGATTTGTGTATCGCTGGTGTTTAGGTTTCCATGCATTCACCAATCAGAAGAGAGAGCCGGAGAAGGAAGAAGCCGAGAATTTAGGTGGAAAGTATAGAGCCACCGCACACAAGGGAAAAGTCCGATGTGATCACAGTGGCAGAGAACAGAGATGGGGGGTATCCAGTGATAATGTCGACATGAAAATGGCCGCCGGGTGGCGACATTTCCCTAAAAAGGCACCCGCCAGACACTCACACACTTTCCCTAAATATTCTAGGATTGGAGGTGATAATAAATCAAATGGACCCTTCCTAGACTATTTGGGGAAAGTATTTTTGGGGTCATGAAAAAAAGTCGCCTACCTGGACACTTTTTCACCACGACATTATCACATGGAACCGATGGAGCTGGTACATTTTGTATGCATTTAGGACGCTTCTTGTTCCTTTAGAGAAGAGAGTGAGGAAGGAGACCAAGAATTATTGGATGACTGACTCAATGAGTACCACAGATTCAGAAGGAGGCGTTATCACAGTGATGGGGAATGGCATCGCAGAGAGGCACAAGTGATCGCCATGATGGGGAGTGGCTCTCACAGGCAGAACGAGGTGCTGTCATAGTAATACGGACAGGTGTCACAGAGGTAGAATAAGATGCTATCACCCTGATGGGGGCCTGCATCCCGCAGACCGAAGCAGGCGTTATCACAGCGATGAGGACTGGCATCCCAGAGTCATAGAAGGGCACAGAAGTATTTTGACGCGCCTGATGCCCTGCGCTATCAACAGCCACTTCCATCTTGTCATTTTGATGATATAATAAACAACATGAGATTGCTCCTGGTGATTTGTGGTGTTATAACCATTCTCTAATTACTTGGCGCGCACTGCAGCTCATCCCGCATACGTTCTGTTTTGGTCCTTTCGGTAATTGGATTTGTGCCACGAAACTTGCATTTCATTGCATCGAAGTATCGGCAGTTGTGCTCTCCCTTGCCTGAAGAAAAACAATTGTAAGTCATTTTCAGCGTTGTAATGGAAGGACATGACCGGAATATATATACTGTGTGTGCAGCGATCACCGGCCTGGTCACGCTCATGCCTGGTTCTGCCCGCCTGGGACACACATCACATGGACTCCTTTTGCATGAACCCTGGAATTCCCCCTTCATACTTGTGTCAATGGTTAGTGATGCATTTTAATTCCACTGCAACATCGTAGAATAAGGCGGCTGTCCAGTCCATTTCCAGGATTAGCCAGAAGGCATTAGCTGTCACTCAAAGTCCTTTGCCACAATCCCCAAAACATCTCTGGAAGTTGCCGCTAGGGTGGCAACTGCGCCTGCACTAAAAGCGAGCCAGCTTCCATATTGTGTACAAACAGAGGTGTTGCTAGGAGGGGGGATGCTCAGGGGGCTATATATAGCCCCGGGTCTTTTGGTTGGAGCCCCAGATAAAAGCTCAGGAGCTACAACTAAATGGCTAGCTGGCCCCGAGTCGCAACAGTCCTGATATTGGCGTAGGTCCAGATCTTTTCCAGACCTAGCAACACCCCTGTCTACAAATAATGTTTATTTCGTTCTCGGGCAAAGAAAGCTGCTTGCTTTTCTAGTCACATCTATGTAATTATTTTCCGGGCCTATGTACTAGATCTGTTACTGTAGCAACCTCCAAGCAACGCCAATCTGCCCCCCCCCCTTCATTGTAATTATTTACAACATTCACCAAATAGCAGGCCGTGCGAAAGCACAGAGTGAAATGTAGTACTTCTTTAAAATCAAATTGCATAACATGCCTGTTTTTGTTTCTCCTCAGGTGGTACCACCCCTGCCCAATGGGAGGACATCACAGGAACGACGCCATTAACGTTTATCAATGAATGTGTGTCGTTTACCACAAACGTCTCAGCCAGGTACAACGATGACAGCCTCTGGTGGCACAGTTTGGATTTTTCTTGCTTCTTTTTCTATTTCAAACTCTGTTTTTTATGAAGGTCTGTAGGGAAAACTTGGTTCCTTGATTTTTTTTATATTTCATACAGGGCCCAAGCGTATAGCCATCCTTCAAAAAATTAGATGAAATTCGTCAAACACATTCCAATTCCATATGTTAACTTTTGCTAATTTGCATTTCTAAATATAAAAACATGAATCACGGCTCCATACTGTAGGTATGGTATAAAATTATGGATTTCTATAATAGGAATGTTTATTCTTTGCCCAATAGTGGCAGTAACTTGCCGAAATATGTTTTATTGATGATTGATTCAATGTCTGGGCTAAACTCTTGGACTCCATTCCAAGACGTCAAACTACAACTCAAAAAATGTTGGGCCTCATTACGAGTCCGGCGGTAACCGTGCCAGAATAACCGGCAGGCTACTGCCAGACCAGTATTACCATTCCGCCTCCGTGATTCCCGGAATCATCGGGGCATTACGACCCCGCTGATGCAGGAATTCCGGAGGCGGAATTCTGCAAGTCCCCATTCCCATGGAGTCCGATAGGACTCCATGGGGATGGGGACAATGGAAACACCGGTTCCGTCTATGACGGAGCCGTTATTTCCATTTGCGCCTGTGGGCGGGTGGTGTAAATCCCGCCATGTCAGACCTGGCGGGAGTGGCACCTCCCCCCTGCAGGACTCTTAATCAGCCGGTCCAGAAACAACGGTGGTGGCGGTTTTACCGCCACCATTCTTTCCGGACCGGCAGGGTCGTAATGAGGCCCCTTGTCTTCTTTTTGAATCTTTGGCCCTCATTACAACACCGGCGCTAAACCATGGGGCTATTAGCACCATGGTTGGTGCCGGTGTTGTAACGAGTCCGCCATGGGGAAATACCGCCCCATTCCAAGGTTGACGAGGCGGTATTTCCCCATGGCCCTTCCCCATTGTTGCCCCATAGGGCTCAATGGGAATGGGGAAGGCGGCAATTACGGTACCGCAAATTGCGGTACCGTAATTGCCTGCGAGATCCCTTTGCGGGTCCCTACTTTAACGGCTGGTCCAGACCAGCTGTTCAGATCGGGTCCCGCAAAGGGACCTCGTTGTAAGGCGCTAAGTTGTTAACGGCGCCGCAGCCTTTTACTGCGCCGTTAACCACTTAGCGCCAGGGTCGTAATGAGGTGTTCAATTAATCATCCAGTTATACATCTTGCATCAAGATTCTCAAGACACAAACTTCTTAGTTTCCTTGACTATTTCTCCTTCTTTATTTAAAAAAGATTGTTTTGGAAAGCCACGAGGAATGCCGCTTGCCCTAAAAAGGGGTCTATGGAGGAAACTACATAGATTAGATAGAGGAAACAAAAAACTGTTTTTGAAAAGAAAGAAAGATGGAGACATCGTTAAGGAAACGAAGGAGTTTGTGTCTTAAGAATCTTTATGCAAGGATTGCATACCTGGATGATTAATTGAGCACAACTATTCAGGTTAAAGATAAGATAAGTATTGAAGATCGTTTTTTGAGTAGAAGATTGACGTCTTGATATGGTATGGTAATGTGTATTTTTAAAGCGCCTATACACAAGGCAAGTGTTTCAAAGCGCTCAAGGAGGGAGGGAGCAAGGGGAAACACAAGTCGTTCAGAGCCCTTGAAATTCTGAAACGATAGTAGTCGGCCAGGCAGAGTAAGTGCATGTAATACAGTAAACAGTGGGGCGAACTGTTCAATTCTACAGTTTTTCCAAGTGCATTCACCACCATGCGGGGAGTGAAGACAGGGGGAACAGACTGACAATCTTCGGGCATGGTGCATTCGGATTGGTCAAGTGCAGAGGCAGTTACCGGGTAGAGGGCGGAGGAGGGAGGGGGGACAAGTCTTGGGAGAGGTGGTGGTCCAAATGCACCCAGTCGGTGGAGACAGGGGTAAGTACAGAGAGATGCCACTCTCATAGGTCAGTGATCAAGTGCAGTGATGATGAGGCGAGTGCAGGGCCTGGAGGCGAGTGTGAGAGGACTGGCGGGGTGCCAGGGACCTGTGAGACCCTTAAGTACACCAGACGGCCAGTCAGCAAGCTGTACGGAAAAGAGGGAGAGATGGAAAGACCAGGGTGATATGTTAGCAGGGTAGAGGGAGCGAGAAGGAAGAGGAGAAGAAGAAAGGCTTGAGGAGTTTCTGGAATCTAAGGAGATCAGGCTCAAGATGGAGAACGACAGGGAGACTATTCCAGAGGGAAGCCCCTGTTGAGGATAAAGATCTTCCTTCAAATCTCTGCTTGATGAACCTACTCACTCGCAGAAGGTCGGAGGTAGATGAGTGGAGGGCTCGGGAGGGACAGTATTTTGGTGGGAATTGTTGCAGATAGGTAGGTCCTAAGCCCCAGAAAGCCTTGTGGACAATACAGAGGGTCTTGAACTTGATCCTTGCAGCGACGGGGAGCCAGTGAGGAGATTTCAGCACCAGAGAGATGCAGTTCCTGGGCTTGAGGCCAAGGATAAATCTTGCGACTCTCTTCTGGGTGAGTTGCAGAGAGGATAGAGCAGAAAAAGGAAGGTTGAGAAAGAGGCTGTTGCAGTAGTCCAGCCTAAAGAGAACCAGGGCTCTTGAGACAGTGAGCCTCTGGGGGAAAAGTGAGAAAGGGTAGAGTACCTCTGAGGAGGTGTAGCTGATATACTTTTTAGAGATGTCGAAATTTGAGAGGAGTAGGAGAGAGTCTTGGACTGAACTCCAAGAGTTTTGGCCCCGAGGAAAACCTCGATAGGTCAAAACAAGTGTGGCTGATTATAGATATTAAATCTTTATGAACTTTGATCTGGAAGAGTGTATTTGTTAATCCTAATAGTTTATTTTGGACCTTTTTTTTCTTTTTGTTAAACCATTTAAGGGAGATAGGAGCGCAGGCATCAGAGCCATTATTTGAGAGGTTTATATGATGGTGGTTTTGGGCTGAGAACACGGGTTCCCTGGATCCTGCTTGCACCCTCCGTATTGATAGAGTGTGACTATTTAGAATTTTGGTAAGTGAAATTTGAACACCAGATAGAAGCCCCTTTAGTTAGAATGTCCATGCTAGCCTGCATTTTCCCTCTAATAGGGACTGTGTCAGTGTCGGCCATGCAAGCTCTGTGCTGAGGTCCTGTCTTTCCCCAGAGAATAAGACAACGTTGAGCTTTCTGCAATGACGCAATGCATGCTGGTAAATGAGTTCTATAGGGAGTTAGTGCATCTTTCAGAACAGTGAAGCATTGCTTTGTTTGTTTCAGTTATTTTAATGCCATGGGGACATACGTCCAACCCTCATCTGTATATATCAGTGCCATGTCGGGACATGTAATTCTAAAGAGCATTTGTAAACTGTACTAGACTAGGGATCGAGTGCACCTTATTAATGGTAAAATCAGGAAGTCATTTTAGACGTGTTAAGGCGTGTTGATTTGACTCTAGGGGCAAGACGCAGATCCATGTACATCAAATAAACAGGAGCATCCCATTAAGCTTTGTGCCTCAGATGACTTAGGTGTTAGTGTCTTAAATTATCTCACACTTGGGCAGAGATTGCTTGTCTTCAAAGTCATTTTTCCCTTAATAGTGATCACAGGATTGTTGTGTTTTTGGAGTCTTGTATTCTGCTGTAAGAAAGACACAATATAGCCAACACCTCTGGCCTGAGCTGCTGAGGTTTTTCTCACCAGCTGCATGAAGGTGTGCTGCGGGTGGAGACTTGGAGGATTCTGCACCTATATTAGGTGGTTGACTCTTTGAGAGATCACAAATTAAGTGATATATTTGCTATTAGTACCCGGCGAGGGCGCAATCAGAATGAAAGAGCCATTCTGATTGGCCATCGCCGAGTCATTACCAGGCTGGAAAACCCTCTGTCGGGATGCCACGGCCTTTGTCCCCGGCGGGGGGCGTGTCAGCCCCTCAGCCAATGAGGATACTCGAAGCGGGGCCATCCCCTCTCTTTTTCCACACCCTTTCCACTTTCCTCCCTCGTCCCACCTCCCTGCCCTCCCCACACCACTTACCTTCTATCCCTTGGTCCCCGGTGGGTGACGAAGACAGCCTCCTGCCGTGTGGATACTCGGAGCGTGGCCATCCCAGCTCCGAGCCTCCACACGGCTGGAGGCTTCCATCATCCCCCGCCGGGGACCCAGGTACGTTTTTATTTTTTTTCAGGTTTTTTTCCCTTCCCCTCCCAACCGTACTTACCTCTTTTTTTTCGGGAGTGGACACACTGGAAACGCTTCTGTTTCCAGCGCGTCCGCTCCCGGTGGCCGCCATGGAAAGGGAAAACGGACTCCGTTTTCCCTTTCCCGGCGGCCATTTTCTTTTTTGTTTTTTTTCTCCCGAAACGCTGCCGAAAAACTTTTAGTTCACAGTTTTTCAGTTTTTGCGGGCCGGGGTACTAATAGCTATATGCCCCTCGCGGCGGCTCTGGTATTACCGACTCTGGTAATGCCCCGGGGCCCATAGTTATAGGCCCGAGGCATTACCAGAGTGCGAAAATATTGCATCCGTTACAGCGAATGCAATTACAATGTATTTGTTTACAACAAATGTATATGGAAATAAATGTGGGGGAAAGCCCCCTGCAGTCCCCGACACCCCCCAACTTTATCGATTACCCAAACCCAACCTCTCATCTATATTTTCATTGGAATTTGTTGTTTTTTATGCACTGTAACCGCGTTCACAGTGATGGGATTCGATATTTCAAATGGATTGTGTCCTCCAACGTATTGCACATCTTGGACATGTAATGTCCACAGCTGTGCGGCTTCAGAATTTTTTTCGTCAGAGGGCGTCCTGCGTCAATGGCGTTTAGTCGATGTCCCTCGAAGGCCTCCGTCGAGGGTGACGTCACCGGATGTTATAAATAGGATGCACGGCGCCCGTAGCCTCAGTTCTGTTTTTTCTACAAACGTCTTTGCTTTGAGAAATCGGCATGCCTCATGTGATTATCTTCGAAGAAAATGTCTTAATATTCTACCCCTCCAACTCCGCGGTCTGGGTTTAAGACATGCCAGGACTGTAAGTCCAAAATGTCGATTACGGACCCGCATCTGCTTGTGGTGTCTGGGTGAAAGTCATGATACGACAAGTGCCAGTCATTGACTGCCAAGGTTTGAGGGAGCTTAAGGGGAAGTTACAGGTAGGTCAGGTTTCTAAACCTCGAAAATCCCGAAAAGCTATGGGGATTTCCACCGACGAATCGAGGGGTGACTCTCCTCATCAGAAGGAGTCCAGGGGATCTCGGTCCCGGAGTGGGTGCCGCCACTCGTACTCCTCGTCTCGGCACTCCCGGAAGGGGCGTCACCAGTCTTCTTCCCCGTCCTCGTCAGATGATGGCTCGGCGAGGAAAGTGGCTTGTCCCACTAAATCCTCCACTCCTGAGGAATGGGAGGCTTTCAGGGAGGAAAAATGCTGGTGATTTTTCAATCCCAGGGCACAGTTCCGTCCGCGCCTTTGGAAGAAGCCGGCAGGGAATGGCCTCCAGCCAATGCTCGCTCACCTTCGGGCCCGGGCACTAACATATAAACATCAGGAACCATCGAGGACCCGTTCGGACAAGGCTCCGGTGGATCACCAGAGACATGCCAGATCCAGGTCTCAGTCTTCATCCCCAGCGAAACCGCAGACATCTGGAAAGGGCCTTAGGTCGACGTTGACACCGTTGGCGCTGTGTCCGTCGAGTTCGGCTGGCAGAACTTTGCCATCGATCCAGCCCTCAGAACCTTCGGCGCTATTGTCGACATTGACGCCGAAGCCATCGGCGCCCTCGACGCCTTCAAGGCCATTTCGCCGGAATTTGCCTGTGGAGGCCCCTGGCACTGTGGACCCTCAGCTAAAGGCTTTATCCAAGACTGTGAGGCCTGTTGTGGACTACAGGGTTGCTCCTGTCCCTAGGAAGGAGTTATTTCACTCTCTGCATGATACTTATAAGGATGAGGAGAGGTCAGATATGGAGCTTGAGCCTGTGGAAACTCATGAGGCTCCTGACATGGGCTTTTCTGAAGACAGTCAGTTGGAGGAGTTGCGTCAGTCGTTACATGATGCCACTGGCCTTGACACATCTCCTGAGGTGGAGTTTGGTAGGCCAGAGCCTGGGGTTCATGCTGAATCCTCATCTAGGAGGTTGATGTCTAGAGTTACAGAGTATCTCGGATGGTCCGGTCCTCCGGTTGCATTCCATCAGGATGACCTGACTGATATTTTGGATCAGGGTCCGTCCACTGACCCAGTGTTGCCTTTTCATTTGGCATTGCAAAAAAGTGTGACGGCTGCTTGGCAGACCCCGGAGGCTCTTCCGGTGGTCAACAAGTTGTTAACTAAGAAATACTGCCCATCCAGTAGCATCCCCAGCTACACCACTCATCCCACTCCCGAGAGTTTGGTGGTTCAGAGGGCTACGGCCACCTCGACGCAGGCGGCATTCCCTACCATCCCTCCTGATACAGACGATAAGTGCTTTGATGGTTGGACATGCAAGGTATTTTCTGCTGGAGTGTGGCGCTGAAGTCGGCCAACTCCACTTATGCCTTGGCAAGGTTTTCACACACTCTATGGAATTGTCTCTCTAGCGGCTGCGCATAACCCCGAGGGGGAAGAAAGGGATGGGTTCCTTGCTCTTGTGCAGGATGGCAAGGATGCCATGTGGGATTCCCTTCAGTCTGGGGTGGATTGGCTGATAGTGTTAGCCGGTCCATGGCTGCAAGCACCGTGATACGCAGGTTTGCATGATTGCGGAAGTCGGGTTTTGCTCTGGATGTGCAGGCCGTCTTCTGAACATGCCCTTTGATGGCTCTCATTTTTTTGGCAACAAGGCTGACGAGAGCCTTGAGAGGTTGCAGACCCCAAAAGCTGCAGCTAAATCTATGGGCGCAGCTGTGGACGTCAACCTCTGCCTTTTCGTCCTAGGGGACAACAGTGGAGGGGGGTTCCTTTCGTAGAACGATCGGAGCCGCTAATGAAAGGGGCCACCGTAAAGGTACCCGTGGTGGACGGGGAAATCGAGGTGCCAAAGCCGCTCAGGCAGCTGCCACAGCCACTCCAAAACAGCTATGAGGCCATGTTCCATTGTTCGCCGGTTGGGGGCAGACTGTCTCAGCATCTCAAAGAATGACGAGCTATTACTTTGGATGCGTGGGTTCTGGATGCAATTGCTCACGGCTACTGTCTTCCCTTCCCAAAGTGGCCTCATGACAATCCTCCGGTGAATCTCTCTTTGAAGCTTCCAGATCCGCTCCTTGTGCAGGAAATCTTGACCCTGCTGGAGAAAGGCACTATAGAACTAGTGCCTGTGGCGGAGAAGAACAAGGGATGGTATTCCCCATATTTTTTGATCCCAAAGAAAGACGGGGGACTGAGACCCATCTTGGACTTGCATTGGTTGAACAAGTTCTTCTGGAAGGACAAGTTCAAGATGGTCACTCTTTCTCAGGTCCTTCAGGCCCTTCGACTTCAGGATTGGTTGGTGTCTTTGGACCTACAGGACGCTTATTTTCATGTGCCGATTCATCCAAGCACAGAAAATACCTGAGGTTTGCGGCTGGCAACTCGCACTTTCCGTTTTGGGTCCTGCCATTCGGATTGACCTCCGCCTGAGGGTCTTTACCAAGCTAATGGTGGTGGTGGCTGCGTATCTCAGGCCAGGGGGAGGTTCACGTCTACCCCTACCTGGATGACTGGTTGATCTGAGAGTGCTCTCCCGAACAAGTTTTGGATCATCTCTGCCTCACCTGCCGCTCCCTTCACAAGCTGGGCTTCTCCTTCAATTTAAAGAAGTCTCATATGATACCTTCCCAACAGCTCCAGTACATCGGGCTGTGTTGGACACGTCCTTGTGGAAGTGCTCGCCTCCAAAGGTGAGGGCTCATCACATTGTACAGATGGTCAAAAAATGTCAACGTGCCCAGACTCTTCCGGCTTTTGAATTCTTAAGGTTGCCTGGCCTCATGGCATCCGGCATTTTTCTCGTGCCAGAGGCCAGACTGAGGATGAGATCCCTTCAATGTGTTCTCAAGATGCAGTGGTTGCAATTCTCAGGCAAGATGTCGGATCCCGTTCAGATTCCACTCTCGGTCTCGCAGGATCTTCTGTGGTGGGGCAATGAAGGGAATCTGATGAAGGGGGAGCCATTTTGGCAACCGTGGCCAGAGCTGACGGTGGTGACGGATGCTTCCCTCAAGGGATTGGGAGCTCATGCGACGATCTGACCGCCAGCAGGCGTTGGTCTCCATCAGTGTCCAAACTCCACATAAACCTGTTGGAGCTGAGGACCATCAGGCTGGCCCTGAAGTCTTTTCTGCTGTCTGTGCAGGGGAAGAGTGTCCTGATCATGACAGACAACACAGTGGCCATGCATTACCTCAACAAAAAAGGGAGGGTAGGGTCACTCCCGCTATGGAGAGAGGCGATGCAGCTCTGGCTCTAGGCGATACAGCAAGGAATATCACTCTCAGCAGTCCATCTAGCCGGAGAGGAGAATGCGGTGGCAGATGCTCTGAGCAGGCAGAGCAGGTCTCCCACAAGTGGGAGTTGGCTAAGGAAGTCCTTCTGGAGTTCTTCGCCCTTTGGATAACCCCTCAAGTGGATCTGTTTGTGACCGGTGCCAACCAAAAGTCAGAGAAATTTTGCTCAAGGGAATTTCCTCTGGGAGGAGCCTTAGGGGCTGCGTTTGTCATGGATTGGTCATTCCCACTTCTGTACGTGTTTCCTTCGGTCCCCGTCATTCCTCAAGTGCTAAGGAGGTTGCAGAGGTTCGGATCCCACATGATCTTCATTGCGCCGGATTGGGCCAGGAGAGCATGGTACACAGACCTTCTAGAAATGTCCATCTGCCCTCCACGCCATCTTCCCCACAGAGAGAGAATCTTCTCTCGCACGAGGGGGGGTTGGGTTCTCCATCCAGAGGTCAAGACTCTCAACCTTCATGCTTGGTTTCTGAAAGGTTGAGATATAAGGATTGGGACCTCCCGGATGACGTGATGGAAGTGTTGCTTTGGGCCAGGCGGCCGGCAACCAAATCCCTGTACCGTTGCAGTTGGTGTAAGTTTTGCGACTGGTTCAGAGAACACAATGTCAATCCTTTTCAGTGTTCCATTCCGATGGTTCTTTCTTTCTTGCTTTCTTTGGCCACAGGGGTCTTCAAGTGCGTACCATTAAAGGTTACCTGGCGGCGCTGTCTATTTTCAAGCGCTCGTCTGAAGAATGTTCTTATTTTAAGATTCCTTTGATTTCCCAATTTCTAAAAGGGCTCGTGAATGTGTTCCCGCTGTCCCTGTTTCAGGTGCCAGTCTGAATTTGGTCTTGAAATTCCTGATGGGTGCTCCGTTAGGACCACTGCACTCTTGTCCTTTGAGACTGTTGTCTTTCAAGACGGTTTTCTGTGAATTACAGGCACTTTCGTCTAAGCCACCCTTTACTGTGTTCCACAAGGATAGGGTTGTACTGTGGCTATGTCCACCCTTCCTATCAAAGGTAGTGTCTGTGTTTCATCTGAGCCAGAAAGTGGTGCTTCCTGCTTTCTATCTCCCCCTCATCCTGGTAAGGAAGAGGAGAGACTCCATAGGTTGGACCCTAGGAGAGCTTTGAGCTTTTATATTTCTAGGATGTCCAGGGTCAGAGTGGACGACCAGCTTTTTATGGGGTACACTGGACACTGATTGGGCCAGGCTGTTACCAAACAGACCTTGTCCAGGTGGATTATCCTCACCATTACTGAATGCTACAGATTGGCGGGCAAGGACCTTCCTGAGGGATTGCGAGCTCACTCCACTAGGGACATGTCTACATCCACAGCCCTGTAGCAGGGAGTTCCTATTATTACGTGATGCAGCAACGTGGTCTTCCATCCACACCTTTGTCAGGTATTAATCCCTGGATACGCTCCATGGTCAGGATATGGCCTTTGGTAAAGCAGTGCTTTATTCTGCCATCTGATTGGGCATTCTAAATTCTTCTTCCTCCTCCATTCACTGCTTTGGGAGTCTGTCAAAGATGTGGAATATGTTAGAGGACACAATCCATTCGAAGAACAAGTAACTTACCAACTGGTAACATTCTTTTTCGACTGGATGTTCCTCCAACGTATTCCACATCGCCCTCCCAGCCTGCCCCTCTGAAGAATTTCCTATGCCATTGCAGCTTTCGTTCCCGCAAGGCTATGTGCATTCAAGCAGCAGTTGTGTACGAGTATGTTACACGTTATGGGGAAAAAACATAAACTAAAGCTACGGGCGCTGTGCGTCCTATTTATAACATCCAGTGACGTCATCCTCGACTGAGGCCTTCAAGGGACATCGACTAGACGCCATTGACGCAGGACACCCTCTGCCGAAAAAATTTCAAAATATACACAGCTGTGGACATTACATGTCAAAGATGTGGAATACGTTGGAGGATGATCCAGTCAAAAGAGCGTTACCAGTTGGTAAGTAACTTGTTCTTTTCTATGATACCGTTGGTCCCGGTCAGGGCATTCACAGGGATTGTGTGTCCTTTGAAATGCTGAGCATCTGCCTAATCCAGGTGACAGGAGCATTGGGGTTTTGAAAGCCCTGCACTAGGAAGACTCATGTCCCCTTTCTACTCTGAACTTAAACATGAGTACCTTGGCTTACAGACCGTCATTTTTAGAACATTTTTGCTGAAGTAAAAATTAATTGTATGATCCGTGAAATAAGGTTGGTGGGGGTACAGTGGGGTGTCTGTGACAAGATGTTTGTGTCAGCTCCCGGCAGATTGCACAGATGGCTAATTATCTGTAGAAGCATATCCGCAATGCAGTGCACTCCAAAAATAGGCACACTGTATTTTAGTGGGATTCATTTCTTACAAACAGATCAGTAGCTATGGAAAAAATGCTCAGATCAACCTGTTCATGCAAATGTATTGCTTCTTACATTGCGCTTCCTCTTGACAGCTTATTGCTCCATTGCGTTTTCCTTTCCCCTGACATGATAATGTGGAATACTCCAGCATACATGTCATAGGTGCGGTGCCTCCCTCTGAAAAGAGGAGCGGCTCCTCGTGATGCGTGTACCCACAATCCAAATTCAGGAGAGTTGCAGGACAGGCCTCCTAACCATACCTATACATGTTAAAATGACTGGATGGAAAAAGCTCCTGGATCTGAAGGATAGATCCAGCCAACACTTAATAGTCTACTTTGTATAGCACCCCCAATGCCTTTGGGAGGTACGTGTTCTTCTTTTGAAAAAAGCACCCTTGATTGTATCTTCATATGCTTTATCACTGACTCCTGTAATGCTTCTGCCTCCACATAAGAAACATTGCTACTCCTGTGGCTTAATCATAAGGGTGCGCCATCTTAGTCTGGGTGGAATGGCGACCACTCTAGCCAAAATCACCAGTAGTGATCTACAGTTTATAGAATCTGGGGGACCTGCCAGCAGCGCCAGCTGCATCCAAGTGCTGGCAGGGCACAGAAACCAAAGAGTTTATGTTCGGGTGTCAGCACATTAAAAAAAAACATTTCTGATGCGAACCCCCATAAATGGCGTCCTTTTGGGATAAGAGGTTTTTGTAGCAGCTCGTAAATCCATTTACATTTTTGCCATGCCTACCTACGGTGAAGGCGCGTGTGTATGCTCTCCAGGCGCCCCTAGTGTGTTCAACCTTTTTTTTTTTTATACAAGAAGCAATACACACACAAAAGCAGGTATTCTACCCCCCTTGAGATGAGCCAGTGCCGAAATGGCTAAAACGTATTTTTAGCCCTACGCAAAATGAACTCTTCAATTAGAAACGTTTATGTGGCAATGTATAGCTTACATTCCCACAGTGTCTTATTTTTTAGGAAATTAAAATGTTAAGTCAGTCTGTGGCCAATACAATTTTGATTTGCTAACAGCACAAAACCCTACGCCTCTCTACTATCTGCCTTTCTGTCCATGTCCTGCAAATCATTTCTACCAAAGGCATTTTTTGAACTATAGAATTGTGTTCCCCAAAACTAAGCATTTTCCCTTCTACAATTATGGCCCATAACGCCTAGAGGGATCTTTTCTTGGAACTACTCCTCCTACGTGTCTATAAGGTATAGAGAACATTTGGCTTCACCATGGAGATATTTCATGTCACACTGCACCTCCAAGAGAGAAAAATGAAAACAAGACGTCAAAGCATTATTTTTTCTCTGACACATCCAATAATTTTGACATTGGCTATGGTCTGTAAAATATATTCCTGCAGTCTTGTCACACAACCTCTAGCCTTGGAGGCCACACAACCTCTAGCCTTGGAGGACCCACAACCTCTAGCCTTGGGGGTCCCACAACCTCTAGCCTTGGAGGCCACACAACCTCTAGCCTTGGAGGTCCCACAACCTCTAGCCTTGGAGGCCACACAACCTCCTAGCCTTGGAGGCCCCACAACCTCTAGCCTTGGAGGCCACACAACCTCTAGCCTTGGAGGTCCCACAACCTCTAGCCTTGGAGGCCACACAACCTCTAGCCTTGGAGGTCCCGCAACCTCTAGCCTTGGAGGCCACACAACCTCTAGCCTTGGGGGTCCCGCAACCTCTAGCCTTGGAGGCCACACAACCTCTAGCCTTGGAGGTCCCACAACCTCTAGCCTTGGAGGCCACACAACCTCCTAGCCTTGAAGGCCCCGCAACCTCTAGCCTTGGAGGCCACACAACCTCTATCCTTGGAGGTCCCACAACCTCTAGCCTTGGAGGCCACACAACCTCTAGCCTTGGAGGTCCCACAACCTCTAGCCTTGGAGGTCCCACAACCTCTAGCCTTGGAGGCCACACAACCTCTAGCCTTGGAGGTCCCACAACCTCTAGCCTTGGAGGTCCCACATCCTCTAGCCTTGGAGGCCACACATCCTCTAGCCTTGGGGGTCCCACATCCTCTAGCCTTGGGGGTCCCACAACCTCTAGCCTTGGAGGCCACACAACCTCTAGCCTTGGAGGTCCCACAACCTCTAGCCTTGGAGGTCCCACATCCTCTAGCCTTGGAGGCCACACATCCTCTAGCCTTGGGGGTCCCACATCCTTTAGCCTTGGAGGCCACACAACCTCTAGCCTTGGGGTTAAGGAGCATTCCTCACTGAAAGGCTGATGGATTTATGTATTGTTTATTTATATCGCACTTAATGTTAGACTCCTCCAACTGCTGAGTGTTGGGCTGGGGATCAAACCCATGTTGCATGGCATCCTCTTGCTCCAAATGCTCGCCTCCTAAAACACACGTTCAGACAAAGAAAGCAAGAATAGTGAATAATATCATCTTGTCTGTAAGGAAAGTGGCTTACACAGTAACACAAATGCCATTCCGGCTTTTATTCTGGTTAGATGCAATGTCACGTACATGAATTAGAAGATATTTTGTTGATGAAAGAGCCGTGCAACGTGATGGTATTGGGAAATGTGTGGGCAGCCATTTTGGAATGAGGAATACAGCTGAAGCCATGAACTGACAGTAAAGCAGGATCAGAGGAAAAAGATGCATGGGAAGTAGAGGGCATGGCAGCCGCACGGGACCATATGGACTATACCAGAGAAACAAAACTTGCAACGTACTCCACTTGTTATCTGGAGTTTTTGTTTTTTCACATCAAGGATTGGATGGTTGAATGGAGCACTGGTTTCTTTGTCTATGGTGCTTGACCCAGCAAAGAATCCTGACTATGCAATGAAATGTAGACATGTCAGTAACTCCTCTGTAGCTATGACTTTTTAAAATCCTGTATGCCGTGAGGCCCATGTGGGGATTAAGCATGTTTTCCGAGCTGGGTCATTTTTTGTATATGCTGTAGTGTTGCTGGTTTCCATCTGGCGAATGTTTTCCTGAATCTGTGCGTTCAACAGAGTTTTCTTGAGATAATTTATACGTGCTGTTAATCTCATTTCACCTTGTTCACTAGGTTCTGGTTGATAGATTGTCGTCAAATCCAGGAGTCTGTGACGTTTGCCAGCCAGGTGTACCGGGAGATCATCTGCGTGCCCTACATGGCCAAATTCGTTGTGTTTGCCAAATCGCAAGATCCTATTGAAGCGCGGCTGAGGTGTTTCTGTATGACGGATGACAAGGTCGACAAGACGCTAGAGCAACAGGAGAACTTTGCTGAGGTGGCCCGGAGCAGAGATGTGGAGGTACAGTATCCGCTCATCGGGAATAGTCTTCTGTACTAGTGGCCATTTTGTGCACAGCTGAGAAATGTACCTATCACTGCTGAAATGGAAAGCAACAGGTGTGAAATACACTCTATTCATTTTGTATTCATAATGTCTGGCTTTTACAATATTATAATTACACCATTGTACCTGACATGTATGTTTTCTTTGTCTTACTTATTTCAATTAGTATGTAAACACTGCATTGAATGCTTGAAGCAAACGTTTTTGTTGCTCATTTATAATAGCCAAACATGAACAATTTATGAATTCACTCTTTCTTTTTCTTTTTGATGTCTGCATTAATTAATCATAGCAAGTTCACATACTAATTGCATTCATTTAGAGCGACATAGTGTTTTTTTCTTTTTTTCTTTCAACAGAAAGTATTTCATTGCGTTCACACCATCAGAACTATAAACATTACAAAATTCACATAACCTCTTTTAAAAACCAAATAATGTTTCCACATCCATACTTTCTCTAAATCACCCTGTGAAGTGACTTCCACTAATTACCAAAACACAATTAATTAGCAATGAATTGTTTAGTAATTAATTGTGTTTTGGGTAATTAGTGGGAGATCGTTTGCTTCAAGCATTCAATGCAGTATTTATATAAGAATTTAAAGAAGTAAGACAAAAAAATACATGTTGGGTACAATTGTATAATAATGTTGTACTTTTCCCTATTTACCCTGCATTAAGGGGATCCCTTATGTTACTAGGTTTTACAATATTATAAAGCATCAAAAGCTTTATATTAGAAACAAGTTTGTCATATTCGGTCTAGCTGCACACATGATTCTCCTACCCGCACATACTCTCTAGATTACCTCTCAGCAGCCATCCACTACATACTCTACTCAATGGGCCTCATTACACGGAAGGCGGTAAGGGTTAACGGTACCGGTGATGGTACCGGTGACCGTTAACCCTTACCGCCTTACTACGAGGTCCCTTTGCAGGTTGGTACTTTAACGCCTGCTTTTTAGCAGGCGTTAAAAACCAACCCGCAAAGGGACCAGGGTGCTAATTACGGTACCGCAATTTGCGGTACCGTAATTAGCACCTTCCCCATTCCCATTATGCCCTATGGGGCAAAAATGGGAATGGGGAAGAGCAATGGGGGAAGGGTGAATTACCGCCCCGCCAACCTTGGAATAGGGCGGTAATTCCCCTTTCCTCCAAGGCGATGCCGGTATTTTACCGGCATGGACCAAGGTGCTAATAGCACCTTGGTCCACCGCCTACCGTGTAATGAGGCCCTAAGACACATTGCACAACACTTCTGCCATAAGAATGCAGCTATCCCCCACAATAAAAGTGAAGTAACTGTTGCATGTTACACAATGGGAACTACAAAGAAGAGAGAAGAACACACCTCTCTTTGTGCAGCCTATGTTTCTTATTCAGATATATGTTTTTACACTCACTCCTGATCTCCTGACTCAGTCCCCCTCCACATCCCACCCACCATGCACGTCTCCCGCGGTCCCTTCCACGCAATCCTATTTCCTCAATTCTCCTCCCCCCCCCCGCCTGCATCGGCTCTGCTTTCTAATGGGGGTGGGGGGTTTTCACCTCTAATCCCCACCTCCACAAACCTCATCCTCCACGCTAATCTTTGTTCTCAATGAGGGACAACCTCTGCCCTCATTTCCCCTTCCGTACTTCCCAGCCCATCTCATGCCCTGTAGCCCCACTCCTGCACCCCATGCTCTCCTTTCCTGCTCCTGCTTGCTCCCTTTGTTCAGCGTACACTGGTCATAGAAAACGGACCATGCTTTTGATGGCCATGTGTTTGCTCGCAGACGAGTTGGCTGGCTATGCGTACAGTGCTTGGGGCTCAGCAAATATGGATTTGGTATATTCATCTTCATCGAATGCAGATAAAATACTCTCCTTCAGATACAAGGTCCCAGCCATAATGATTTCCCCCCAGAGTTTAAGGAATAGGTTATGCTCCCCTTTTCCAGTAATGGGGATTTAACAAAAGTTTAACTACTGATTGTGTTTTATTTCGGTTAAAATGCACAATAAAGGGTTCACAGTGACACTTGGGGCCCGATTCATGGAATATTTGCCCAGTTCAAAGCAAATTTGCACTGCTGAATAGTGACTTTGCACTGCTGAAAAGTGACTTTGCACTGCCGACACAAACCCGGGCAAAGTCGTCTCGTACTGCAAAAATGACTATGCGCTGACTTTGCCCGGACTTTGCACTTCAAAAATACACTTTGCACGGTTCCATGAATCAGGGTTTGTGTCGGCAGTGCAAAGTCACTTTGAACCGGGCAAATATTCCATAAATCAGGCCCTTAATTGGCTGATTTGTTTTCGGGCTGTACGATAGCTTCTGAATTTTGACAGCTAGACTTGGACAGGAGTGATATGACCGAAGGGTTCAGTTTAACTGGTCCCCTCGAGTTGTGCTTCTTCACCTCTTCATTGCTTTGACTGATATGTGAACAGGACTTAAACACTGGTTTGTTTCCAGCCAAGAACTGGAAGCCAAAAATATGGCCATTAAGAAAAATCCATTCCAGAAGATCCAGTATAAGATGCACAGCTGCTTTCACGATATAACAAGATTACCTGGGACCCAACACCTTATTAAACTAGCTCTATGAAGCCACATGGGGATCTATGAGATCGCTGGGGATAGGGCTCGGTATCTGAATTAGAACCGTAGGATATACTCGTTTCTTTATTATCACCTCCACAAAGGGGCCATAATACATGGCAGTGCTTGAGATTCAGTGGGTCCCCTTTACCATTACAGGGGGCCCGCAAAGCCCTTTCTCTAATGCCGAATGCATGACCGGTATCTTTGCAGCCATTCGTTCAGTGGGGGGTGTTTGCGCCTTGCCTGGAAAGTGTCACTCATGCACTGCACACGCAAACAGTACCTACTTGAAGGGCTAAAGCAGGGTCTCAGAAACCCTTTCACTATATTACACACTAGTGGGATCTGCAATTAGTGACTCCACCCCCATTTAGGCAGCCTGGTTCCTTCAAATGGCACCACGGATTTGACCCTCAGTAATTTTCTCACAGAGCCACTTTGACAATATTACTGTGGGTCAAATTCACTGCAGCATGTGAAACCTACTTTGCCACTCCGGAGACAGTGTGTGAACTCAAGAATGCTTTCAATTATGGCAATGGGCTGCAGCGCCCCGGGTGCACTTGGCTAAGTATTTTTGTAATGCGCGTTGGTGCATACAGGGGCATTTGCTAATCTGGCCCAGTGTAGACTATCACCAAGTGAACTTTAACCTACTTGCCACTTTTAGTCCCAAGCCTCTGGTACATGGTCATACTACGCCATAGGCCAAACATGTTTCCTAGCAATTTAAAAAGCAAATCATATTTATGTGAAAAAGAATACGGCTCTAATTTTTAGTGGTTCCAACTCATCTCTCATTTCCATATAGAATGCGAACGGCTAATTTGATTCTAAGTGGCCTTGAGTGCGTCCCACATGGATGACATCGTCAAGGTTATTTCAGGATGCTATTCACTTTTGTACCAAGAAGATTGCTTGAGCTTCTGGCAGTTGTACCTTCTGATTTTTAAATTGCCTAATGTTCACAGTGGAAGAGGAAATTAGACTAGATTTCCTTGCAGTCTTGTGCCCGGTTGTAGTGCCCCAGAAACCACTATCCATCCGTTATTTTGGTGGATATGGGACTTTCCTGTCAGATATTTCATAGTGGACAAAGGTCATTTCTCATGGTGCTACTCAACCGATATGGTGTGCCATGATTCAGTCCATTCGAATACTGTGTTATGTAACTTATTGTGCACTTGTAACAAATGTTACTTCTTCCCAAAATGGTATAATTCAGAGAGGCAGCCACCATATAATCCCCTTATCTTCATTATTTGGGCCGCACTTCAAACTGTGCAAAAGATTCAAAATGACACTTTTTGCAGAGGATGTTGAGTTTCTCTTCCCAACCCGGCCATGATTTGGAATACATTAATTCTATCACATTTGACTTTGTTGAGAAATCTGGTTGCCTCTGTAACTTTGGAAAAAAAGGAAAGTTGCAAATAAATGTATTAACATTAATATGAAGATTATTTGAAGACCACACATGTGGGCATTAGATTCATAAGTATCCTAAAAGAATCTATCAATGAATTATGAAGCCTTAATACACTATCTTATACCTATCTAGAAGAAACGGAATTAATTCCCACTCACTTTGATTGGCTGTGCTAAGATGATTCAGAAGTTTGTCTGGCAAAAAGGCGATATTTATTTCTTGCAATTCCAATTTATATCCTCACATGTGTTTAGGCATTTGCAATCTAAGAAAGACAATTGTGTCAAGGTGATTTCCCGGGGGCCGGGGAGGCCCCAACTCCTCCCGCGTTCCAAAAGAAGTATGAGGCACACACAAGAGCAAGGTAGATACTGCTGTTTATTACAGAAACAGGCACGGACGAACTCTCAGAACCTGATGCATCCGGGAGGCTCTCATCATTAGTGGGCTTGCAGGCCCTTTTTGCCGTAGTATGACGCGCTACGTGCGTCCCCTGCAAAAACTATCCCCAAAACGTAGCGGCCACTTCGGGTTGGCTCCCCGAGTGTTAGGGTCACTATAGTTGCCTATAGGAAAGAGTGTTATTTAGTGAGGAAGGGTCAGGTGGTACGCTTGGGCCATCCCTAACAATTGCTACAACAAATTTGTTACAAGGGGACACTTGGTGATTGGCTAGACTGTATTGGTGTCATGATGCACCCCTCATATTCTGATTGGTTCATCCGCGAGCCCCCAAGCCTGGGACCATCGTTGTTCCCAGCTTGCGGTGTACCTGGTGCTGGCAACAATGTGTGACTATGTGTCAGTGACGGACAATGGACAGGTCTGACTAGTGGCTGCTGTGCATGTCTTTCCCATCGTTGTAGGTGTCCAATTGGTCACTTTATTGTTGCAGACTGTGTCTCAGACGTGAGACCCCAGCGCTCTTCTGTCCCGTAGGCTTGGCATTGTGTCAAGTCGACTTGGTCACGTGTGGCAAGACCGTGGCTGGAGCAGAATTATGAGCATTTGATTTGTATTTCGGCTTTTACGAGCGCTTAGCAGTGGCAGGTGTAACCTTGGCGTGGGGAGCTTGGCATGTAGATTGCAACATCGCGGCCTTGGCTGTGGGCTCTCGTTGGGGCTCGTTCTGCATGATCAGCGCTTTGCAGTTTTCATCTAAGACGCTACTGCCTGGGGACTCTTGCTTTGCAGCCTACCTAGGCCTAGTTTCTGGGTGGCGGTACATGGTTCATAATATGGGGGTCGCGAGGGGCGACAGAGTGTCATATGCATTAGTAGATATGTAGGGTGGCGTCTTCATGGCGTTAATGGCGAAAAAGCGTCTGCAAGCATATAAACAAGCTCATCAGGCATCTTGCGTTTCTGCGGTGCTGTAGGAGGCCTGTGTGGAAAATAAGTACGATGCATGTCTGTGGGTGTATACGGTCCACTGTGTCATAGCACTGAGTATGTTCTTCATGCAGGTTGGTGTGTGAGTGACCCATGTGCATGGTGGCACGTGTGTTCTTTTCTGTTGGCTATGTCGTCATGGCATCTCTAACGATGGTGGCGTTTGTGGTTACCGTTCTAATCGAGTTGGTCCATAAAGTCAACGTCAGCTCCACCTGAGGTTCCCGCACGTGGTTTCATTAACGGGTACGCTCCCTGGCCGTGTGGGGCGTGGCCACAGTGGATCTTGCCGTCTGGTGTGGAGTTGAGCGGGTCGAATTCCTCTTGCGGGGGGTGCTTGGGCCGTGACGTTCTAGGCCATGGTTTGGATGAGAATGGGGGAAGGGACTCTCCCATTTTCCCTCTTCAATTGTTTTATGAGTTGGGCTCAAAGCTACACAAGCCTATTTCAGATTACCTCTCTGCATGGGTGGCCTGGGGGCATCTAGATTTCAGGCTATATTATTGGGGAGGGTGAACACCTGCCAGGTAATATTTGAATTGTGCATTTAATGATTGTCTTTTCCCCCTCACTTAGGCATCTACTAATGGACATGTTATAGTCTGAAATTCATGAAGAAAGAGAAAATTAAAACTGAATGTATAATTCTAAAGATTTGGCAAGATAAGGAATTTAAGATCATAGAAGATTTGTATCTTCAGACTGCTTTGATATAATGAAAATGTATCCATTGCTCCTAATGTACATTAAACTAACAATGGAAGTCAAAAGAGATAACACATATTGCTGACAATCAGGACAATATAGGGACATGTTTCAACTTCTCTATTTTATGCCTGAAATCCCATCCTGATTTCAAATACCTCTAGGTCTATAGCCAAATATGATATTAGGTTGCAGGGAAACAAGTTTCAAATGAAGCAATTTAAATCTACACTTGGCACATTTCTTTTTCTGAATTGTATCCATCCATGATACTAAATCAGACTAAGGATTTGTTGAACATTTGTGAAAGGTGGTTTAACATATTTAATAAACTGTTAATGTACATTTACCTAGGACTCCATTAAGGGCATGTACAGCTTTTTAATGACTGCTTCTTTAAGGTTACAGCACTAACAAACTCCTCCTTATTTATAGTATAAACCATCTTATGTGTATCAATGGTCTGTGATGAACTTGCAGATTATTGAAATTCAAATTGTATTAGATACAGACAGATATACAAGTACAGAAGTACATTTCATGAGGAGGTCCATGTATTGGGTTTGAAATGACTGATTGGTGTTCAAGGGGTACAATAGCTTGATCCTGTTATTTTCATTTGAACTGTAATAGTGAAAAGATGTAATTCTACCAATTCCAAGCCACCTTCCTCAAGAGCTGTAAAAAACTGTTTATGAGGGAAGGATATTAGTAACCAATGGCATACATAGGACTTTTCTTTTTAACTTCAGGGGAATTTGTTCTTTAGCTAGATACAAAGGACCCGATTCATGGAATAATTTGTGTGGAAAATCCTGGGTTTGCACAACATTCTGCGTGCAAAACCCTGTTCGTCTATTCATGGAATTGACTGCGCTGCACTTTTTCGGAACTTGCAGGGCTCAGCATGACTCTGTGAGCGGTCGAGTGCCTTGAGCAAGACACCACACAGAGCGTGGGCAAGGCCTGCGCAGAGGGCGGAAAGTAAGGAAGAACGAGGTAAAAAGTGGGCGTTACGTGGGCAGGGGTGCAGGCACTGCATATCATGCCCACAAATGTTCACGACAAACCATATTCAGGGAGGTGACCGCGCAACCTCTCGCCTGCAAAATGCTGATGCGAATCCCTCCATCTCTCCGCCATCCGAAGGCAGGCATAAGTACATTTGCACATAGAAATCGCAGCGCAGAGGTGGGGTTGCATGTCGGATTTAGGGATGCGTGTATGCAGCCGTGGGTCTGATCAGTCTTGGGGTGAGCGTATGCAGTGTAGTATGGTGCAGGAGCCGTTTGTGGGGGCTCGCACGCAGATTTTCTGAGTTTTAGAGTTACAATACTTCGTACGCGTGTTGTCGGGGTGCCAGTAACAGTTACGGGGGACCCTCCGCAGGGTCCCCGAGATGCAGGTCCACGTGCGGGGGACCCCATGCACTGTTTGAAGGGTGCGTGTATTCGTGCCAGGGGGAGCATGCAAAGGTAGCTGTTTTGGCTGTTCTTTTGCATGGGGGCATGTCGGGAGCATTCTGGCTACAACTTGCGTATACGGTTACTTTGCACAGAAAATTCCATGAATACATGGGGGACGCATTTTTTATTCTGCGTACAGGCTCGCACAGTGTTGTTCTCGGCGTGTGGTCTTTGCAGGAAAAATTTTCACTTTTCCATGATTCGGCCACAATATGCTGATATGGGGAAAAGTGGCAAACTGGAAAAGCAGGTGTCATGATCTGTCAGTGTATTATGAGATTATTTGTGGTTGATTCATTAGTATGGGGGCGGCATTTTGTGTTGATGTCCTGGTACATTAAAAGAGATTGTTTCATGCATTAAGCCCAGCTCAATAATGTGGTGCAATTAGTGTTCAACAACTTAGTAACTCTAAAAGGGATCCTCTGACCAATACTGAAGGGGTGAATATTATATATAGGTTGTTTTACACCTATGCTGAGGTGATATGCCCTGAGGCAGAGGGCCGACCCTGTCGGTAATGGCCCGCCACCCAAGTTAAGGGCCTCTTTGGGCTGAAAGTTTAAGTCAAGCTTATGGATATCCTGGAGGATGATCCTCAGAAGGAGACATTGATGCCTTTCAACGTGGCAGTTTAGACCCCAGAGCTAAAGGCCTGGGAAAAGCCTGCCTCAGTCTCTGTGGTTGACTGAGACTTGGCAAGAAAACACCACCTGGCTATTTCAGACCTAGCATTTCTTTCGACCCGTGCCTCCCCTGAGAGCTTGGTAGTTCAGACTACGAATGCTAACTTGAGAACACCCATGTTTCCTTTTCTGCCTCCGGACAGATAGAGCAATAGGTTGGATGTATGGGGCAAGAAAGTATTTGCCTCGGGTGGCCTGGCCCTTGAAGCAATGAATACCTCCTGTGCTTTGGCCAAAATTCCTTTTGTTTTCTTGTCGGCTGTAGCTGAGGCAACAGACCACTTGCTGTCTGAGAGGTGAGAGAGAGTTTTGAAGCCATGGTTTAGTATGGCAGAAGGGCTGCACACCAAATTTTGCAGTCACGGCTGGACACAGCTGTCTCTGTGGGATAAGATATGGATATGGACATAGTGTTAAGGAGGAACTCCGGGTTCATAACCTTGGAGTTCACACAGGATTTGCTGGCGAAGCTCCTGGATATGTCCTTTGAAGGGCATAACCTTTTGGGGGCTAGAGCAGATCACTCCTTACAGAGGTGAAAAGTCCTTGGGTCTGGCAGTGCAGCAACCCTTGGCTCACTAGCAGGGTTAGAGAATTTCAACCCTCCACTGAAGAGCACAGTCACCCTCAGGAAAATGGCAGCTGGGCCATTTCCCCAGAGATAGGGGCTCCCAGGTGCGAGATCTCTGCCTTTGCAGTGCCCTATGCTGCCCCGGGTGCAAAGTCCCTGCAAAGAGCACTTCTTTCACCAGTCCCTAGTGGGAGGAGACTTTCCTGGTTTTGCTCGGAATGCTGTAGCACCACCTACGACGCTTGGGCCTTGTAGGTTGTACACCAGTGATATTGTTTTCCTTTCATTGAATGCCTTGCAGACCATCCTCATTCTAGCCTCTCTTTGCGTGTGGACCCTATACTTTTGGAGGATGTCCATCAGTTTCTGGTAAGTGGTGCAGTCGGATTGGTACAATGCCCAGAACAAGGCAGAGGCTTGTATTCAATGTACTTTCTGGTTCCAAATGAGAACAGGGGTTTGCATCCCACCCTGAATCTGAGGCTACTGAATGTGTTCCTGTACAAGGAAAAATTCAAGATGGTAACTCTCACCCAGATTCTCGAATACCTCTATCTGTAGGAACGGTTGGTGTCATTAGGTTTTCAGGATGCCTACTTCCATGTGCCAATTCACATCAAGTACAGGAAGTACCTGAGACTTGTAGGCCTAGGCCATTACTAGTTCAAAGTCCTGCTGTTCTGTCTATCTTCGGCACCCAGGGTTTTCCACAAAACTCCTGGTGGTGGTGGCTCACCTCAGGAGGGAAGGCTTTCATGTCTTTCCCTGCCTGGATGACTAGCTCATCCAAGCTTGCTCACAAGACTAGTCACCAGCATTTATTTGCCACACATTCAGCCTGCTGCATAGTGTGGGCGTTTTTTCCTGAAGTCTCATCTTTTGATGTTCGAGTCTCACCAGTTCATCCAGGTGATCTTAGACACCCGCCTGGGCAAAGCCTTTCCTCGTGAGGATCAAATGGCGAACATCTCCCGGACTGTACAAGTCTTACAATCCCAGGAACAAGTTTGTGCCTTAGTCTTCCTTCTCAAGTAACATTGGTCACTAATGCATCCTTAAAAGGTTGCTGCGCTCACCTCTCGGTTCTCATGGTGAGCAAACTGTGGTCTCGCTTGGAGGCTCTGGAATACAACAACATCCTGGAATTTATGTCAATCTGGCTGACCCTGGTTGCCTTCCTACCCTCTGTAAAGGGCAAATGTGTACTGTTCTTGATGAACAACACAGCAGCCATGCACACTGCTTCAACAGGCAAGGTGGCGTGGGTCCTTTGCCGCTATGCAGCGAATCAATTCAATGGTGGTTCTGGGCTCTGGAGAACGACGCATTTCTGACAGCGGCTCATCTTGCCAGAAAGGCACATTTATTTTATTTATTTGATTGGTTATTTATACGGCGCTTCCTAAACAATGAAATTGACAGTGAATAGATAGAAACAGACAGCGGTCCTACTAGGCTTTGTGACATTCGGAGCGTGGCAGAACAATGAAAAAAGGCGGGGGAGATGGGGTGGGGGGGTAAGTACTATTAGGGTCCCCTAGGGCAGGAAGTGACAGGGGTGCCCGTTGGTAGGGAACAGGTAAGTGCATGGGCGGAAACATCCCAGGGGAAGAGGGAGGTCTACCAGCACAGGTAAGTGCAGAGCAGAGGCACACCACCTGCGGGTGTGGACCCAGAAGGCATTGCAGGGGTAGTTGCGACATGTGTCCACCTGTACGTCTGAATGGGTAAGGTGAGCCGAGAAAGAGAGCACATCATTCAGTGTGCACGTCAGGGGGTTGATCTCCTTAGAATCTGCCCAGTGACAGAACCTGCTCCTTTTACTCCTGTGTTGGCTCCTGGTGGCCTTGCTCCTAGCACCCTGGATGATCTCAGATGCTTGAGGGTGATCTGCTCAGGAACTACGCTGCGAGGGCTAGCTTCTTAGGAGCGGGGTGGAGAACCCTGTGCCCCTGCTGGGAGAGGAGAGGTGCTTGGCCCAGCGGAAGGTGAATGGGTGATCGGCCCGACAGTCTGAGCAATTCGGAGAACCACGGTCTTGCCGGCCACCAAGACACTATCACTATGATGCTGAGGTGACAAGCTTCCTTTGTCTTGAGAGTACCCTGGATTCAGGGGTGTGGCCCCCCATTGAATCTGCATGGCTTCGCCCAGGGAGCCGGGACTAGTCCATGCCAAGACGCGAACTGATGGCACTTCCTGTTCCTGTGGACAGCCCTGAGGTAGATGTTGTTTTCCAGGGCCCATTCCCACATGCTGACCGCTAGGTTGCACAGCGGAGGGGACCTAGTACCCTCCCTGCCTTTGTCTTGCGGAGTACCCTGGGTATCAGGTCCTCCCATTGAATCTGCATGGCATTGCCCAGGTAGCTGGAGTCTAGTCCCTGCCAAGACGCAAACTGATGGCACTTCCTGTTCCTCCAGGAGGCGAATAGATCCACCTGAGGACGGCCCCATGTGTTGAAAACCACCTGCAGCACCTGGTTGTTCAATTGCCACTTGTAATTGTCCGCTCCCAGCCTGCTTCAGTGTGTCCGCTTCCAAGTTGGCCTCCCCAGGAGGTGGACGGCCTGAGGAAGAGGTTGTTTTCCCAGGCCCATTCTCACATACTAACCGCTAGGTTTCACAGCAGAGGGGACGTGGTGCTCCCCCTGCTTGATGACATAGTAAATGCTGGTTACGTTGTCGGTCTGGATCAGGACGTTCCTGCCCTCGATGAGCAGAAGGAAGGCCCTGAGGGCTGAGGGCTATCCAAATGGCTCTGAGCTCCAGCCAGTTGATATGCGACTCCTGCTCCTGCCAGGTCCAAACTCCATGGACGCTGTGGCTGTCCAGAGTGGCTCCCCAACCCTCTAGGGAGGAGTCTGTAGTAATGATGACCTATTGAGTCGATTGCCGGAATGGCCTGTCTGTCCGCAGATTGCAGTCCTTGGACCACACGTGAGGTCCAAGTGGAAAGAAGGCAGTATGCTGACCCGCTCCACTTGGGAGCCCTTCTACTGATTCCATGAGGCTGCGAAGTGCATCTACACTCTCCTCATTCGGAGCCTCGTGTGTGGCACGGCCAAGAGGACCGCTACCATGATACCCAGTAAGTGCTTGTACCACCAAGCTAACGTCACTGGTCTGGTAAGGAAGTGCGTAGTGACCCTCTTGATGGCCATAATCTTGCCCTCTAAGGAATATACCTTCTCGGAGCTCGTATCCCAGATGAGGCCCAGGAAGGTGAGGCTCTGTGTGGGCTGCAGCTGAGATTTCATGATGGTGAGGTTTCTTGATGGCAGACACCAGGTCGTGGAGTGTAATCATAAGTGCGGAGGAAGTGTGGACAGCCCCCTCTGGGGATCTCTCCCTGACGAGCCAGTTGTCCAGGTACGGGTAGACATGTTGGCCCTGGGCCCTGAGGTGGGCTGCCACTGAATTCATAAGTCTAGCAAACACTGTGGGGGCTGTGTTGAGGCCAGAGAGTCACACCGTGTACTGGAAATGACAGCCCATGATCCTGAAGCATAGGAAGGAGTGATGGGGCTGCCAAACCGGGACGTGTAGGTCATTCAGATCCAGGGAGCACATCCAATCTCCCTTGTCTAGTGTCTCTGCAATGAGTGCTGGTGCAACCATCTTGAACGTTTGAAGAGGGAGGGAGAGCTTGAGGGTGGAGAGGTCCAACACAACTGTCAGGTCAGCCTGGTTCTTTTTTTCTATGGCAAAAAACCTGGAATAGAATCCTAATCCTCTCGGGGGGGGGGTGGTACTTCTTCCACTGCCTGGCTCTCGATGAGGGACAGGATTTCCGCCAACAGAGTTGCAGTGCCAATCTGTGGGAGAGGAGGAAGAGGAGAGGGAGGTATAGGTAGACGGTAACCTGTGGATACTACTGAGAGGATCCAAGGGTCCGCAAAGTTCTGGCACCAAAAATGCATGCGAGAGGGACATGTCATGCCTTTTTGCTTTCTGAGGCTGCTGCTGATGAGGGGGAATGGAAGAAGCCCTTGCCCTCCTTTTTGCTGCTTGTGCCGGTGTCAACCTCCGTTTCTGGAATCCCCAGAAACCCGCCAAATGCCCGCCCCTATCAGAGCGTTGATGCGACTGGGTGTACGCCTTTGGGGTGGCTTTTGTAAGAATAGATAAAGACTTTGTGGTTGCACGCTGTTCTTCTTATACAATTCCTCGTCGATGGTAAAGTAGAAGAGGTCACTACCCTCAAAAGGAAGGTCCAATATGTGATCCTGGATGTCGGGTTGAACTTAGTAGCACGAAGCGAGGCCGTCCTTCTTATGTCCATGGTAATGAAGATGGCCCGGCAAGAGGTATTGATGTGTGCCACTGTGGATTCCATGATGTCCTTTGCTACCAGCCTGGCTTCTCCTAGACCTGCCTTGAAGCGCGCCTGGCTGTTCACTGAAAGTTCCAGAAGGAAGTCTGCTATTTCCCGCCACAACCTCTGGTTAGTGGCTGCCAGCATGGCATCCACGTTGGCCTGACGCAGGTGCAGGGAGGCGTTCAAGTACAGCTTCTTCCTGTATGCCAAGTTCTTCTCCTTACCTAGCAGTGCCGAGAACGACTCAGGCTTACTTAGAGTAGAGTGACGCTGCGGCCATCACTGATGAATGCGGTTGGGGGTGTGTTGACAGCAAGAGTGTATCCCCCTCCATCTGTCTATACTTGGCATTGAGGAGCCAATTGACAGGTTGGGCCGGGTGTGGTTTGAGCCACCCCTTCTTGTCCCGAGCCGCAACGTCTTTCTGCATCGGGATACCCGCTTTGGGAGGGGGTTGTAGGGTGAGGACTTCTGCCAAGACCCCCTCCTCGGGCTATTCAACCTCGGGTTGAGGAAGGCCCAGATATTCTGCCAAATCTGCAAACCTGTCATGGAAGGCCTTCGCTGACGACGGCGTGTCAGGGTCCTCCTCCACATCTGTGGCCACCAGAGTGTTAGGCTGGTCCAGAGCGGGGGGAGGAGTAGTGGGCGCCGTGGGCTTCGGCGTGGAGACCAGAGCTGGAGGCTGCTGCGGAGGCTGGTGTGGAACCGCCTGTACTGTGGGAGGCAGGGGAGCCGGAATTGGAGGAGCCGGCGGGTGAAGCGGGGGCTGCACTGGGGCCTGTGGTGCCAGAGCCATGGGAGGAATGACTATGGGTGCCGGTGGAGTGAGCGGAGGGAGAAAGTCCCTGACTGCATCCCATAGGATGTCCCCAATCTGGGGGGTTTGCATCAGCGCCCGCAACCTTTCGAAGAACCTGTCTTTGGAGGCAGGGTATGTTGACGTAGTGGCTGGGGGCTGCTGAGGCCGGAGCACACTCTCTAGGTAGCAGGGGAAACCTGTCCTGCACAGCTGATGGATGAACTGTAGGCCACATACCTGGTTGACACCAGTCCCATCATGAAACTCATTCACCCGCCTGCTCTGTTCCTAGGAGTGGCATCGGACGAGCGGCCATGTTGTCTGGCACGGTGGGCATTTTGTCGGGCTGCGTGCAACATGCCAGAGTCGTGGTGCATGGCCCTCCTCGCCCAAGACTCTTGGTGTTAGAACATGAGGCCTATCCTGCACCTCAGGTCTAGGCCTGAAAGGCGTACTACCTTCTGCAGTGTCGCCGATAGTGCTACGTTCAGGTGCCCCCTCGGACATGGTGCCGGTACTAGGGCAAAGCCCCTCGGGTGTAGTACTTGTAGAAGAACCTTGCGGTCCCTCAGCACTGATACTGGTAGGGTCCGAAGACCCCTTGGTCGTAAGGCCAGTAGCTAGGCTCATCTTGGTGCGTGTGCTGGTAACAGAACCCGAGTGGTTCCTCCCTCTTGGGAGTTTCCTCAGGAAAGAGTCGCCCTTACGGGGTACAATGGAAAATAATGGCCCTCGCTTGGGCCTCGATCTCTGCTGGACAAACTTCTTCAAGTCCTCTGGAGGCAGCGCTTCAAAGAGTTCTCTTCACTTAGCATCCCTGTTCTTCAGTGCACGTGGAGTCAGAGAGTCGCACGCGGTGCAACCTTTCCAGCCGTGGTCAGGGCCAAGGCAGCGGAGGCAAAGAGCATGGGGGTCAGACTTGGGAAAGAGTCCCTCGCAGGCTGAACACCTGCTGAAGTCGACATGCGCCGGGGAGGAGCGTGATGCCGGAGGACCAAGTACCTAGATGACAAATAAAGACAACAAGATAAGAGAAGAATCTGGGGAAGAGCAATTGAAATTACATGGCAAGGCCAAACCCAGAAGTGCTGGTGAAATCGGCCCGTTCCCTTCGATGCAAAAAAGGGGTCTGAGGAGTGGTGCCGGTGAGCGAAGTCAGGGTTGCGCATACTCCCAGGTCCGCTCCCCTGCGCGCCTCTAAATTTAAAGGGAAAGAAGGTTTTTCTGGTGAAAAAGGTTCCATCTCCCATCTGTAGGAAGGGACGCCCATGCCGTATGAAGAAAAGGGGACGGACGTAAGAGTATGTTGTTTTTACATGGTCCCAACTGGCTTTTTATCCCCTTTAAAATGAATGCGGGATGGGCTTGATGGGACACCTGATACACTTTTATTCGAAAAAATGTATTCAATGTTTAATCAATGGCACTGCATCATAAGTGCTCCCAGTTTCACGCTTACAATGGCCCCCGCCAATTCTTAGGTTTCTGTTTCTCCTTAAACATGTGTCCAGTGCTCTGTTTGGACTATGTTTATTCTACCCTCTTCTCCTGATCTTCAAAGGGCTTTGCTCAGGGCTAATGCAGCCTAATGAGGAACCTGATCTTAAAGATAATTTCTGTTGGTTGTGTTATCTGTAAATCCCATAATTTCAATCTACTTCTTTGTACATTTTAGCATTGAAATTGACAACCAGACCACCTTCTCCTAGGGGTCCTCAGCCAAAGGTCTTGAGTTCAAATTTTCAAAGGCACTGACATTTCAGTTTAGTGGGAAAAACACCAGCTGCACCCATTCTTCAGAAAAAACAACTTTAAAATCGACAAGATGTGCTTGCATGTAACATTTCAGCATTATATCTAGGCCTGCTGTTCATAAATACAATCTTTCTTTTTTACTAGATTAGAATAGGGGTAGATTCACTATTAATGGAAAGCACACAGATAGGGCACAGTTACATAAGAACCAGTGTTTATGCAAAAAACGAAATAGGCCTTTCCCTGTAAATGTTGTAATTGTATGTACTGAAATTAAGTCTCTTTATTGCTCATGAAGGCAATTTGTCATTCGACTTTATTTTTCAAATGTAAGGCATCATTCCTCCTTTTTAGCTTCCAAATGCACAGTATTTCAAATGTATTTATTTCCTTTCATGTGCACTTCTGCAGCCTTTAATCTTTCACCTGTGTCCTTACACAAAGTCAGTATCTGCAGTGCCACATATCCTTGGAATCCATTGGACGCAGTTAACAGTATTCCACTTCTACGTCTCACTTTTCTTTGACTGAGTGCCTCTACAGTTTAACAAAATGGAGGGAGGCCCATTCTCACTCATTCACTAGGTCTTATGTTAAAATCACTGTTTTGTACTGGCTTTTATATTTCAATCAAACCCCACCCTTAGCCAGCTTCACTTTCACAATGGGGCCTAGCATGGCCTCTCCATCTCTGTTGCTCTGGGGCTGTCTTTTTACCTCACAGTGCATCCCACTACACTGCATACGCGCACTCCTAAGTTAGTTTTGAGCCCCGGCTGCATACACACACCCCTAAATCCGACACCCGATCTTACCTCTGTGCAGTGATTCCTACGTGTTTCTCACACACGTCTGCCTTTGGGTGTGTGAGAAACCTAAAGGTGTCTCACCCGCTTTCCCCGGGGATCTGTCATCCAGGTGGCCAGGACACGGCCATCACTTTTGGATCCAGTTCCTGGGGGTGGACCAATGTGGGAGGATCACCTGGATGAAGGGTCTTTGGGTAGTGGAAGTGGGACACTGAAGGGTGAGATGTGGTATCCCCTTCCTTGTATCACCTTTTCTCCATCCTACTGGGTAGGATACCTAGGAACTCAAACCCTCTCACACCCCTTTCCCAACATGAACACTTTCTCATGGACAGTTCACCATAAGCGACAACGGACTAACACCAGCGCCGTATACCTGACATGCCCCAACACCATGGCCAAGGTAAGGTAATTACGGATCATTACACACACCTGACTTCCATCACACTTCCCCACACCGATAAAAGGCAGAAAATGAAAGCACACTCTCACTGAGGCAAAACACACGAGGAAACAGCAGTTCCAAGATGCCAGTTTAATTCAAGGAGAAAGAAAGAGAAAGACGGTGAGATCGGAGAGGGCTGCAGGGAGGGAAGTCCCCTTAACATATAAAGACAGTTACTTTCATGAACCTTGGAATGTAAGAAACCGAAGACCAGGAAGTAAGGCTGATCAAACCTGCACAGTGTGTCGGAGGTACACGGGGCTCTCCTGCATCGATAACCAAGGCGGGGAAGAGCGATTGCTGCAGTGGTACTGTCCTTGGCTCCTGCAACAAAGCAGCATCCAAAAAGAAAGCACAGCCGGTGAGTCGTAGAGACTGATACCATACCAGCTTGTGTTTTGAACCAAGGTTGAAGCAGCAACATTGTATAAAGAGAACAGCATGTCAAGCGTTTGGGATAAGTGATGCAAATACAATTGAAAGCTAAAAGAAATACTTGAACTTTGTAACTGAACTTTGGGAAACCAAGAAAAGATACCATACACAGAGCGGTCCGGCTCCACGTGGATGCTCATTGGAAAGTCTCTGCTAGATATCCAACTGATGTTGAGAAGGAGAGACATATTGAGATCGAAGTGGTCATGCAATGGGTCAAGCTAAATTCTGTGCACATTCAAGGTAAATCCAATTTTGTCCGAGCCCGGCTGAGCGAGTCTAATTGAACCTTGTTTATGAAAGTGATCTGAGCCCGGCAGAGGGGGGTCCAACGTTGAAATTTTATTTTTGCTTATGAAAAGGATCTTAGCCTGGCGGAGGGGGATCCAGGGTGAACACCCAAGTTGAATATTGAAGAGAATATTTATGTATTGTTTCTGGTACAGCAGGCCCTCTATGTCAAGAGACTTGCGAGAAGTAAAGAGACTTGGACACAGAAGGTCCTGAACTGGGAAAATGGAGCTGTATTCTTTGTGCCGCAGAAGCCAGAGTGTGTCCTTTTCTTGAGTGACCCGCCTTGCCCCGTGCTGAAAACGTGAGGAAGGGAGGCCAACGGCCTGAGCACCCTGACATATTATGTTGTGAACACTTCTGTGTTTTTCATGAACATTACCCCACATTATTTTGTAACTTAGTGGTAAGTATTGGCATTAGGTTTTTTAGTCCCTTTAAATTTGCCAAGACTCCACTAGGACTGCATTATTATTATTTGGTGGTTGTAGCTTGCTCCCGGCGTTTAACACACCCTTGCAAACGTTCAATAAACACCCTTGAACTGTGGTCACTTGTGTCTATCTTACTATTGCCACCATCCATTCCTTACAGGTGGTGGATCAAATGAGGGCTTTGCGTGGCAATTTCCCTGCTGAAAGGTTGCACCTTCGGATCCATGAAAATGTATCATTCTGCGCAACATTGGGGGTGTTTTGGCCTGCCTGCGGGCCGTCCCTTGTAATAATACCCACATTTTCCCTTGTTCTTCCTCATTCTGCCCACTTCCCTGCCCTCTGCACAAGCCACACCCACAGTCTGAGTGTGTATCGCGCAAGGCACTCAGCTGCTCGCAGAGACATGCCGTGCCTGTGTGAAATTTCTGCAAAGTACGAAAGAGTGCCATGCCTTCGATTCCAATCGACAAATGGGATTTCGCATGCAGTTTAGCGCCAAAGTCCCTATTTTGTAAACTTTATTTTAAAGGTTATGCTGGATACCCTTGCTATTTTTCACCCAATATTCTAAAGGTGGCAGAATTACCCTTAGGAAATGTAGTGATATACATGGAAACCAGGGGCATTGAATAGTGAGGGTCTGCCCTTATGTAGGCCTGAGGCTGTGGTGTGTAAAGATGGCCCCAGGGAATGAACCATGTTCTTATTTCAGAAAACGCTACATTCTTCAACCTTTTCTACCTTAATTTCTCACTATAAAGGCCCATATTGGAATTACCATTCTTATCTCTGATTTTTCACAGGTACTCGAAGGAAAGCCCATCTACGTCGACTGCTTTGGCAACCTGGTACCGCTAATAAAGAGTGGCCAACACCACATATTCAGCTTCTATGCCTTCAAAGAAAACAGACTTCCACTGTTCGTTAAGGTAAAGGTCCAGCTACTTCCAATGAGTATGTTTGCAATGGTGTATCGAACAGAACAATGGCATAGCATGGGTTACTGGTGTATTTGAAAAGAACAATGGCATAGATGGAACTCTGGTGTATTGAACAAAAGAATGGTATAGAATGGTATACTGGTGTATGGTACAAGACAATGGGGGTCATTATGAGGTTGGAGGTTGCCATGGTGCCATTAGCACCATGGCTACCCCCTTACCGCATTCCAGGTCCGGGTTCCCGAAATAGGGATTTACCGGGTCATTCCAACCTTGGAGGACCCGGTAAGTCCCCATTCCGGGAACCATTCCCCATTCCCATTCGAGCCCCCTTAGGGCTCAATGGGAATGGGGATGGAACTAATAACGGTACCGCAATTTGCGGTACCGTTATTAGCTCTGAAGTCCCTTAACGGGTCCCTTCCATAATGCCTGGTAAAACCAGGTGTTAAGGAAGGGACCCGCTAAGGGACCTCGGAATAGGGTGGTAAGGGATTACCGGCACTGGTGTCCTTACCGGTGCCGGTAATCCCTTACCTTCAACCTCGTAATGACCCCTAATGGTATCGAATGGCATACTGGTGTATCTAACAAGAAAATGAGATAGAATGGGGCAGTGGTGTATTTGAACAGAATAATGGCATAGCATGGGACACTGGTGTATCGAGCAGAACAATGGCATAGAATGCGGTTCTGGTGTATCAAAACAGAACAATGGCATAGAATGGGGTACTGGTGTATCAAACAAGACAATGAAATAGAATGGGGCACTGGTGTATTTGAACAGAACAATGACATAGAATGGGACGATGGTGTATTGAACAAGACAATGGCATAGGATGGGGATTCATATGGGGTGCTTTTTGCCTGGGCATCTGGGTGAATGCTTCTGCAAAGGGCATGGTGGAGAACAAGGTCACAGTAACCTCGAAGGTGAAGCTTTGATTTGTGGACCCACAGAATTTCATTATTAAGCACTCCTGTTTTAGAATAATAAAGCATACACATCTCACTTAGCTATTGCCTTGAATTTCAAATGTGGGTGTGTTTGGGAAAGTCAAATTTGGGTCTGCTTGGGAAAGTCAAAGTTGGGTGTGTTTGGGAAAGTCAAAGTTGGGTGTGTTTGGGAAAGTCACATTTGAGTGTGTTTGGGAAAGTCAAATTTGAGTGTGTTTGGGAAAGTCAAATTTGGGGGTGTTTGGGAAAGTCGAAGTTGGGGGTGTTTGGGAAAGTCAAATTTGGGGTGTTTTTGTTCACCTTACTTCGGCCCTAAATTGTTACCTGCTAGCCCAGTGACTACTCCATACCTCTGATCTTGTATATTTCTTCTCCTGCCTCCTCTCTCTACCTGCCCATGGCATTATCTGTTTCTCCTATCTATTCCAACTGTTTCCCTATCAACTTTCCTTCCCTTCTCAAGTCTGGTAAGAAGAAATTCAAAAAGGATATCTTGGTTTCCAACCCTGGTCTCCCCATCGTGGATACCTATTCTAGCGCCTCTGCCAGACAAACCCTCACTGACATCCTCTTTTTCATTCCCTCACCAGATCTCTGGACCCCTCATATGATCTCTATTCTTTATCCTGTCTCCTCCTCTCCCATAAATGGTGGCACCCGCTGGGAAGTATGTATGGATCTCTTTGACTCCTCCAGCGTCTTCATTAACATCTATCTAAATGGTACTGTCATGGTGCAAGGCCCTCAGGCTAATCTCCGCCTCTTTGATAGGTGCTTCCCTCGCCTCATCAACTTCCTCTCATCTCCAGCTGTCCCCTACTCTCTTCCCCTGGCTACCTTGCCCTCCTGTGCTTCCTCCTTTGCCCCATCTCAAGCTGCTTCCAAACCTCCGCAGGGCGTACCTCTGATCTGTAACCCTCCCCAGAAGGTCTTTAAGGCTGGCAACCTTCCCCATCTCGCCACACTCAATTCTTGCTCGGCTGTTAAACACTCCTCTAACATCTGTCACCTCCTAGAAGAACTCGACCTTGATGTCCTCAGTCTCACCGAGACATGGTTCACAGCCAGCTCTATCACGAGTTTTGACACTCTCCTCCCCGACGGCTACAAGATCCTCTGAGCCCCTAGATCCAATCGGCCTGGAGGGGGTGTAGCCCTCATCTTCCCTGAGTGGATCCCTGCCTCTCTCATTCCCACTCAAGCTTACTCCTTGTTTGAATGCCTAGTCTGCAGGCCCTCTCTCTTTCCTAGCCACTCTCCTACTGTTGCTACTCTCTACTGGCCCCCTGGTCAAATCACCTCTTTTCTCTCTGAGTGGGCTGACCTCTCCTCCTCCCTCTTGGCCTCAACCACTCAGCTTCTCCTCCTTGGTGACCTAAACATCCATCTTGATTCTACTTGTCCCTCATCTTCACTCTTTCGCGACCTCTGCGATTCACTCTCACTCTCTATCCTTCCCTCCGGCCCGAATCACTTGGCTGTCCACACACTTGATGTCTTGATCTCATCCGGACTCCCCTTCTTTACCCCCCTTACCACTCCTCGAGTGATCACTGCCTCCTCTCCTCTCATCTCTCCATCTCCTCCCCCCAAGCCAAGTCCACTCCTAGATTTCCACCCACCGTATCAGATATCCGGCCCATGAAGCATGTGTCAGTCGAGGTCTTTGCTGCAACCTTCTCCCCCCTCCTCCACCCCAGGCTGACTCACGCCCTGACACAGCCCTCTCTCTTCTCTACTCCTCTATTTCTCCTACTCTTGATACTCTTGCCCCCGTCATGAGGGTCCGTTTGAAGTCCAAAGCCAAGTGCAATTCTTGGTATGACTCTGACCTAGCTACACTTAAACAGAAGTGTAGGGCGGCAGAGAGGGAATGAAGGGCTTCTTTCTCATCCTCTGACAAATTGGCCTGCCGCCTGCTCCAAAGGCAATACCGACTCGCTGTCCGCACTAAGAAGAGAGTCCAGATACAAGCCCGCGTCTCTGCGGCATCTAACAATTTGGCCTTACTTTACAAAATCTGCAAGGAGCTGGCCAACCCTGCTGCAGTCTCCACCCCTCCTCCCACCTCCCAGGATCTTTGCAATGCTGTTCCCTCTCACTTTATCTCTAAAACCCAGGACATCCTGTCCACCCTCTCCTCCGCTCCCCCTCTTCCTCCCTCTCCTTCTCAGCCTGCTGACCCTCCTTCAGCTACCCCCATTCCCCTTTCTCCTCTTTTCTTCTTTTCTCCCCAGATGAGGTATCTAGACAAGTCTGATCTATGAAAACTTCATCAAAACAGGTCCATCCCTGTTCCTCTAAAACCAATAAGGACCACATTGACACCCTTGCACAAGCCCCTGGTGATTTCTGCAACTGCTCCTTGCATCTGGCTCTTTCTCCTCCCCTCTTAAACACTCCCATGTGCATCCTCTCCTCAAGAAATCCACTGCTGATCCATCATGTCCGGCAAACGACTGCCCAATTTCCATTACTCCCTTTGTGGGTAAGCTCCTGGGAAAGCTGGCCATCTCCATTCCTACTCGGTTGGCTCCCTCCATGACCACCAATCTGGCTTCAGAGCTCCCAGAAGTATGGAAACTACTCTCCTGAACATTCCTCTTCAACCTTGATTCTAACATTCCCACTGTCCTCATCCTACTTGATCTCTCCTCTGCGTTCGACACGGTCAACTACACCACCCTGCTCAATCGTCTTCGTGACAACCTGGGTATCACTGATCAGGCTCTGGCCTGGCTGACCTCTTTTCTCTCTGATCGACCATCCCAGATACAACATGGGTCCTTCCTATCTTCTATCTCCCGCTCCACATGTGGTGTCCCCCAGTGGTCTATCCTCTCACCCTGGCTTTTCAACCAATACCTGGCAACTCTTGCTTACTGCTTCTCAATGTTCTGCTCAACTTTCCAGTGCTATGCTGACGACACCCAACTCATTTTCAGGCTTCCTTTAGTCTCCTCCTCTCTCTCCTTTCCTCATCTCTGATTGTCTAATCGCCATTCAAAATTGGTGTGCTTCAAATGATGTATGTCTAAATGCCAACAAAACTGAGATTCTCCTTATTAGTACACCATCTCCATCCTTTCCTCTCACTCTCTGGCCGGCCTCCCTTGACCCTCTTCCCACCTCCACCTGTGCATCTAAGAACCTTGGGGTTATCTTTGACTCTACACATTCCTTCTCCGCACACATCTCTGATGTCTCCAAAAAATCAAACTTTTTACTTCACCTCCCTAGAGGTACTCTGCCTTTCCTCTCCTTCCCTCAAAAGATCACTGTCTCCCAAGCTCTGGTTCTTTCCAGACTGGATTACTATAACAGCCTCTTTCTAAATCTACCTGCCTCCACTCTGTGCCCTCTACAATTAATCCAGAACAGGACTGCAAGACTTGTCCTTGGCCTCAGGCCCTGGGATCGTATCTCTCCAGCCTTGAAATCCCTTCATTGGCTCCGAGTTGATGCAAGGATTAAATTTAAAACCCTCTGCATTGTCCATAAGGCTTTCTGGGGCCTGGGTCCAAAATACCTTCAACTATCCCTCCGTAAATACCTCCCCTCTTGAGACCTTCGCTCCTTTACTTCTAACTCCCTCACGGTTAGTCGTTTTGCAAAGAAATTATCTGGGGGTAGAGCTCTGTCTTCGGCTTGTGCCTCCCTTTGGAACAGCCTCCCGGGCCACCTTGAAACTTGAGGAAACATCTCTTTGTAGCCGGAAGGATCTGAATCCCTTCCTCTGCCTCTGCCTTTGCCCCCCTTCTCCCCTGTTGATCTGTTTCTTCTCTTGGCATCGTGCACCTGGCCACCCTCTGTTCATTCGGGCTCAGGCACCTGATCATCCTGCCACCCTCCTGCACTGCCTCCAGGCCACCATCTGTACTAGGGTTCTGTATCCGTACCCATACAGCCCCCCTCCCACTTTTGTTCTGCACTTATATATACCTTTCTAACTTTCATCTGCCACTTGCTGGCTGCACTACCATGGTTTATCGCCCTTATTTATTTTTTATTCAGGTTAATATTTATTTATGTTGTCTCTCCTCTGCCTCGCACTTTCCACTTCCCCCCCTTCCATGTTCTTTACCCCTGTTTTCCTTTTCCATGCACTTGCGCTTTCTTAAATTTCACTGGGCCTAGTAAGATCGCTGTTTTTCTGTTTTTTCTCCCTTGTTCCCCTCCCTTTTTGCCTGGGCATGCTCTGAAACACTTGTGTTTGATCACGATATGAATAAAATATAATTTAATTTCATAATTACAGTGTAAAATAAATTAATCAAAATCCTCATTTAGTGAGTAATAATGTGTGTTTCTATTTAGCCCTTCATGCCAGATTCCTCCCGCTTCACAGCACTGTGATAACGCCTTATTATTACGCCATTTTGTATGTTACTTGATTTATCAATCTTGGAAGGATGAATGGCTAAGTTGTCCTTGCCACAGGATTCAAAATGGCGAACTGTGCTCTTCCCTAAAGTGAGAAAGCTGTGCTTTACTCATGAACTATCCAGTTTAAGCAAATGTATACATCACATCACTGTAGACTTGCCTGTCCCCTCACTCTTATCTGCTTTGAATAGGAGTCAGTGATTGGCATTCAAGGACATGCAAGTTCACACATCTTTGGAATTCATGACAGGCACTTGTGGCGTGAACAGCAGATTAGAATGTAATTGCAATCACATTTATTGTAATTTCACAGCACAGTAAAACACAGATGCTATTAATTATGACTGCCAAATATATTTGTGGACTCTTTATCAACAATGAAAGGATGGATGGCTGGGTAAGGCTTAGCCAAATTTAAACTTATAACCCTCAGATTGTACCCAGATTACAGCGGGTGGTATTGGACACCCCAAGCTTTCCTAAAGGAGAGTTATTCAGAGTGGCCTGTGGGAATAAATATGGCTCACAGGTGTCTGATCAATGCAGCAGGATAGTTTTACCAACCAGAAGGGAAGCTCAGAAGAGCCAACTCAGTGGGGTATAACTCCTGAAGCTCTACCTGGAACTTGTCACACTGGAGGAAGAGCAGAGCACACCCACATGGGTGCATTGGGGTTCAACATCTCTATTCTATCCCCATGGAGGGTTTAATCAATGCCGATAAGAGGAACCAAGGGAACATAAGCGAAGAGGAGAGTTCCACCACCCTGTGTACTATGCAAAGTGTGAATTGAAGGGGAACAAAGAAATAACGTTCCATGTGTTAAAATTGTGGCAAAAATGGCTGTTTACATAAATCGTGGCAAAAAGGCTTTGTTCACCCCCACAACGCCCAGACCCATTATACCATTTAAGGGGAACTCCCCTTAAATGGTATAATGGGTACACCTTTACCAGGTCAAACCACTGCAATTATTATTACGGGCGACATTTTTGCCACAATTTTATTACTGCACACCACACAACATGTGAATGGTTCTCTATTTCTATAGCCCTTCTGTGCAAGTCCCCCCATGTTTTTGCGAATGGTTGACTTCATCCCCAGGCTTCAGTGTTCAAGGGAAAAGTGGGTGGAGGAAACTCTATTAACTACGCGGTGGGTGCCTTAAACAGAATAGGGAGCCCCTGTGGCTAACAGTGTCAGGATGCATGAATAACACCAAGTGCAAGGGTCTATACTAAGTGGTCCTGGTACAACTTCAATGCACTACTGTCAAAACCAGGAGCCCTGGGTACCTGCACCCTACGGGCTCCCTTCCATTGCTGCACAGTCTCAGGGTGTTTAAAGTGCCCCATCACACTTCCTTCTCTGCTGGGTGTGTTGTTCCAATGAAGGCGAGAGACCCCCAGAAATGCTGGTAAATCACCCAACAAAGTCAATAAGAACACATCCCAGGAGGGAATGAGACCAAGACCAAGTGAGAGTGATATTAAAGGCTTTTTATCTGAAATTAGGGCAAGCAGAATCTAATCTGCTCACGCCGAGAGCGCTCTGCAGAAAACATGTTACAAATCGATTTTATACAGCTTTTGCATCATCCTCGAGAGGGTAGGCCTAGGGGGCACATGATGAGTTGGGATTGGTCACCTAGGGCGGGCACCTATAGGTGCTATAGGGTCAGAGGTGACCGATTGGCCTGAGGGCACGTGATGAGATGACATGGTGTCCGGGGTCACTCCGTCAGCTGGGCTCATCAGCCTGGTATTCCTTGTTGCCCTTTATGTAACCGTCGACATCCTAGCCACATAACATTTGCCCTTGTGGCCATGCAATCCCATTCATTCAGAACTCTAATCTCTGTTTGCCCAAAGGAAGGGCCTGTATCTGAGCACTTGTGAAAACAGGGTTCAAAGGCAGGTTATTTATTACTAGTCATGAATTAACCTTCTCCCATCAAATGTGGTGCTCCCCTTGTTCAAACAACTCTGAATATACTGGCTAGGGGGTCGAGTTCATGGGGTTAGTACATGGTCGGGGGTGTCCATTTAATAACAACAAGGGGGAATTTAGAATATGGCTGAGATGACTAGGTCACGAAAGGTACATATCATGATAGGCATACATTTCATTGTGAGGGGTTTAGGGATTGAGTATCTAAACATCACTAACTGTCTGTTACTCTCTGTTTGCACCCAGGTGAATTGGAACGAGTCAATGCCCCCTTGCAGTCTGGTTTCATATTATACAATAGTTCAGGGTGTTTCAGAACACAATTTTTACATGTGGCTTTTAACACATGGCGGGCTATTTTATGCTCAAATCACATTGGGTTAGGACATGCTTCATCTTCCATTTAACTGGGCACTCTCATCATAACATAAAGGGAAAGCAAAAGAATTCATCAAGAAGTGATGAAGAAATATCACATATCTTTGACTCGAGATTCACCTATTCGTAAACGTACAAGTCCCAGTTCGGGGTCCTTGGGTGTGTCTTTAACTGGGGGTGAGGCTAGCCAGGAGTGATTAACTTCTGCTTTATGCTTAAATGACACTATACATGTATTTACATTTGACCTTATAAAAGTGAGGTAGCATGGTGCTGGTGTGTACAGATTAGCATTTGGTTAGGTATTGTACTGTTACAAACTATTGCTATGAGCATTTCAGAACCATGCATCGTGCTTTAATCGTAGCGGGGTAGCATAGGAACTTCTAATTACACACGTCTATGTATTTATATTGTTCACTCATAGGCCTCCTTAGTCTACCATTATGTTTGTACGATTTTATATAGGAAGCTTACTTTTATCCATACTGAAAGAAAAAATAGGCTCACGGCTTAAGGGTCTGTTTAACTGTTGGCTCTGCCCTAGAGGGCCCTGGGATTATGTTTTTATGGCCGGGGTCTGTGGGGTGTGGGGCAGGTTTATAGAGACAGATAGCTTTTGCTCTGGCCCCTGCTCTGGGCTGCATCTGGGCCAGTGAAGGGAGACGGAAGGCAGAAGATACAGTGTGGGTTTTGTTGCATTCTCGCAGCCAGCCTTCTCATGGGAACCGAACAGTCGCGGAGATGGCACAGGGGAGGAGGTGGGGGAGGAACTCGCTCGCTATGCGCGCCTGACGGGGAGAGTTGCAAGCCTGAGTGAAACCTCCACAACTGTTTTAACTTTTGCAAAATGGAGTCGATGATTTACAAAATGGAGTCTTATTCACCTATGGTCTTTTATTGTTATAAAGGGTGTACGCATGGGGGTCACATTCCTAGAGATATTCCCGCACGAAAGGGTTCACAGTTCCTAAAGGTATTCCCACACTAGTGCTCCGGACCGGGCCCTGGAACCAAACCAGCCATGACTGGGCCTACCCAGGAAGTGTAGGAATGGGGGAGGGGTGGTCTGATATGCCACCCCCTTCCACTCATTCCAGGTGGAGGTTTAGATGTCTTCTGGTCCGCAGTCTCTCACCAGGGCTCTGTAGAAATCTGAGACACGGCACAGGCCTACCAGCCAAAATGCATGATTCCCTCCTGCCCTTCAGGGATACGCAAAACAGTCACCAGCTGGACACGTCTGCCCCCTTCCTGGATGCTTTTCAGGCTGAAGTTCTTCTCACTCTCCAGACAAGGATCTCTCTCCCGGGCCTGAGCCCACTACAATCTCATACGCGGTGCAGCTTCTCCTTCACAGGTTTTGGTGGGTCCTTGGCCCCACCAGCATGTGGATTATAGCACAGCAGCAGGATGGTCTATCGCCTAATATCGCCAAGCCCTTTTTCAGTTTCTGGACTTTACACCGCAGCAAGCTTTCTGCACCAGGCCCTCCTTGCTGCTTAATATCACGCAGGGTATCTGCTATCAGACGCAACCACGTGCACATCACGTCTCCTGTCACTGTCTCTGCTAGTGCACCAACCCTCTAGAACACCAGCTTAACTCCTTCAGAGTTGGCCCCGCAGTTGGCCTCTTTATGCCTCCTTTTATTAGGTCTCCATAAGCTAAAGTGCCTCAGCAGGGTCTGCGATTGGTTGGACCCTCTTCCTCACATGTGTTGTTCATCTTCCTGTTTACTAGGTTCACTAACGATGTGTGCACTGTGGGTTTAAATGGGATGACCACCATCTTAGAGTCAGGCATAACTGCCATGGTTTTTGGGTAGCTCCTGGGGTCGCTGCAAGTCTTTGGTGGTAACTGTTCTTCAAAGTGATTACCTCCTAGGTGCAATGTACTTGCCATCCGCTCTCCCTCCATGCCTTGTGGATGACAACGTCCCTGTGTTTCTCTTTGTACCCAAACTGCCCTTGCTTCCCTGATATCTGTCAAATATTTCCCGCTGTTAGCCAGCACGCATGGTAGGTGACCGCGGTGAAGGTACGAGGTACTCCCTACATTTACTCAACTCTTTTGGTCACTAGCCCCCCCACCCCCGCCCTCCCCGACGACCAAAAATTATGAGTTTGTCTGTGCTCCCCTTCGCAATGTACTCGCTGGGACTCCAGTGCGCAGCACCACACGTGGTTATGCAAATGACCCGGATAATTAGTGGCTTTGGGGTTCCCTGTCGTCCAGCTTGGGGAAAGTTGGGTGGAGTGTGGTCCTGGCATTTCGGCACTTACCGGGTGACTTCCCTTCGCCCCCCTCCAGGGAACCTCATCAAAAGCCTCAGTACTCCATTCTTGGTACTTTGTGAATTGGCAATTAAATATTCCTCAGGCAAACACCACGATCGAGAGGTGGGCAAAATGTGTGTTGCTTTGGGACTCTCTGACCTTTTTGCAATCAACCCGTGCTTTGTTTCATGCTAATCCGTAGGATCCGTCCATGGTGCATATTATTCATCTGGAAGGGCCACGTATTAACCGCTGGCATGAGCTAATTTCCCCAGGGCCTAGTTGTCAATGTGTTTATGCCTCAGAGTTCTTGCATCTTCTGTTGGGCTGGTTTCATTCGCTGGCTGCATGAATCCAGCCCAACAGAAGATGTAAGTGCACGCGCAGTGCTTAATTGGCGGGGGTGTTTGCCAGGGCTCAGCCCTGACACTTATTTTTGAGCCCCAGCACTTAGACTCACTTTAATCATGAAGTGGTGATAGCCAGTGCACCCATCAAACTAAGAGACAAATAAAAGGAATGAATTTGCAAAATTGATAATGTGGCAGCGTAAATACTTTCTAAGACAAACAAATACATGAATAGTTGCCGCACTGCAACAGGGCTCCGACTGGATAAAAAAGATATTGCCCTCATTACAAGTCAGGCGTTAAGGGTTTAACAGCGCCGTCGGCGCCGTTAAACCCTTAACGCCTGATTAAGAGGTCCCGGGTTTTAACGCCTGCTTTTTGCAGGCGTTAAAACCCATGCCGCAAAGTGACCTTGGTGCTAAGTACGGTGCCGCAATTTGCGGCACCGTACTTAGCGCCTTTCCCCATTCCCATTATGCCCTATGGGGCACAAATGGGAATAGGGAAGGGCAAATGGTGAATGGGGAATTACCGCCCCACTCACCTTGGAATGGGGCGGTAATTCCGCCATCCACCATGCCGGAGTCCGGCATGGACCATGGTGCTAATAGCACCATGGTCCAGCGCCGGACTTGTAATGAGCGCCATTATTGTGTATTATTGTTGCGGTCACAATAAACTGTGCCCAAGCATGCTGACAACGGAAATATAAACAAATGGCAAGGACTCGCCCAGGCAGAATACCTTAAATTGTCTGAAATTACTCAATCACAGCGAGCTGTAGTGTAACCCCAAATATGTCGGCACTGTGGGGAGCAGCTATGGGTGGTGGCAGCAGTGGTGCTAGAGAATATTTGGGTCATGGCTCCTACTCCCCCCCAGTCCTGCTGGATGAAATGCCTCTGACTGTTGCATCAAAAGACTGTGCAGAGACTTGCGTGGCTGCCCATAGGAGGCCCACCTCCGCAAAGTCATAGGGGGGAAGCCAGACTAGTGAAGCGAGATGATAAACGTGCTGCCTGGGAAGCAGTTGACCAGCAGAGGGCACGATTACACCAAATATGTGTCGGAACTTAGCATGTGCTGGCAGCAGGAAGATATTCTTTATTGTAGTACATGGAAAATGAATGCGTTAACATGTGAACAATCCCGCCTGTTTGTCTATGGTTTACTGTCTAATAAAGCACCGCAATATGCCATCCTGCTCTGCTACTGCATGCAGTGGTAGTCATGCGCTGCATGCAATGGTGGTGAAGAACACAGCAAAATGTCTTCGTGAAACTCTCCTTTTCTTTGCACAGTCTGCATTACTGCACACCTTTGTGCCCTGCCCTGTAGACTAAGTGTGTTTGTCCTGCTGCATTAGGTCCGCGATACCACCCAAGAGCCTTGCGGGCGACTGTCCTTTATGAAGGAGCCAAAATCCACAAGAGGCCTGCTGCATCAAGCCATCTGCAACCTGAATATCACACTGCCAATTTACATAAAGGTGAGAGCATGCATGCCAATATACCACACCGGCACTTTACACAATGGTAAGAGCATGCGCGCTAGTATATCACACCGGCACTTTACACAAAGGTAACAGCATGCGCACTAGTATATCATATGCCACTTTACAGACAGATAAGAGCATGCATGCTAGTAGATCACACTGGCACTTTACACAAAGGTAAGAGCATGCATGCTAGCATATCACACTGCAACTTTACACACAGGTAAGAGCATGCATGCCAGTATACCACACCAGCACTTTACACAAAGGTAACAGCATGTGAGCTAGTATATCACACTGCCACTTTACAAACAGGTAAGAGCATGCATGCTAGTATATCACACTGGCCCCTTTACATAAACGCAAGATCATGCATGCTAGTATATCACACTGCTACTTTACACACAGGTAAGAGCATGCATGCTGGTATATCACAGTGCCACTTTACACAAAAGAGAGAGCATGCATGCTGGTTTATCACACTGCAACTTTACATAAAGGTGAGCACATGCATACTAGTGTATTCCACTGTCTCTTTACATAAGGGTAAGCGTATGAATGCTACAATATCACACTGACACTTTACACACAGAGAAAGAGCATACATGCTAAGATATCAAACTTCAACTTACATAGAAATGAGAGCATGCATGCTATTAAATCCCACTGCCACTTTACAAAAAGGTAAGAGCATGAATGCTAGCATGTGCCTTTGCATTTTACATGAAAGTAAGTGTATTCATGCTAGCATATCAGAATGCCACTTTACACAAAGTTAAGAGCATGCATGCTAGTATATCACACTGACACTTTACACAGACGTAAGTGCACGCATCCTAGTGTATCGCACTGCCACTTTACGCAGTTGGAGCATCCATGATAGTATATCCCACTGCCACTATGCACATCGGTAAGAGCATGAATGCTAGAATATCACACTGCACTTTACAGAAAGAGCATGCATGCATTCTATTAAGTTCCACTGTCGTTTTACAAAGGAGTAAGAGCATACATGCTAGTATATCATATGCTACTTTACAGACAGGTAAGAGCATGCATGCTAGTAGATCACACCGGCACTTTACACAAAGGTAAGAGCATGCATGCTAGCATATCACAGCAGCACTTTACACAAAGGTAACAGCATGCATACTAGCATATCACAGTAGCACTTTACACAAAGGTAACAGCATGCATGCACGTGCCCAGACATTTCTTTATCCAACAGCCCTCACTCTGCTGCAGTGCTGTGCCGGGCAGGCGTTGTGTTGTCACATTGGCACCTTGGTTTGTTCTGTGTTGGCAAATAGAGTGGCATCATGCCTGTCCGCTGAGGGGAGGCAGTGATGGTGCTTGAGGCTGGAAGGAGAGACCTAATGCAGGAGGTGCCAAGCCTTGGGAGGTGGGCACTTGGTGAGCATGGGTGATGAGGCTAGGGGAACTTGAGTGGTCAAGTATACCCTCTCATTTGGGAAAGGTTTTTAAGGCTGAAGAGGTCTTACTTCTGTCACTTTAACACACCAGAATGTGTCTGCACCCCCGTGAGCTGGTCATTGTTTTGATGGAGAAATTGATTGTATAGAAACGTTAGTACTTTCTTACTAGACTGGATATAATCCAGGCTGCATGGCACGCTCTCTGTGTCAGCTTCTCTCTGCAGGGATGGGTTTGCATGTATGGCTTCTGCAATGAACACATGGCCTCAGTGACCTGTGTGTGACTGGGCCCCCCTGAGTAGATAATGGGTCTCAAGCTCTTCTGGGTGTCAATGTCTCCCTAAGCATCATGTCCTGTGTGACCCTCCGGGTGGGCGGGGGGGTCTCTTCTCTCTTGTGACATGCCCCTTGGCTCTCCCCACATTGGGGTTGTTTTCAAGGAATGGCAGCAGTATCGGGCAGGGGTGTTGCTAGGTTTGTGAAGGATCCGGGGCTATGCTAATGTTGGGATTGGCGGGACTCGGGGCTAGCTTGCCTTTTGGTTGTAGCCCCTGAGCTTCTATCCGGGGCTATAACCAACGATCAGGAGCTATTGCCCTTACCCATGCCCCCCAGCAATGCCTCTGGTATCGGGAGACCTCACTTCCAGAAATGAGTACACAACTTAAAGTGCAAATGGTCTCCCCGGCTTCCCTCCTGCAACTCGCCTTGGCCAACCCCCTCCAATAGTAACACAAATCCTCACTGCTCATATTAGTATTGAGAAGCACAGGGCAGCAGCATGCCAGCAATTCTCTGTAGGTTCAGGAAGCCATCTTGTTGACCAAAGAAAATCAAGGTGCCGCGCAGCCTATGCTGGGCGACTTTGCTCATAGAATAGAATGGAGCAAGACACCCCCCACTGCTCTGGCATGACATTAGTGTCAGGCATAATAGGAACAAACAGAATGCTGATGTCCAACGAGCAAAACCCAATCCTAGGAGTGTAGATTGGCGCGTCTCATCAGAAGACTTGGCAGAATTACACGCTAAAAAGGCAGTAAAAACTCCAAGCAACTAATGACTGCTGTTTTATTGGCTCCATGTTCGTGGAGGCACTCCAGAGTGTCTACATAATCACACACCGCATACTGCGCTTCCTTCGTCACTTTGGCGATTAAGGCCATTAACCTAATTCTGAGGCATTGGGAGCATTTCTGCTACTAATGCTACCTTTGAAACCCAGCCTTCATTTTCTGCTGCTTCTATACCACTGCCAAACAACTCTTAATATACACCATGGCAGTGATAAAGGAGCACCTTCCTGGGAATATTCCACTATGAAGAAATCCTAAAAAATGAGTATGCACCAAACGCTGAATATTTGTGGCAGCCTGTGAACTAGAAAGGGCCGGCCTGTATAGCTCTGACAGCCATTTAAGCTTCTGGCAGCCTGTGAACCAGAAAGGGTTGGCCTGTATAGAAAAGGCCAGCCTTTTCTATACAGGGCCAGCCTGTGAACCAGAAAAGGCCAGCCTGTATAGATCTGATAGCCATCTGAGCTTCTGGCAGCCTGTGAACCAGAAAGGACCGGCCTGTATAGATCTGACAGCCATTTAAGTTTCTGGCAGCCTGTGAACCAGAAAGGATGGCCCTGTATAGATCTGACAGCCATTTAAGCTCCTGGCAGCCTGTGAACCAGAAAGGATGGCCCTGTATAGATCTGACAGCCATTTAAGCTTCTGGCAGTTTGTGAACCATAAAGGGTTGGCCTGCATAGATATGAAAGCCATCTGAGCTTCTGACAGCCTGCTAACCAGAAAAGGCCATCCTGTATAGATCTGACAGCCATCTGAGCGTCTGGCAGCCTGTGAACCAGAAAGGGCCAGCCTGTATAGATCTGACAGCCATTTAGGCTTCTGGCAGCCTGTGAACCAGAAGGGGCCGTGCCAAATAGCTGTGACAACCGTGATCTGACCATCTGGCCACATAAAAAACAGAACTGTATAAATCTGACAGCCATTTGACCTTCTAGCCACCTGTGTGCCAAAAGGGCTGGCCTGTATAGATATGGCAGCCATTTGAGCTAGTAACGGCTAGGCTGCATAAGTATGACACCAACCTGACCTTCTTGTTGCCTGTGAACCAGAATGGGTCGGCCAGTATAGTCATCCATCTGAGCTATAGTCCCAGCATGAGCCCCAAGGTTCCAGCTGTTTTTACAGCTGCCAACAGTGTCTTGTGAGTGGTTCCAAAACGACATATGAAGGTAGAGTCGCATGAATTACACCAGACTTCATTTATCTGATAGTCTACTGTTTAAGGGCTTCTGACATGACCCGATGCTATATTCATAGCTGCCATCCGCCTCGCCTGCCACTGCCAGGGTGCACTCAGAATGTGAGGGCCAGGGTCTCGACACTACGCAAACAAGTACACAAAAAACCCTTTTCTTTAGGAAGATCTCAATAAAGGAAACCTTAATACTAATGAAATGTTACAGCCTATTCTGAGGACATGTAGTTAACATGCTATTGACACACTCCAGGGGGAAAAGGACCATGTTTCTGAACCAGGGTGGCGGCCCGAGCGTGTGAGTAATGGCCTGCTCGGCAAAGGCCTGAGTGAAGCAAGGGTCCCTTAATCCGATCAGCAATGCCGTAACCGACAAGGTTGGCCCGCCGCCGAGGGTTGTATCGCCATTAGCACCTGTGTGATTCCCTAAGTGGGTGCTAATGGTGTGTATTTTGAAACAAATAGAAACTTACCGTGCTGGGCGGCCTGGCACTGCCCCGTGATTTCGAAGTCTGTTTTCAATGTTAATGACTGTGACGTCATCAACATTGAAAACGGACTCGAGGAACCACCGCATAGCTCCAGGCGACCCAGCAAGGTACGTTTCTTTAAAAAAAACAAAATACACAATCTTAGCACCCATGTAGGAAACTACACAGGTGTTAAGTGGTATGGAGGGGGACAGGGAAGGGAAGTAGAAGTGGGGAAGGGGGCTCTGGCTACCTGGGCTTGCACGCAACAATACAGAACGCATTCCAAGCATTCTGTTTGGCCAGCGCCCCCTTCCAAGGTGCTAATGAAAAGTCTAAGGCACTAAAGCAATGCTCAGCATTAGGCCCCTCCCATACTCCTAAAGTCATTGGGCCTCATTACAAGTTTGGAGGCAGCCATGGTGCTATTAGCACCATGGCTGCCTCGAAACCGGGCTCCATTACCGGGTTCCTTCAACGAGGAAAAACTGGGTCATTCCAACATTGGAGAACCCGGTAATTCCTCCTTGAAGGAAACATTCCCCATTCCCATTTGAGCTCCCCTAGGGCTCAATGGGAATGGGGAGGGAGGTAATAACTGGGAACATTACAAATGGCCCGTTATTACCTCACTCCTCCCCTCGCGGGACCTGGAAAAGATGTCTGGTTTTATCAGACCTCTGGTCCAGGTCCCGCAAAGGGAACCACGTAATTGACGCTCCGAGCGCCGATTACGAGGTTCCCTTTGCGGGACCCGGACCAGACCTCTTTTCCAGGTCCCGCGAGGGGAAGAGGGAGGTAATAACGGGCCATTCGTAATGTGCCCGTTATTACCTCCCTCCCCATTCCCATTGAGCCTATTGGGGCTCAAATGGGAATGGGGAATGGTTCCATCAAGGAGGAATTTACGGGTCCTCCAATGTTGGAATGACTCGGTTATTCCTTGTTGAAGGAACCCGGTAATGGAGCCCGGTTTGGAGGCAGCCATGGTGCTAATAGCACCATGGCTGCCTCCAAACTCGTAATGAGGACCATTTGTTTTCATATATTGACTAAAACGGAACCATGGCTGGAAGTGATCTATGCCCCACTGTGTGGCTGAACCTGGCCCCAGTTTTCACTTTAGACCACCAACCTGATGCCCAGCTGGAATGGCTACTGGAGTATTTGTATATTTCAAACCTATCCTACATATGTCCTCACAGATTCTATAACATCAGAAAAGATTATTCAAATCTCAATCTTATCATGAATTTGACTTTTTTTCATTAATCACTTGAGGGAATTCTTTTTAAGAGAATGTCTTTAGAGCAAGAAATGAGAAACCAGGATAAAATCTTCGCCTATAAATTAGAGAGCTCTTTATAAAAATCTTTTTGGTGTTTTTGCACGAATTGTACTCCTGATGAAAGTTCCGTAATATTGAGGGCGATGAACTGAAACATGTTGAGTAACTTAAAGAGTGATGTATACTAAGGACATATGACTAAAACAAAAAAACATTGTAAAGAGATAAGTTGTATGACAAGCAGAATGAGACAAAGGTTATTTCGGAATCTAATATAATACTGGTGTGTTGCTGATACATATGGAATTGATTTCATGCAGAGGAAGTAAACTATTTCTACTGTGTAGGAGGAAGACATAAATATTCAAAACATTATTTTTATTTAAAATAAACACGTATTTGTACAAAAGATAAATGAATAGTTTTTTTTATACTGAATGAAATAAAGTCGAATTCATAATTGGGAGTTGGATAATGTTTTCAGATGTTGTAAAATCTGCGATGAAATATGCAGGACATGTTTCATATATACAAATGGTTTATAAGTCTGGGTATACCTATCTGGGTGGTTATTGTTCAAATCCCGGGTTCCTCTAAAGGTTATGTGCTGCTGAGGGGCACTGGAGTAGCGTTGGTTTGTAGTGCATCACTGCAGACCTACCCAACGCATGCTGTGGATCCTTCAAAGCTTCATCAATAGTATTGATCATAGTGTTTTATTCAAAGAAGCACATCTGGTCATTCTAATTTACCAGCCTTGTAAATGTATTCTGAAGGGGAATTTCATCAGTTGATACAGTTACCCTTTTTATGCGCATCCAGTTGCCACTATGGTACGGAAGAGAATGGCTGCAGCGTGGCATGCCTTTCACCCTGCAGTTTTCATGCTAACAGACCTTTATCCTATGCGTGAAGGTCTGATATGCATATTCTTGCCTGGATGCATAGGCTCAATCTTACCATCAATAAGTCGAGTTTTAGGCCATGGCACTGGACTGGCTGCAATGTATTATCTTTAACCTTATGCAATATTTTTGTTTCTTCGGAACAGAAAGAAGTTAGTGGATAATTGTGTATGCCTGACATTAAAGGTTTTATGCCTAACACGTGTATTGATGCAGCTCTGGATAGCCCAAGACTACTCTATAGGAGGAAAGGACCGGCAGTGCAGGGATGTTATGGCTCATCACCCAAAAGACTTAAATCCGGAGCATAGTCACTATGCCTGGAACAAGGGTGTGGCGACTGACTGGTCAGGAACCTCCCATGGGCATCCAATTCCCCCACAAAATGTGGGCAAAATTAAAGGTTTGTTGGATGTATTGTACGCCTCTGTCAAAGCTACCCTAAGCCATACATTCTGTTTGACCTCGCTACCAATAGCCATTGTAACTGCAGAGTTCAAGATATCAAGCTTGCCTACGACTGAGTCTAATAGAGTTGGACAGATGGGTGAGAAAACAAATGTGACATTCAACGCAGTTGACTACCCTAAGGCGCGTAGAATCCCCTTTGCAGCCCTAAAATATAAAATAATTTCAAACTTCTGTTTCAGAAGACACATAATTTGCTGCTGCCCGGGAATCTGCTCTTTTCCTATCAGAGAGACACCCATTCTAATCACTAAGGAACAAAGGGCTCTGTGTTACAAGTCATCTTTCTTGGGAATGCTGCTTCATAAAGATCCAGAAGTCAGGATTGACCCAGGAAATTCTCTATTGCACCGCCTATCAAAAAAGAAAAGCAAGTCTCCCTCTGGGTGGCCTTGCAGTTAGCACCCATTTTTCAAAGCCCCATTTGTGGGGTTAAGTCAGCCATTGGTAAATTACAATTATTAGGATATTCCAGTGCAATGCCAAGGGGGCAAGAGGTTGGATAAAGACCTTGCAGAAGGAAAAAGTCCCTAGGCTTATGCCCCGAAAGCTGTGCCGCGTGTCAGTCGTTCCGTCATGCCCCTCTGCTGGCTTTATATCATTTCACCCACGGGAATCTCTCAGGTAATGAGTGGGTCAGACTCGCACAGAGCTCATTTAGATCTTTGCCGGTGAACCTTGACCCCCCTCCCAAAATTCAGCATTGTGTTTTGATGAGTTCCTATTTTCCTCTGATCAGTGAAGCTCCTCCAAGCTTTGCATTGTCAGCTCTTTTTGTCACGCGCACGTCACACAGTATTTGTTTTTCATTTCTGCAAGGGGTTTTACGCTTACTCTGCCCAACTATTATTACAAATCTGCAACGCTCATCTCTAATGCAAAGCACAAACAATCAGCACACAGGCAGAAAATATTGAACATTGGACAATTGGGTGCGATTTCTTAGGAGCTCCTTCTGCTACTTTTTACACATTATATTATGAAGTTCATTTATTCAACTAAAATTCTTGCCAGTGACCCAGTCCCCTTCCAAATGTAGAAGTAAAAACTTGGCTGACATATTAAATCTTCACTGTCACTGGAACCCTATTCCAATGTGTGATAAGGTTCCATCCATTTTAGGGGACCCTTATATCTAGGTCCAGGCATTTTTATCTGAAGATCATCCAGTTTCCTTCTCTGGAGCAATCGTAGCTGCTGGGATTGCCCGATCAATTACTGGTGTCCCCATTGCACTAGCGCCTTCCCTTGTCCCAGTCTTTATCTAACGAGGCCCCCACCTCAGGGACAGAAAAACCTGTCCAAATGGCACAACAACAAAAGCTCTGACAGGCCGGCACTGCAAGACATCCTGTCCATCCAAGCAGCATTCCTCTCAGTATCTACCCAGGGAAGGGAGGGTGGGTTGCAGGTCTGGAATGAGGAAGAGCATATCTTAGCATAAGGGGATTATCAGCAAGTAATCGGGCCAATACCTCTCGCCCATCTTCCTCGAGACAGTTCTTAATGAATGAGAGCACAGAAGCAGTGCAATGGGTAATGAACAGTAATACCAAAGGCAAAAGCGGCGCAAAAGTGTCCTTTCATTAGTAAATATTCATTCACGCAAGACAAAACAGCAGAAGCAAATGTGATCAATTTGTCCGGAGAAGACCATGTGGCTGCCCTACAGATGTTTCTACAGGGACCCCATTGACCTCTGTGCAAGACACAGCCATTGACCTTGTGGAGAGACTTAACACCGGCTGGAAGGAGAGTCTTCATGGGAGCTACTACTGGTCTGTCAACCCAATGGTGCTCCTGATCAATCTACTCAAGGCAGCAGTGCAAGGTGTCTTGTTTGCATGGCCTGGGCCAAAAGAGATGACCCCTTTCTTACACTTGGAAATCCGCTCGAGGAAAAACCTGACCACTCTCCCTACATCTAGGGGATGGGGGGAAAGACTGTCAGGAGAGACTGTGCCCAAGGTGGGAAGGACTAAATCATCATAGAGGTGAAAATCAGAAATAAATGTAGGGCAGAAAAGCTGAGAGGGTCGCAGGATTAGCTGCTCAGGTACAAACCAAAGGAAAGGTGGACTAAAGTTGAGAGTTCCCTGTGCCCCCAGCCACCTTGCTGAAGAAATAGCCACCTAGAAAAGGCACTTGTAGGAAAGGCGATAGATTGGGATCGACTCCAGTGGCTCGAAGAATGCAGCTGAGAGGGCCTTAAGCACCAAAGGGAAGGCCCAGGTGGGAAAGAAAGATCTGACGCTGGGCCAGGAGATTTCATATCACCTAAGTAGATGAGCTGCCAGGTCCTCAACACCAGTCAACAAGCCTAGGACCTGTGCACCATCCAGATGGCCACTAGCCGTGCTGTTAAAGAAGAACCCCAAACCCAACCTGAAACCCTCCCTAATGAACTCATGCAACTGGATAGGTTCACAAACCCGCCGGCACAGACACACCCTAATCTTTCAAGAGCCACCCATCATCTGAAGATGCCTGGTGTCCACTTGGAGCCCTGACTTCCAGCTCTAAAGTGGCCATCTTAGGTAAGCATATTGTTTGATTGAACGGGAGGCTTCGAGCGTCCCATTCATTCAAACTACATTGCTGTCAGCAGCCAAGGTTTTCAGATCGAAAAAACATGGGGTGCTAATAACAATAACACCCGATCTGGCACACCGACTCGGATGGTAATGGCACTGAGGTCCATCCTTAAGGCCCTTGTGCTATAGCTTGGTCCCTCGGCCATTACCACCTGATTCGGCCCTCCGGATTGGGTGTTATTGCTATCATATATTCCGATACGATGCTCTTATGCCAGTAGTGGAAGGGAAATGTGAACAATGGACAAGGCCCTCATATATTAGGCATAGAGCAGGTCCAGTAAGGGTCAAGAAGTTCATATATTGGGGGCGGCATCAACATTGGAATGTATTGAACTTAGGAAATTACACCAAGGTGGGTGGGCAGAGGCATGACTCACAGCCACCCCCTTAAACTAGTTTGAATACCTACTAATTATTGGAGACACACACAAACACACTAGAAGCGTTCCAACTATAACGCCCTCCTTTGGTATTGCCTTGAAAGTGGGGTCCACACCGCCAAGCATAACAAGGTTTAAGTGAAACAAGGTCACGCTAGCTAAGACAACTGTGTCTAGTGCCCTTGAAAATATTTCAGTCGGGGTCTGCACATTTTTTGGCGATCTCATTACATGATCTGTTCAGTGCACATGGTATGTGACCACAACCTTTGCCGTGGCAGGAAGTGCAGCTGAGAAGTCAAGTGATTAACACAATCCTCCCTCTTGGCATTGCATGGCACACTATCAAGGCAGGCAGCAATAACCTAAAGATCTTTTGAATTCCAGCTAACTGTTCCTGCCATTCCTTCCTGCATCTTTTGACTTTTGGGCGGGTTGATGAGTGATGTGGTTGCTGGTGGTGAGTGCCTGCAGGGCCGCTGTACTGTGTGGGTTCTATGTTTTTTTCTAAATCCCTTTGCTCTTCCTGCTCTTTTTTTGTCTCTCCTCGCATGGCTCCTGGGGCTGAAAGGAATCTGAGTCAGATCAAGAGCAAGATGAAGAGGTAACTTTGAATGCAATGACACTATTTGAGTCCCACCCGCTGTAATGTTGTTCTGATCTACATTGGTTTTTGACAGAGACAATGTGGGGCAAGAAGAGTATTAATATTAACATGTTAGCCAGAGGGCTTTAAATTCCCCTAACTCCCCTTTATCCTTTCACCACCACCAAGGGGGCTGTGGGGTCTAAGGAACACTAGTGTGGCAGGGCATTCGTAATCAAAATTCAATTTTGACACGTGCATCTTTGCGAGAGAAGTGCAAGAAAAATTATTCCATGCAGTAACTTTTGAAAAAATGTTGGTGGAAAAAATATCTTTCTAAAAATAACTTTGTAAAAAATATTGGTCCTCTATCTAGTACACTTGTTCTGTAAAAGATAACTATAAAGCATGTTATTGAAAACATTTTCAACTTTTTTGTTAGTGATCGCCTTTCACTCTGTATAATTTCTCTTCTCTTTCTTTGAGGGAATGGGGCACCCCTAAACTTACACTTTTCACACACTGTGCCTGTCTGGTCGAGTCCCAGCACCCACACTAATTTCATTTCTAATATCATTCCCACCAATTAATTGTCAGCAGTGTTCACAGCATATTACACAAATATAGATTTTTCTCAACTCTTCTATTAACAGGTACTTATGACTGTTTACTTTATCAAATGCTATCTCCAAACATTAAAAATATTATTGTTTATAATGTCATTTACATGATCACATTTTTTGTCAAAAGTACATTTTTAGAGTGTAACTTTTTCCACAATATGTTCACATTAGCAGAAAAATGTGGGTGCATTTTGCAGTGCTTTAACAACAGAGCAAAGATTGTGCTGTTTCGGATACTAGGTACTCGTCCCGTTACTTGGTTGGGGTACGAAGCCCATCTAGTGTTGATGGACCAGATACTAACTGGTCTGCAACATCTGTTAAATAAACTCGATATATACAGTGGGGTGAATAACCTAGAAATTCATATTAAAAAAACGAAAATAATGGAATTTAGTCAAAAGTAAAATATTTGCCAATCATTTAAATGGAAGATGGCTGCGACATCATGGATGTAGTGAAAAAATATAAATGTTTAGGAGTTTTTTAAAATAATCTTATTAGTTTAGTTCATATAAAGAAGAACACACTCAATAAGATAAAACCAACAGTTTCAGCGATAAAAGGATTCAATTCAAAGCACGCGTGGGATTGGGATAGAAACGTTTGTCTAAGAAAAGTTTAGCAAAGTAATTCATTGAGATTCCAATGAAAATGGGAACCATAATGCCTTTTATAAAAAAAAAAGGTCCCTGATAGAAGCATCCATAGGATCTATATGTATTTTAGATTTAAGCTCATGCACACCTGAGAGGTAATTGGCCCTGTGAAAGAGGAAGAAGGTGAGTCCTTTGAAACAACTAAACATTGGGTTTTAAGATTGTTTGACTTTAACAGAGGGACATTGAGATCAATTTGCAAAATTCGCAGCTAGGCCTGCATTTATTCTGACAAAGACGTTTTGGGAAAAGTGGATGAGAGGTGATCACATTTCATTAGTGTTGGCATTATCTGCTTTATTAAATTGTATTCTTCAAGATTTGGAAAGAAATTAAATTGGACACTTAGTATTGTTTTAAATTATGAGAGTTTATTTTATTGAATGTTTGAAGCTAATCTATAATGTATTTATAAAACATATATGTATGCTTTGAAGATAGTAAACTAATTGATTAATAACTACGGTTTATCCGTAAACATCCATTATGTTGGCTTTGTTTGAATTTGACAAACAATCTTGGAAGATTGCTGAAGGTTACCTGTTCACCAAATAGCAAAATAAAAAAAAATAATAATAATAATAATGATACCCTAAGCACATACCTAACTAATAGCACTGTCTGTCAAGGCATGAAGAATGAAGCAAGCGTGTAGGCGGGTATCATTGTAGTATCTTGCACACAATCAGGGCTGCCAGAAAAGAGGTCTCTGCAGGTCACATGAGATTGTGGCAGGGATCCCACTGCAGTATTCTGACGTTTCTGGACACTCCAAGGTGGTCTTATGAGCCAACACAAGCCTTGGGATGTACCATAGAATGTCCAAGAGTGAGCTAAGGACTTTATCAGCGTGCATCAATTTTAGGTTGAAAATAATCATTGAATTCAACTAATACAAAAAAGGTGAACATTACTGGAAATATTAGCGAGAGCATGACTTTTCCCAGAATACACCTTAAACTACTGTTCTAAGTCTGAATCTAAATTTGAAAACGAGTGAGGAGAAGGGGCGCAATCACAGTAGGCTTCTGGTTTTCAGTCCCTAGAATGCTTAAGGCTGCCAGGGCGTGGCAAATGTTAAGCGACCATCAGTACATATGGGCTTTTGACACTCGAATAAGGATTAAATATTGGTCATGGTGTACTTACAAAATAACAAAGCGGCGTGCGTGTGTGTGTGTGTGTGTGTGTGTCAACAGTACATAATTATACAGAGGGGTGTAGTGCTGTAAGCAAAGCATGATCATTATTTTATTATTATTTGTTTTGCTTAAGTGCTGAAGACCAGAGGCTAACAGAAAGCTTTATGTATAACACAGAGGAGATAATGGTCCACACGCATTGTTCTTTTCCAAATACATATAAAGAGAAATAGATTGAGAAGTGGGTTGTGGATGTTTGGGAAGAGAAGAGAGCAGAAATCAGGAGCAGGGATAAAATAATTCAGAAGAATAATGAGAGTGAGGAAATTTATACTTTAAGTGTTTGCAGAAAATTAGCACTGGTTGGCATTGTACCAGCCAATCATGCGGCTAGAGTTGTGGGTTTGCACTGATGGCAAAAACCTGTATTCCCTTCCAGCCTCCTGCACTGCTGTGGCTGTCGCTAAGTGCACACTTTCCCCTAGCTCTTCCCACCTTCATGAACTCTTTCCCCATTCCGCTCCTGCTATCCCTTCCTCTACTTCCGGCACGTTCCACGCATTGCTCAGGTTGCTCGCCACACGGCCTAGTCTGATGCAATGGCCACCATCAGGGTAGAAAAGGAACTTGTGCCTCCTCATTCCTTTTGTCACCGTCCTATTACAACCAATTCACATTTAACTCCACCTTGTCCTGCCTTTTGTCACCCACCCATAACTTCCTCTAACTCCACCTCATTTTTTGTTGTTGCCTCCTATACCCCTCCCTCTAACTGCACTGCTCCTATTTTCCTTTGCCTCCCATACCACCCCCTCCCATTTAACGCCTCCTTTCTGTTGACTCACCATAAACACCCCTCCCTCTTTAACTCTATCTCCTCCTTCCTTTTCTCACCTCCTCCTAGCCACCCCTTCCGCTTTAAGTCCACCTCCTCACTTTTGTTGCCTCACCGCAGCCACCCCTTCACCACTGGTGTTGTAGGGATCTGTCGGTCCCAGTTCATAAGAACATAAGAAAGGATTAGCTGTTGTGCTGACACCACCCCGCAGTTCTGCACAGCTACTTTGAGGCAATGCGCTGATACGCAGAAACTTCAGACACGCAGACACTTCATGTCTGTGCCCCCCTGTTGAATCAGTGAGCCTGTAGGTTCAGGCTATGACTTGGTGGCCACATAGCCTTGGTAATGGTGCAGGCCTCGCCGCTCCATTTGACATATGAGACATAGGGGCCATATTCATTACAGGAATGCAGGTTCAGAAAACCTAATTCGACACAACACTAATGTTTTGAAGTATGTTTGTTATCTTTGTTTAGCCTCTCCACGTCCTTTTCAATCCATGTGATATTTTTACTATATGTTCCCAATGGGTCACAAAGTGTGTCAAAGCAATCGGAACAACTCCAGTGCAAAATCGATGCAAACTTCCGAAAATGCTTTCTCATTTCGCTGTGGTTGTATATCAGGAAACTTATATATATATATATATATATATATATATATATATATATATATATATATATATATATATATATCTACAAGACTTGAAAGGTTTACTGGAAATCACTGGGGAGTATTTTGACTCACTAAACCTCGACGTTCTACCGAGTTCTGGGGCCTGTGCACTTTCTTATTGAATGTATCTCTGTGGGACACGTCACTCTATTCACCAATGATAACCTTATTTTGCCCACCACAGGAAGCCTGTAACACTTGACTTTTGTGTTTCTTTTGTTCTAGGGCAACACCACATCAGAAAAGAGTAAGCTTTTAAATTCTGGGGTATTGTTGTGTTTACTTGCGCTGTTTGGGCCATTTGTAGAGTGAAAGACGGCAGCCTGAACGCTACTGACTTCTAGTTATTAACAGCCAACACTGTAATATAACAGTTTATTAATCTATTTATTGCATTTGCACAATAATACCTAGAATTGCATGCAGTTACTGTACAATCATATAGACTTTAATAATTCGATCTAAAGCATTCAAACTACCTACACTTGTATAAACTTTCCTTTGACAACCACTATCTTCCCGCTACCTCTCTTTTGCCCGCTGAGGATTGCATCACATGCAATTTTTTAAAATCTATTTCATGACATCTCATTAAAGTTGCATCATTTCATATGACCAAGTAACAGTAACTTTTCTGTTGTTAACTTTCTGCCCTCTGTTTATTTCAAAATGATTGGGCGCAAAAGTGATACTGTTAAAAAAAGAATTGTCATCCTGAGGTTTTACTGTGGTTAAACGCTGCTCCATTTAAACTCTTGAAGCATGCCACACAATGCTTTTACTTCAGAATCCGCCATCTTGTGTGCACTTGAGAAGGGGCAGCAGCAACTAGTGACAGAAACCATGCACCAAAAAATCATTAGCCCATCATGCATCAGAAGCCCCCTACCTAACACGCAGGCTCACGCAGTGGGCTGCGTGCCGGACTCCTACACATTTGCTCTTAAGGTGTCGACGAATTGTCCGCAGAATCTAAGATTTACTCCAACAGCCTTGGAGTCGCAAAGATTTGCCCCAGCGCTAGTTGAAAAATAATTGGAGCATCTTCAAGATGCGTTTTAGGTGCATGTGAATGCCTCCGCTACGTGTGCGTTAGCATCACCACACAAGGGCATGACCTTTGCAAATTTGGTTCCATCCGAATATCTCCATATGTTCTCAACACAAACTCTTTGAGAATCAGGCCCAGGGTCTATAACTACCCTTGTACAGCAGATAAAACTATCAGCCGTGAAAACCATGGAAAATGAGGCAAGAGGGGCATGTTTTAATGGCTAATGTGCCTGCTGGGCCTAGAGACCCACGTTACCCCTCACTGATGATGGCCAATGAGGCTGAAACATGTCTTTGGATGCTTGTGGCCTTGTGCAGAAGGGATGTGACCAAGCAGTTGCAGTTCGGGCTGGACTGCCCCTTTGGGGGTGGGACTAAGCCTGATTTGCATATGGTCTTTCCGCTTCCTGTAATCGCTCGGCAGGTGAAGAACGATGGTCAGGAGGGTAACCCAGAGAAATTTCCAGAGGTTTAAGATGAATTCTAAACTTTCCAGCCATTTGTTTTTGCTTAAAGTATTCCCTACAAAGCCTTACGTACTATGTGCAAATCACTTGTCGACACATTATACATATGACCATGAAATAGAAGCAATGATAGAAAACGCCCTTCATACATCACCATGGTTAGGGCCAAGCACATCATTTAGTTATAGCGCAAAGCGCTGCACGCCTACGTCTGCAAATAGGAAATGGGGGTTTTATTCCAGATGAACATGCCCCTTCCACTCTTCCCATCACATTCCTACATACCAAGGATGATGGAGTCTCGGCAGGTTAAGGCAGAGTTGGTTACAGTCTTCTTTGGCCAGCGAAAGAAAGGTCCAGGTTAAGGGGTGCTTCCTAGTCTCCAGCTTCAGTCTTGGGCATCTGTCCTGTGCCAGCAGACCTCTGTTGCGGGGACGACTGGACACCATATTAAATGATATCGGAAATGATAGATACATGTGTTTAAATGTAAATCAAGAAAACAGAAACCCATTAACCACCAGGGTCCTCATCCCACAAGGAAACCTCTCTGCAGAAGCAATAACAACCCAGGATTGGCTTGCCATAGAAAGGGGACGCTGTTATTGCTGTCCTTCATATAAAAAGCGGCCTTCCTCATTAAAGCAGCATCCTAGAATCCTGTCGAAGCAAGATGGCTGCCTGGTTGGTTCATGTAACTCCCCCACCATGTGTGGAGATTAGTCCTGGTGGCCTTAGGCTCCAGGACCAGAGGCGTAGCCAGGATTGTCTAACCAGTGGGGCCTTAAGCTCATGTATTTGTGCCCACTACAGTGACATTAACATCTGTAAATGCCCACACGGTGCTGCAGAGTGGGCATTCACAGATTTTGGGTGGGCTTTGCCCGCTCATGCCCTTCTCTGTCTACACCTCGGTCCAGGACACCGGCCAGCCTTCATCTGCTACCTTTACTTGGAGGAGGAAAACACAGACATAACGAAATCTGTAAAAAAGAGACATAACTCAGAAATAGGACAAAGGGAAAGAACACCACGAAGTCGATAAAAAGACACAAGAGGGCAACAGGAAAGAAACCCCACAAAAGCGACAAACACAAAACACAGTAAGACAACACTCAATAGAAACCCCAAAACAAGTGCAAGCAAAATAGCGAACATAAAGACAACATAAGGCGCAAAAGCAGGGGTTTATTCATAATCTGATTCAAACACACGCAAACCTCCCTTCCTCAATGCCAGTATGCTAAGAATTTGACAAGACAGAGAGCAAGCAGCCCACCAGTGAAGAACTGGAAGGGGTTGCTTGATCACTCAGGTGTGAGCATAGGGTTCAGGGTAATTGTGGCACTATGGCACCTTCCAGAACTTGCGAAGCACTCACTCTTCGAGTCCTCTTATTTCCTGGTCTTGTTAAGTGATCTACAGTATAGGTTTCGAGTTCAATTTGAGCCACATCCTGGGGCTACCGGGAGCTACCTAGTCCACGCTATGCCTGTACTCATGCGTGGCACATGCATGTGGGCATTAAACAGCTCTTTGTGCATTGCACCCCTAATAAGGTTATCCTACTCCACTGAAGGTTTAGTCCTGCTGTATTATAATGCCAAGTGAACAGCCGCTGTTAACCTGACATTCATTCATCCCGTGTTGCCAACAACAGGCACTTTTAATGTGCCCCAGGAGCCAGCAGAAATGAGGCAGAAACTACAGAACCATTAAATACTTGAGGAACTATGGCAAAAAGCCTTCAGCCCTACTGGCCCTCGAGCTGACAAATACTGAACAACATTAGGCTGCTACACGGAATTGGAAAAACATGTTTGTCAGCAATACGATAATGAAAGGCGCTTTAAGGCGCTTTAAGAAATAACAATATATCAGAGTAACCACAGAATGCGAAATGAAACACACATCTTTCAAGCCTCTCTTTGTGCGCCCTTCCACAGGTGCCATATACACTTCTGTAGGGGGGCAGCGCTTCACCACAGTATATACAATGTTACATAGTCATGTTTTGTTTGCCATCTCAACTATGTCATACAAGTTCAGTCCTCGCAGCAAAGGCTCCATACCTACCCTGTGTTTGCCACACCCTCGCTTTGCATGGAAATAACTTGGCTTTACATGTGCCGTGCTTGTGTCGAGTGTGAGTGCTTCCGAGTCTTTTGGTTGCTGTGCATTGCATTCCCACTGTATGAATTCACTTTTATGTTGATGCACAGTTATTATATCCTTTGTTTTTTCCCCACCTCATTTCTCTCTATCCTTTTTTTTCATTGAAGCATGAGGTTGCTCCAAGGAAAGGACCATACCTCTTTAAATATATATATATATATATATATATATTTTTGTTTACCCCTTTTGTCGAGGTGTGATATTCCTTGAGATGAAATGCCGGTTGCCGATGATTCCTACTATATTTTCCCGGCGGATTATCTTAGAATTCTCTACTCAGTTTGACAGGTGTCCTGACATTGAATGTATACCATAATGTACATACTTGTTCAGTTGCGGCACTGACAGGTTGCAGCCATTGGCTTTTTCTTAGAGGAAATCGACTTTTGGGCTACTCCAATGCGTTTTTCTCTGTCTTTTCTTTATGTTTATTTGAGCATTGATTTACAACATCTTAACAATCTTGAGATGCCTCTTTTTATGTGGTTTTCCTGTATCCCCTATCCATTTCCGTTTGCTGTTTTTTTCCTTTGTGTATTGTGCTCTTTTTTTGCTATTGCTTCGGTGTTGTCTGTGTGGATGTGCTCCAGTGTGAAAACAAAGCAAGTTATTTCCTGCCCATCTCCCCATGATTTTTGTTTCCTTCAGCTTTGCTCTGCTCTTGTATTACAAAGCCACTGTGGACCCTTGTTTTGAACTTTTCTACCAATCCAACCAAAGACACTGTCGTTTCAGTCCTGACTGCATATTCCAATCTCTTTTTTGTTTCTTTGGTTTCCATTTTATTTTAATATTTCTTGTTCGCCTCAAAGATGACGAAGAGACTGAATCTACGGAAACATCTATCCTGAAAAGTCAGCTGGTCAACGAAGTGCCTGTGTTAGCGAGTCCAGACTTGCTTTCTGAAGTTTCTGAAATGAAACAAGATTTGATCAAAATGTCGGCCATCTTGACAACTGACACATCCCTCAAGCAAAGTACAATTAAAGTGAAGGACATCGGCAAAGGAGCAGAAGAAGAGCCAGGGGAGCCATATGAAATTGTCGAAAAGGTGAAAGAGGACTTGGAAAAAGTAAACAAAATTCTGAGAAGTGGCACATACAGTGGAGGAGAACCAAGTCTTGAGCGAGTGCAACCTGGCCAAAAAAATGCAAGGGCAGAAGACGACGATGATGAAGAAGAGTGGGTTATTGTAAGTGATGACGAAGTAGAAGAGGCAAAAAAGAAGACACTCTTAGAATCTCCTGAACTTCCATGTATTGAAATTAGGATAGATAGAGGGCAGCAGGACAAAGTGGTAAATAAAGATATGACAGGAATTGTAGATTACCTCACCCAGGATCTTAGAGCCTATTTGCCTCTTCATGATGTTCCTCAGCCAACATTGCCAGAAGAAGATATTGTGCATGAAACATTTGAAGCTGTTGTTGTTCGAAGGGGTTCTGATAAGAGGACGTTGAACTCTGACCTTGCCGAAAGTCAAACTGCTGAGGAAAAGAAAAAGCCATCTTTTGAAATTAAAAAGCCAATAAGAAGAAAACTAAAGGAAAGGGAATTGCAAAAGGAGAAAGAATTACAGGGTACAGATGGGCAATTAGGACTTAGTAAGTTTAGTTCAGAGGAGTCTTTGGATGAAGAACCAGGGTTAAGTCCTGCACCAACATTAAAAGTTAAGGACGTATCACCAGTAATAGAAGAGACTCCCATTGGCTCAATTAAAGATAAGGTTAAAGCACTCCAGAAGCGCGTAGAAGAAGAACAGAAAGAACGTACAAAAGTACCCAGCAAAGTCCTGCCAAGGGATGGTCCTGTGGAGGACTCTGTTAAACTGTTAGAGAAACCACAGCAGACATCTGGGCAAACATCTGGGCCACCTGTTTCACCCTCTGCCAAAACAGAGAAGCTAGAGGAGACTATGTCAGTGCGTGAGCTCATGAGGGCCTTCCAGTCAGGGCAGGACCCCTCTAAGGAGAAGTCTGGGCTCTTTGAGTACAAAGCTGGAAAAGCAAAGGTAGAAAAGCAGCCCTCAGAAGAAGCAACACCAACTGCACAGCCACATTTCACCATAGACTCACAAGTCTCAGTCACAGAGCACGCTCACACAGAAACAAAGATAGAAACGCATGCCTCAGAAGAAGGCCCACTAACTACACAGCCAGATGTCTCTGACACCTCAGTCAGAGATCACACTCACACAGAAGCAAAGGTAGAAAAGCATCCCTCAGAAGAAGCCACACCAAAGACAAAGCCGCATTTCACTGCAGCTGCGTCAGTCTCAGCCACGGAGCATGCTCGCGCAGTAACAGAAGAAGAAAAGTATCCCTCAGAAGAAGCCACACCAAACACACATCCACATGTCACTGACCCCTCAGCCAGAGAGCATGCTCACACAGAAGCAAAGGTAGAAAGGCAGCCCTCAGAAGAAGCCACTCCAACTACACCGCCACATTTCACTGTCGCTTTGCCAGCCTCAGTCACAGAGCATGCTCTCTCAGAAACAGAAGAAGAAATGTATCCCTCAGAAGAAGCCACACCAAACACACATCCACATGCCACTGACCCCTCAGCCAGAGAGCATGCTCACACAGAAGCAAAGGTAGAAAGGCAGCCCTCAGAAGAAGCCACTCCAACTACACCGCCACATTTCACTGTCGCTTTGCCAGCCTCAGTCACAGAGCATGCTCTCTCAGAAACAGAAGAAGAAAAGTATCCCTCAGAAGAAGCCACACCAAACACACATCCACATGTCACTGACCCCTCAGCCAGAGAGCATGCTCACACAGAAGCAAAGGTAGAAAGGCAGCCCTCAGAAGAAGCCACTCCAACTACACCGCCACATTTCACTGTCGCTTTGCCAGCCTCAGTCACAGAGCATGCTCTCTCAGAAGCAGAGGTTGAAAGGAAACCTTCAGAAGAAGCCACACCAGCGGCACAGCTTCATGTCACTGCAGCCTCGCGAGTCTCTATCACAGAGCATGATCACACAGAGGAAAAGGTAGAAAAGCAGCCCTCACAAGACGCCACGCCAACTACACAGCTGCACGCCACTGAAACGTCGTTCATAGATCATTCTCACACAGGAGCATTCCCCACTAAGATAGGGGATCAAGATCAGGTTTTAACAGGGAGAAACATAGGACATAGATACAGTCAGGGCTTTGAAGAAGGTGGCCATTGTGAGGCAGACAAGGTTTACAGTAAGAGCAAATCTGCACCACATGATTATGAAATGTTGAAAACAGACCAAATAGAAATTATTTGTTCCCTGTCATCTCCTGTGGATGATGCACAGGAAACCAGACATGGCTACAGAACAACAGACTTGTTTTACCCAGTATTTGATGAGGAAAGCACACAGGATAGCACACTCTTGAAAGGAAAGGCAAGGGATCTTTACAAAGACTCAGACCTGCAGATCAGCCCCGACAGAAAAACCTCCACTGACTTTTCTGACGTTATTAAAGAAGAGCTCGAGGACAATGACAAGTACCAACTATTCAAAAAGCTCGCCGAAAGCCACGAGGGACAATTCCACGTAGAGCAAATTCTGACCAGTCCTTTTAACATCACCTTCCCATCAGAGAATGGGAATGATGGGTTCCTGCCCGCTCTGCCCTTGCAAAGCGGCACGTTGGATGATAGCTCAGAAAGCATGAAACATGAAGGGGCTGCAGATTCCCCGAGTGGTAGCCTGATGGATGGCACACCGCAGATCAGTTCAGAGGAGAGCTATAAGCATGAGGGTTTGGCATCACCAGGAACAAGTCCTGAAAGTCTTTCTTCCTCACCAAAGAAACTTGACGAAGATGACGAACACTCTGCGCCAGAATCAAAACATTTGGAAGAGCCGGGTGCAGTAGGGGAACTGTCACCCACGGAGGGAGAAAGGGCACTCAAGAAGAAAGAAAGACCAGAGGGCAAGGATTTAGATGATGTCCTGGCTAATGTGGGCCTTTCTGCACCAGAAGGGGGTGCACATTTTACAAGCGCAGGACTTTTAGTGCAAGCCGAGGACCATGATATTAGGCCACTTGCAACAGACATGTACGCAGTTCCAGTTGAAACTTTGTCTGATATTGATAAGCATGTCACAGATATGACAAGCCCGAAAAGTCCTAAACAAGTAATCGATATTATTAGCCAGTCGGCATGGGAAACAACAGAAAATAGTTCTTGCATAGAGACTGATTCGGAAAAACAGTCAGAATATAGAGAAGAACAGGATATTGATAAACATACCACAGACATGCCAAGCCCGAAAAGCCCTAAATATGAGAACGATATTATTAGTGAGTCAGTATGGGAAACACCAGCTATTAGTTCTGGCAACGACAGTGATTTCAAAACACACTCAGAATTTGCAGAAAGGCATGACACAACTCTGGTAGATCACACTATGCACACAACAGTTAGAAGTCCTGAAGGTTTGGAGCTGACCCTTACCTGTCATGAGACTGAAAGCTCAAGCCCAGTCGCAGATGAATCCTTTGCCATGAGCCACAGAGACTCCTTGGATGGAAGTCCTCTAGTAGAAGATAACTCATCACATAAAACTCCTGATTCCATTGAGCCAAGCCCAACGAAAGAGTCTCCCTGCCGTGATTCTCTTGAAAACAGTCCCGTTGATCCAAAGATGAAGAGTGGAATACATATGGGACACTATTCATCTCAAGTCATCTCTAGCAGAACAGACATTTCCACAGACTTTGCCTCTGTCCGAACGAGACTTCTCAGGGATGCTGATGGCAGTGCTGAGGATGATAGCTTAGAGCAGACGTCCCTTATGGAAAGTTCAGGAAAAAGCCCACTTTCCCCAGACACCCCTAGTTCTGAGGAGATCAGCTATGAAATCACGCCAAAAACACCAGAACTCCAAGCTCTGTCTGCCGTTCCAACGCAACCCGCTATTCCTGAAGCCGTGGATGAACCAGAGGATGAGTCGGAACTGGAACCGACGAGGAGAGTCACACCTGAGGAGGAAATGTTTAAAATGGTAACAAAAGTTAAAATGTTTGATGAGCTTGAATTGGAGGCCAAACAAAAAAGGGAGTATCGAAAGGAGGCAAAGCACGAAGATGCTCTTTTCGACCCAGAAACCAGCAATATGCAGTGTGACGACACAGTTGAGGAGCAAGACATGAAGCTTGTGCAAGATGAAGATTTACAAATAGTTGTTGTCTCGGTCGAAAGAAGAAAGAGTTCTTCCACCTCCTCAGAAAGTGAGCCCGAGTTGTCACAGCTGAAAAGAAAAACTGGACCTGGGGTCTTGTTGGAGACCACAATCCGGGTTCAGCCACCGTCTCCACGCCCCCAAAGCATAAGTTCAGGTTCAAGCCCTGAAGATGCTTCACATGAGCCCATTGCACCTGAGCAAGAGCCGTTCAAAGTGGAGGAGAAAGATGGCAACCCTTGCGAGCCAGAGACGGAAAGCCATCCTGGCCAAAGAATAAGCGAAACTAGTGATACTACATCCCCAGCATGGTCAGACGAACTTCACACTGATGCAGGCCTTGTGGGTGAACACAGTGCATCCAAGTTTCACTACACAGATGAGAGTGAAGCAGTCATCGGGCGGTTTCCTCATGCTGATGCTGTGGTCATTGAGGAATGTATGGATGTTCATGGAGATCCACTGGCACTGCTCCATCAAGGTGATTCTGAAACAGACGATGATGACGCAGAAACAGAAGATATCACTGTCAGGGAAGCTAGAATTCCAAAGGATGACACATCCAATGAATATTATACCAATCAGTGCCTTGCATCTTCTGTCAATGATTTTGATGATACATTGGGAGAAATGCAAAAATATATGCATTCTGTTTCTTCGCCTGTGGAAGATAATTCCATGGACATGGACCAGACATCGATAGCTTCCACTGAATCTATTTTCAGTGACTATTCTGCAGCAGAGTATCCCTCCTATGCAAGTGAAAGGGAAGGGTTCCCTTTGATTGTTAACTGCACAGACTCTGACTATGTTAGTGAAGAGCCACAGGTAACCAGCCCATATGAAAATGTTCCTATCGGTCACTTTTTCTCAAGTCCAGACATTCACTCTGGAATTGATCATAGACATGCAGAAAGCCTGCCTCCTGTGCCTTCCAGCATCATGGAAACATTTGATGCAGATGGGGTTTCTGAAAGTACTCACATGGAAGCATTCTCCTGGGAATCGGACATGGAAGACAATCAGATTCCAGGTTTCCTGGAAATCGAGTCAGAGAAGGATGATGTCACGGGGCAATCACCTTTAGATTTAGACAGAGCATCATTGCCTTTAACACCCGATGCCACCGCAACGGATCAATTCACTCTTTCAGGTGATGTAACTTCAGAGCAGCCCAGCACAGTGTTAATCACAAAATCTGAGGGCGACTCCGACACGTGGAGTGCCATACGGGAAGATGATGCAGCCTTTGAAGCCCGAGTAAAAGAAGAAGAGCAAATGCTATTCGGGTTGATGGTGGACAAACAATCAAAGGGCGCAACACCTGACACCACCCCTGTGCGGACACCGACAGAAGATGGCACCCCAACAAGTGAGCAAAACCCTTTTCTCTTTCAGGAAGGTAAACTTTTTGAAATGACCAGAAGTGGGGCAATCGATATGACCAAAAGGACCTATGCAGAAGAAAGATTCCACTTTTTCCAACTAGGGCAGGAGTGCAGAGATGGGATCATACCGGAGGATATTAAAGAGGAGGCCATGGAGGAAGAGCTACAAAGGAATGAGGGCTCGCTTGAAACGATTACATCTTCAGATTCAGACGAACCAATAGCCACTGCCTTAACAGACCAGACAGAGGAGGACACAACCTTAAACGATAGTCAGGAAAGTATCAAAACTGAACCAAAGTCTAGAATTCCTATCAAAATGGGCATTTCAGCATCTTCAAAATCACCAAAGAAAGACTCCTGTACTTTGGAAATGCTTGAGGCCCCTCCCTCCCCCACAACAGAAACAAATGATTCCTTTGGTAGCACTCGTGTGTCTTTCCCTGATAGTCCTGTACAGTCCACAACCGATGTTCAGTTAAGTTTTTCCACTGTTACCAGGTCCATCTATTCTGAGCAGGATGACAATTCACCCGATTCTTCCCCAGAAGAGCAAAAGTCTGTGATTGAAATACCAACCGCTGTCATGGAGAACGAACCTTCTGTTGAGATCAAATCCAAAATTCCTGTACGGGCTGGTCCTGTGTTACCAGCAGTACTGCAACCAGCATGTCCTGCAGAAGAACAACCAAGTCCACCATTAGGTAGTCTTCATGAGTTTGAGGAGGAAAAGCCAAAGTCCAAAATCCCTGTAAAAACTGGTTGTCAAAGAGGTGATCACCAGTCCATATCCTCAGAAACAGTCACCATGCCTGAGTGTGCTTTAGTGCCAGAGCTAGCGGGCAAACCATCTTCCAATCAGGAGAGCCGTAGCAAGTCTGAATCTGATGCAAGTTCATCCCTTGACTCTAAGGCTAGGCGGTCCACAAAAGCTAGAAGCTACACTGAGGCAGACACAGACACGAGGGAGGGATCAGGTCAGGCACTGCACAAGCCAGAGAAAGACGAGGCAACAAAACCAAAGGTGTTTCCTTCTAAACTGCCAGTGAAAGCGAAAACCGTTGCTTCTAGCCAGAGGACCTCCAGTCCCACAAAAGACAGCAAAGAGCAGTTCTTCGAACTTTACAAAAACTCCATTGACTTCTTTGAAGAGATAAGCGATGAGGCATCAAAGTTAGTCGATAGGATCACACAGGCTGAAAAGGAGCAAGAAGTGGTGTCTGACGATGAAAGCAGCACCCTAGATGTTTCCGTGATTGAGAATGTGCCATCCTTTGAGACACAGCAGTCTGTTCCTGAAGACATCTTTGACACAAGGCCTATTTGGGACGAGTCCATTGAGACCCAAATTGAGCGCATCCCAGATGAGCCTGTTCATGATCATGTTGAAGGTATTTGCCATCTGCAGGGATAACCTGTGCTACGCATGTCATAGAGTTTGTCATTTCTGTGATTTGTGTCTCATTTTTGTTACGCTTTCTGTGATCGTAGTCGTGTTCGTGCAAGCTGTGCTCGTATGTTTCTTGTGCCATGTCTCTATCGGGTGTCTGAAAACAATCTCAAGATTGCATATTGTGAATGCTTATTTTAAGCATTAGCAATAGTAACATTTAAAGTGAATTATTTTCAGCCGGATGTTAAGATCATGCAAGGTTTGAGTTTAAATCGTCCTATTGAACGAGCCAATCTTTTCAGGGCTTCACCAGGAACTGCTTTGAGCCCTGCTCCCCCGGGGCTTTCCTCATCCCTCCTCTCTTGTTCTTGACTTCTGAGTGAATTTAATAAGAGTGGGGTCATACGTGAGAAGCTTCCCAACATCTTAAGATGTCAGAAGTCAGCAGACCATAGCACAGTGCTAATATTAAGCCATTCTAACAATTTTGTTTTTCCAGTCTCTGCTTGGAAATCAGGAGGAGTCGATGCAGAAATCACTTGTGTATTTAGTGAAGACCGAAGCTCAAACCTAACATGTCTTGATGGTCCCGTAATGAATATTGTTTTTCTCCCATTGCCTGTTGTGGTGGTGATGTCTTGCCTTGACCATTTAGGCATGATATTGGCATCATATTATCTCACAGATGCGGTTTCTAATGTCTCATATAGAAACCATTGTTTTGGCAGTGGGGAACCGCTATTCCCAGTTGCTGCCCTTCTCGACAGCTTGTTCCATAGAGCACGTAGAAGAGGCATACTCTGACGTAAAATTGCAAATTTTGAAATATTTTTTCAGGTGTGACTTAAGGCTGTTCCCATGCCTCCATTAAAAGCTTTCCATCCAAATCTTGTACCTGGTTGGTTTCAGCAGAAATCAAACCCAACAGCAGCTGCCAACAGTTTGTACAAAACGGGCACACTGTTTCTCGAAGTATTTATCATGGATGACAGTCAGGTGTCCGCAAACATGGAGTCAAAAGAAATTAACTTGTCCACTTGCACACTGTGCATTTTGCATCGCAAAGCTTGCTGAAGGAGGTGTGGGAACAGTACGCACACATCCTCTACACCCATTTTCATCCTGATTTTTTGTTCTAGAAAACGGAAAGGCAGACCACCAATTACAAGCCTTAAGCAAAGTTGATTTATTTCCCGCTGGTCAGCTGGCCTGGTTTGGGTTGCAGCTGCTTTGCAGACTTTCCATTGTGTGTTATAGAGAACCTGTGACTCTTGTCTTTTGACCTTCTTCAGATCCGCATGAAGACCAAGAGAGGACAGAGGAGAGGCTTGCGCATATTGCTGATCACTTGGGCTTCAGCTGGACAGGTAGTCTATACTTCTTTTTCCCCCCAATTCAATTGTATTAAAGATTCTTTTTTACAGCAGAAAAGGTGCATCATGTTACATCACAGAGTCATGTGCCACTGTTCTGATTGGCCCCGAGCTGGCCATCAAGCATCTTGGTAATCACCACCCCTGGTTATGAGAACTCCTCTGGTTGTATTTCCATTGATAATGGGGTAAGGTCACTAAGATGATCGGCACCCAGCTGCCTATCAAATGGAAAGAGACTGACTTCCCTAAATTAACCTTGAAAGCCTCCAACTCGCCATATTTTTCAATGACTGATATAGCCTCCGGAATCGGCACCTGTGGGTTTACACAAGTGCAGCAGGATATCATCCATGTGCCGACCCAATTTATTTTCTCTATCTCTGACTTAATTCATCTGGATCCGCCCCAACACCCGTATATAATCTGCCTGCAGCTCAAGGGACAGGGCAAATGAAGCAGAGACAGGGGGCACCCCGGCCTGGATCCCCTCTGCAACCGAAAGGAGTCTGACCCGCTTCTGTTCACCACATCCCTGGCCTTGGGTTCTGGGTACAGTGCCCTAATCCCCCTTCAAAACCTTCCTCCAAAACTAAATTTCCCCAACACTTCATTGAGGAAGCCCCAATTTACCCTATGAAAGGCTTTCTCGGCATCCAGCATGAGCCCGGCTATTTCCATCAAATTCAGTGTTTTCCTCAGGGCATCCGCTCCCTGCTGACCCAGGATAAACCCTGCCTGGTCAGAGTTTACCAATTCTGGCAGTACTCTGTCAACCCTTGTTGACAGAGTCCTCGCAAAGATCTTCTAATCAACATTCAGCAGCAGAATCGGTCTATACGATCTACATTTAGTACGGCCCCTTCCCTCCTTACGCATGAGCGAGGTCAGGGCTTCATGGAATGAAGACGGGAGCTGGTCCTTATCGTGGATGTGGTTGAACAATGTAGTCAGATGTGGCAATAGGCGCATCAAATACTGATTGTAAAACCCAGTGGTGAGCCCATCTTCTCCCGGGGCCCTACCCAATGGCATGTGCTGCATAGCCATTGCCACTAGCTCCCACACTATGGGAGACTTCAATCTGCCTACCTTTCCTCCTGACAGTATCAGAAAGTCGACTTTCTCTAGATACCTCAGGACCGCTCTATCTATTTGTTCACCTTATTTTTCATACAGTTCCCAATTAAAAAAAAGCCGGAAAGCTGCTTACAACCCTCTCTGGCTCGTCATGCATTACCGCATCTTGGCACTGGATTTTATCCACCCACCTTTCAGCTCCTTGCACACTCAACCTTACAGCAAGGAGGGAGTCTGCATTATCCCCTTTTCGTAAAATATTTGTTTGAGGGATATCAATTTATGTACAGTCTCCCTCATCCCCAGGGCCTTCAGGTCCAGTCCCTTGGACATCAACACTGCTAAAATATCCTCCTTCCCCAGGGGCTCACTCTGTAGCTGCCTCTCAAGTTCCCTTATCTCCTTATGTAGCCCATTCTTGATTATCCCTCTTTCTCTTTTCTTCTGCGCTCCTTCCCTTATTAGAAGGCCCCTCCACGGTCCCTTACCTGTGTCCTACACTGCACCGACACCTAGCACCACTGTGTCATTCACTTTGAAATACTACTCAATCTCTTTTCCCAACTCCTCAGTGAAAACGCTGTCCCGCCACAAAAATGTGTTGCACACCCATCTAGACCCCCGCTTTGGTATCCCCCCATGAGGATGCCTATTAGCACCATATTCTAGTCAGACCACCCCACCGGCTGTATCCCATAGGCTGGGAACCTGTTTACCACTCTTTTATCCAGTAACAGATAATCCATTTTAGTTTAGGTATTATGGGGTATGGAAAATAAGGTGAATCCTCTTATATGGGGGTACACATGCCTACACATATCTTTCAAGCCTCATGATTCGAAATACTACAGAGTCCCTGGGCCACCGACCTGGAATACTGGCTCCTGTCCCTCCCTATTGCCAATCGATTCTATTCCAGATCCGCCCACATGTTGAAATCACCCCCTAAAATCATCAGATCGGCAGTAATCCCCAGAGCCGAATCTAGTGCTTTTTTTGCAAAATAGCGCCTTTCCAGTGTTTTGACAATAAAAAGAAACCACTGCTACTTTCATTGCTCCCCAAATACCTTGAACCACTGACAGCATTCCCTCTGTTGCCCTGGTAACCTCCTGTAGGTAATCTATACTTCTAACTGCATGGAACCATTACATCCTGAATGCTGTATTTATTTAGTTATTTTATCTGTAAAGCACCCAGCAAGACCCGCAGGCATGATATTGCTGAGGCAACACAAAAACAGACAAAAGGATCATACATAGAAGACCTGAGGGAATAGAGGCGGAATCCAAATGAACAGGGGTCATCCTATCAAGTGAGTGAAAGAGGGCAGCTTTAAGTTCCTGTTTGAATATCGCAAAACTGGAACAAGCTCCTAAATTTGGGGTCAAGGAATTCCAACATCTGGGGGCAGAGTGGGGAAATGACCCTTGCGTAACTATAGAAAGTTTAGATTTAGGGATGTGTAGTAGGTGAGAATTATTGTATCGTCGAACTCTCCGATCCGGCAGCCAGGACAGTCTACTAGCCAGGTAGCTGGGACCCTTGTCATAAAGGCACTTGTGAGTGATGCAGAGCATTCGAAAGGTAACTCTACTATCAACCAGCAACGAGTGCAGAGCCCTCCTTGCAGATGAAACATGATCGGATCTACACAGGCCCACAACAACTTGTACAGCGTTGTTCGGAATCACCTTTAGGCAAACCATTTTGCATTTGCCAATTCTCCATTAGACTTGCGCAATAATGGAGACGTGCCCCAATAATAGCCCTGGTGATGGTAGCACTGCCTTATGATCTGAAACAACTGGTGTCCATTGCCAAGCTTCTGAAGCTGGCGAGCGGTGCCTGCAATCATAAGCTCTGTCTTTAAGTTGTTAAGTTCAAGACCATTTTCCACCATCCAAGACTCAATCAGATTAAAGATGATGTTATCAGTGATGGAGTCTTTTCCGTGATCACCTGAGAGGGTGATGAGACACTGTGTGTCATCAGCATAGTTTGCAAAACCACCCCCTTAGCATCCAACAGTGTAGGTGAAACACACGATCCCTGTGTTACTCCACGTGAGATCAGGCATTCCTCTGCCATTAGGCGAGATGACCTCTACATTCTGTAGGGGTAGACGTTTGGAATGCACATTATCCAAACAGCCATTTGAGTTGGCCAAGTCAACTTTAATGGTACCACTTACATGCATGGTATTGAGGAGATTGATGGTGTCATTGGATATAGTAGAATGCATTGGAGTGGGCTGATGACATGCCTAACCTCGCATCTAGAAGCTGCACATGGTTGCAGAGCCATGCACAGATATTTCTGTACGATGTCTCACCTTTTCTTAAAGGGATGGTCTAGTAAAAAATTTTATTTAAAAAATAGATATTCAAGCTCAAAATTCGCAAAAGCAAGCACATGGGCGCATCCATTTTGTGAAATGAAGGCCCTCCTGTGCTGGCTTTTGCTTTTGCGGCACTAATGAAGGAAAAGCCAGCCAGCTGTAGTAAACAAAAGCTACCGCTGGGTGGCTTTCCCTTCATTAGTGCTGTAGGCGGAGGACAGGGACCGGAGACCAGAGCAGGAAAGCTGCAGCTGGAGGAGCCCGGAAAACTTAGAAATAAAACCGCAGCTTTAAAAACGTTGTATTTATGTTTGCGGTCGCTTTTGATGCGACCGCAAACATAAATACAATGTTATTGTGTTGGAAAACGCTGCAGTTTTTCTTTCCAAGTTTCTCAGGCTCCTCCGGCTCGGAGGAGCCTGAGAAACTCGGAAAGAAAAACCGCAGTGTTTTCCAACACAACCGCGTTGTTTCTGCCTGAATCTGCTTTCCCATTTGGGGTTCTCGGGAGCCCGAGAGCCTCAAATGGGAAAGCAGATTCAGGCAGAAACAACGCGGCATTGCGGAAAACAACTGCGTTGTTTCTGCCTGAATCTGCTTTCCCATAGAGAATGCTAGTATTTTTTTTTTATGTTGCCTATCTATTTTTTAAATAAAAAATTTTACTAGACCATCCCTTTAACTCCCTGTGCGGTCGTTACCGCACAATCAGGCATAATGTTACCTTGCAAATAGGCTACGAAAAACAAAGACACAACCGAAATACCTGCATAGCACAGCGTTCTGTGGCTGCCCTTCCACGAACCGGAATGCTTACCGGCGGCAACCAGCTTCTTCCAATGCGCCAGTGCTAACGTGCCGCTGACATCTTGAAGAATGGCACGGGCGCTGGGAAATGTAGTTCGCTGGAACTACAAAGTAAGATTCACAGTTTAGCTAATGGGCAATACCGAGCGAGCTGAAGGCTGGCAATCAGCCGAGGAGCAAAGCAAAGCCAAATTGCAAAATTCACAAGATTTTTATAACGTTCAGGTCAAATTTCAGAAAATCATAATAATGAAAATAAAATTCGTACAGTCAAGCAATTCAAACGATCAGCCACACAAAACATATTGGTGCATAAACAATGGGTGCAATGTAAGAGAAATCCAAAATGCTGAAGTAAACTAACACACTGCAAGAGGCAAGCATTTCTCTGAGCAAAGTACTTCCAGAAGCCGAGGTCACAGTAGCAGACTGGAAATGGGGTTTGGGCTAATGAGAGGGGAGAGCTCACCAGCCGCAGAGTACCCATATATAATATCTCTGCAGAAAATGTTTTAGAAGAAGCTCGGTACAGAATTGCTAAAAACAACATTGAAGGAACTTAAGAATTCTTGAGACAGGCGCCTTTGTCCATCTTCCTCAGCCCATTCTTTAATGTAAGAGGGCATTTTCTTGTTCGAGAGATAGGCAGTCCTGTGTGCAGGTCTTGGTGATACCCAACTCTTTGATCATGATATAAATGAACCCTGACCCTTACCTGGAACGTTTTCTCCAAGGTCAAGCACTTCACTATGGGTGGGTCTTCTGATGTCAATTTAGCTGTTGCGCTCAATCCCCATTTAAAAAAAAAAATATATATGCTCAGAAATACAGGATTAAACTTAACTTAGTTTCCTCCAAAACTAATATGCTGTGAGGAGAGGGGAGGATAGTAGACACGGATTCATGCGCATTCACAATACTTTGCCCATGTCCCCTCATCTCCACACTAAAGTTGTCCGCAATCCTGGCTCCACCCAATTGGCGCTGCTCAGTTCGTTGGTGCTAAAGCAATCCAATGAGTGGAAAGCTGCTCAGCAATGCCACTCTCTCCATCCCTGCTTGCACACTGCTGCTCAGCAATGCCACTCTCGTCATCCCTGCTTGCACGCTGCTGCTCAGCAATGCCACTCTCGCCATCCCTGCTTGCACACTGCTGCTCAGCAATGCCACTCTCGCCATCCCTGCTTGCACACTGTTGCTCAGCAATGCTACTCTCGCCATCCCTGCTTGCACACTGCTGCTCAGCAATGCCACTCTCTCCATCCCTGCTTGCACACTGCTGCTCAGCAATGCCACTCTCTCCATCCCTGCTTGCACACTGCTGCTCAGCAATGCCACTCTCTCCATCCCTGCTTGCACACTGCTGCTCAGCAATGCCACTCTCGCCATCCCTGCTTGCACACTGCAAGCATTGCAAGGCAACTGAAAGATGCTCTGAATCGAACCGGGACCACTTTGTATAATCCAGGAAACTACTCACATTGGCACGTTACTTGGACATGCTCCATGCGTGCATAGTTCAGTACAGGACAGTCAACCCTTTATTTAGACATGTGCTCCCCGCTCATCAATACCACCGCCCCTGCAATACAAAGTTCAGGTTCAGAGCTCCTTCATGCTTTTTGAAGACTGCTGCCTCACCCAATGCCTGTTGTGCTGCCTCACCAGTTGCCTGTTGTGCTGCCTCACCAGTTGCCTGTCGTGCTGCCTGCAGCTTGTGGTAACCAAAAACAAAGCGGGCACCACGTGTCCGACACAGCTGCCGGTGCCTAATTTGTTTTTGTTTATCTCAAGCTGCATGCAGCTCCTCCGGTAAAAGTAGTGGATAATCTTGCCTCATCAATAATGGGGCGTGGTATTGACAAACAGTGGCCATGCCTAAAGGGGCCACTGTGAGTAGCATCCCGGGTTTTACACGCCCCTCCCCCATTGCACGGAGCAATTTCCAGTGCTCCTGTGGTTCCTGTGAGAGTGTGCTTTGAATGAGTGCTTGCTGATGGAGCAGCACAGATATAAACAGAGATCAGGAGCTACGCCCACAGCATGCTCTTCAGAGGTCCTTTCCCACTCCTCCCACCTGGCAAACGGTCCTCCCATTCTCTGTGCCCTGGGATGTGTCCTATGGCAACAGACAAAACGGATGGCTTCGCCAATGCCTATTTGTTGTTCTGCCTTTCTCTTGTGGATTTTTATGGTCCATCAGAGTTGATCCTAGCTCATGTGTGACATGCTGTCACAGGTCTGTCTTGCTTTGACCCAGCCTGATCATTTCCTTTGTTGGAGTCTCTTTTTAGGTTTGCATATGGGCTTTGTGTTGAGCTATTATTTGGGTTTGGGGTGTTTAGTTCTGTGGAACCCCATGCTATTGCATGTGGTCCCTAGGGGCAGCTGGTATGTGGTCTGCCTTCTTGTTCTCCCTCTCTTCGCTAGACCACTCCAGGTCACATTGTACCGATTACCCTTGCATATGTGGTCTTGGTGGAAGTGTGGTGCCCACACAGGGTATTGCCCTGATGACAACAAATGGGTGGGAGATGCCTTGCATGCGCCCAGGTCATGACATCATCATTGCCCGGACAGAATCTTCACTCATTGCCCATTTCTAACATATGTTGCGGTTGGGGGTCCTCTGGTGGTCCTTCCCCTTCCAGATTATGCTGGTCATTTAAAGTAGAAGACAACTTGTTTCATAATAACTTGTTTAAATATACCACTTGGTACCACTATTTCTTAGCACTGTAAGTACATCTATTATTATTACCCATCTTTTTGCTACTCAGGTCATTGAATGAGTTTAAAGATGAATAGCTGAGACATTTGCATTGGGAATCAAGCATGTGTCTGCCTTCTGTGCCTACATCAGTGGACTCTTACTCACGTCAAATTAACTATCTGAAGCTGCTGGGATTCAGGTGGCTTAGCACATTTCGCCTGGTTTTACCCAGGAAGACAACCTCCTCATTTTCCTGATCTTTTTAAACAACCTGAATCCCTTAATATGAAATCTTCCGCTGAAGACAACCCTATGTTGCGAAGCCACAAAGCAGAGACAAGGCACAGTGGAGAGCGACCTGGGACTTCACGGGAAACCCACATGCTCAATGACACAGACAACAGATACATGGAGGATATCGTAGATCCCCCATACACTCCCAGCTTTGTGCCTCGACCGAGCCACATTCTCTGCAAAAATATCAGGTACATTGGGACACCCCAACTCAGTTCTCCTGCATACCAGCATAAAAGACATGTAAAAATAGGGACCTTGGGTATTGAAATCCATAAACAACAACAATCTGCGATCATGGACAATAAGATTAATACAGAATGGTGGAGAGAGAGGTGGCCAGCGAGCACCCTCCGTGTGTCAAACCACAGGCACGATCGCTCTCTTGGCCAAGGGTTTAAGACGTGACAGGGCTGTCTGATTCCAAGATGATGTAATCCCAGATAAAGACGTGACCCGTGCAGCCACAGGGCGACAATAAATCACACAAATATTATTATGTAGTACTGATTAGTTGCTATTTGGTATACCCATGCAGGAAGAGGGCTCACAGGCCATCAATCAATTACAATGGCCACTGCCAATGCACTGAGTGCCTCAGTAAGGCACTGCTTGTCCCAATTCCTTAATAAACCAGCATATGAATTGGGAAATAACAGAGCCAGGGCGAGGGAGTTTCAAGAGAGGTCAACATGGACTAGGTGCAGGAAGTCAGCCAGAGAGGAAGGGGAAAATATCCTGAAAAGGACAGAGTTGGCGAAGGGCCAGACCAAAAAGGAGGAGGAAGGACCAACTCTAGGGAAGGACAGTGAAGAAAGGAGAAGAGTTGAGAACGAAGTACGTTGCCACATAGATGGAGAGAAAGGAAGGAGGAGGCCATCAGAGGAAGGAAAAAGTTACAAACATTAGAGGGACAGCATGAAAAGAGGAAGTGCGCTGAAACCAGTATTGGCCAAGCCTATAGTACCAAATCCTGATAGTCGTGCTGAGAGTCAAGCAAGACCAGTAGGGTCTGAGCTTAACGAAAGGCAAAGTACAATTTCTAGAGAGGTCAAGAGTCGTGTTCATCTGGACACAGAAATTGGCATGGCCAAAAGCCTAGACAATGAGCAAGAGTTTCCTGTGAGCCATATTCTGGTGGAGCCAGTAAATTCACCAAAGAGAATCAGTGTGAGGAATCTGAGCCAAGTGAGCTCATGAGGAACTCACCAGGCAGATGCCATAACTTCTTCGCTCATAACTGCCCCTGGCTGGAAGACATGATAAGATAGAATGACCAACTCCCAGGAGAGCCAATGTTCAATACCGGCATCCATAGAAGTGCTCTGGATCCTGGGGATCCCAAAGGAACTTCGAGTGACTCTATAAGATTCCTTGATGACATCCCCCATTAAATATAAACTGTTATAGGTTAGGGAACATTGAATGAAGAACATGGTCTTCCTTGCAGGAGGGCTTACACAATCCTTTTCCTTTGCTTGTGTTTCTCTTTGACCTCCTGCACTGTTGTCTTTGACTATCCATCCTGTGCTGTAGACCTTTTTCACACCCCATTGTTTTTTTCTAATAAACCTACAATGTATCTCATGCAATAGTGCAGAGCCCTCTGTTTATCCCTTGGTTTGTGACACACACTAGGCCGTCTCAATGAGCCACAGTTAGTCAGATAATCTATTACCAGCTTTTGATCGATCAATTTCTGTGCCTAATTTAGAAAACAGAGGGCCTCATCAGGAGTTGGGTGGAGCTGTAAAAATGTGGTGGTAACGCCATTACCGCTGCCTTACCACTGTGCCCAATCCTGAGTTTGGGCGAAACTCAGAGCATTCACCCAGCTCTGAGCTGGTGGTGAATGCACCGACTTTCCACCCATTTTCGGCGCAACAAAATGCCCAATTGAGTCCTACGGGCTCAAAATGAATTTGGACTTGCACTGTCACCGCAACTTGTGATCTGGCGCTAAAAGCATTGGATCATGTTGCAGCAACGCTAATTGCATTCAGCGGTATTCTGGTGGATTTACGTCTGGGATATCGCCCAACTTGTAATGAGGCCCAGAATCTTCAATTTTGGTTGGAGCACATGTTCCTGAGCGTCCATCACCTAAACATCCATCAATTAATTGTTATGAAACACCTAGGATCTGACTTAAAGGGGAAGTTTATTCAGCATGAATGCCCCCTTTTTTGTTTCACCTACATCACAATTTAAATTTTGACTTCCCATATGCCTATCCAATCTCTGGTGAAGATATTTTCCACAAATGCCAGAAACATATGCTTTGCTCTTACAATCAGGGGTTTATGAAATGATCATTAGGAAATTGAAATATTCAAACCTTTTAATGTTTCCTCACTAATTTTTCAAATTATATGCAGTCAGAATTAATTTTAGAATGGATTTCTCAATAGGTTATTGATTTCAATTTCTGAGGGTCATATGCAAGTTCCATCCTATGATGTTCCTCCATTAGATCTGGAGGTAGATATTAAAATGCGGTCCTCTCAAGAGATCATATCCATCATTCATTTGTTCCATGTGAGCAGGCACATTCTCAGTTGAATATTACGGATAATTATGTACATTATTTTGGGATCTGACTTTTAAGACTCTGGCGGGTGCGGCCAACGCCGTAACAATGTTTCCGCTGCCTGAGATCCTGGTGTCACCGGGACATTACCAGCGGCCTGGGATATCAGGCAGCAGAAGATGTTGTGCCCCATTCCTGTGGAGTCCTATAGGACTCCCATAGGACTCCACGGGAATGGGTGCACGGAAGCACTGGCACCGTTGTCAGCTGTGCCATTGCTTCCAATGCAACCCTGGCTACCGGGGCCGATGCGCCTTGCAGGTCAAACCTGCCGTGCGCATCTGCTCCGGCAGGCAGAGTTGTAGTCTGCCGCTCCGGAAAGTGTGCTGGTATATTGCTACCGGCACCCTTGTTTCCAGACCGGCAGACTCGTAGTGAGGCCCTCTGTCCTAATGATTGGGGCTTTTTGGACCAACATACAGTAGCATGAAGTGATTATGATTCACTAGCATGACTCCCACTCAAGTGGACTTGGGTTGTTGTTTTCTTCTGATGAACCATTCCTTTAGGGTAGATCTGCCCCATCCTGGTACTGGCCTCAAGTTCAAGGGGATTTGTTAGCTTGCACAGGTGAGGTACCTTTGCCATTTGTGGCATCTGACGCCTTTTGTTTTCAATTGGATCTGTCATGGAACCTCTTGCCCCTGAACTATGAACATATGAGTTCGGTTTCACAGTTGGTTTGTCAGGAATTGACTTGTTGGATTGCTGCTTCTCATCCTACACTGGGAATGCACCCCCCCTATAGGGTGCCCTAATGCTTATAATGGATGCCAGTCTGAAAGGTCAGGAGATCACCACAATCGTCTCCAAGCATTTCGGTTAGAAGGCAGGTTGTATAGGGACTTAATGGTAATAAGTAGTTTTGATTTTTATTAGAAGAGCAAAACTCCCTGGTATAAAAAAAAAGATGTCAGAATCTTGGTTCTCCAGCATGGGGTCTGGCATGGATTCACATGCTCATGAATATTCCCCGTCGTCAGGCCGGGAATCCTCGGTATAGAAAAAATCAGTATCAGTTTCGTTTCTGATCTGTCTTTCTCAGTAGTAACCAATCACTGGTCTCTGGGTCATACTGCCCCCAGCCAATGACTGCCCTTTTCCTAAGCCCCACCCCTGGCAGCCATCCTCAGATTTTTACTGCACGTTCAAGTGTTGGGAGTCCTCGTGCTTAGCTCTCGAGCTTTTGCTGCGTTTTCGCGCTTTTTTCAGGAGATTTTCTCATTTTTTCGGTTAAAAGATCCTCAAGCTCCACCGTTTCTACTTCCGATCAACGGGGATCCGTTTCGGAGTTTTCTACACCCCTCAAGGGTGAAGATTTCGTCGAGTTACGCTTTTGAAGGATTCCAGAAGTTCTGAGGCCTACCCCGGACATGGCCCAGGAGAAAGGGAGCTCGACGCCCGGGAAGCTATTCAGGACCTGCCCTGGATGCCAGCTTCAGAACGTTTTCAAGGAGGACGAGCATTCGTTATGCCTCTACTGTCTCCATGAGGACAAGACGCACAAGGAAAAGGACTGCGCGTTTTGTGGAAACATGTCGGAGCGGACCATGAAGGATCGCCACCTCCGTCTTGCCAACTGGCTGGAAGGTAAGAGCCCGCCAGGCGAGAAGAAGAAGAAGAAGTCCGAGCGGTCTTCTATGTCCTGTGAGGGTGCTCTGGCGACGGGGGCCCAACAAAAGGCTAAGCACCGCGAGTCCGCGGGCACTGGGAGCGCCGAACGGTCGGGCTCCTTGGCTGCCAGGCAGGGCGCATCCTCCCCGGCGCCATCGACCATGAGCCAACGCTCTGGCTCGGGTAAGAGGAAGTCCGAGAACCCGGCGAAGCTTCTGGAGAGCCCCGGTCGATCTCGAAGACTCCGGCAGAGGGGGAGCGGGGCTCAGACCCTCCCCCAAAGGTGAAGGCCCCAGGCGTACAGAAGGTGATGTTGGCCGTGATTCACCCTGCTAGGACCTCGATTGAGGATGTCGCCGCGGCCCTGGCTCAGCCTGTGGAGGCTACACCAGTGGAGGTGCCCTCAGGTACCAGAGTCTCCCTGCCACCGCGGAGGGAGTCATCTTTCAGGCCCATCGAGAAGACCCCCACGAAGTCCTCGTTGGAAAGGGGGGGCGAGGGGCTGGTGGCCGTCATGGATACAGACACAACCTCTGAAGAGGAGCTCATCCAAGTCGTGGAGGAGACCCAGCCCATCGGGAGGGATCCCGACGAGGGCGACGGTGACGCAGACGAGGCTCCTCAAGAGCCCTTGCGCCCGTCGTTTCCGGCGCCGCAGGACACCTCGGCGGCCATTTTGTCAGCCATCCAGTCCTTATGCTCGTCGATAAGGACTAGGTTGCCCCTTCCCCCGACGGAGGAGCCTGAGCCAGACCCGACGGAGGATCCGGAGCCAGGACCTTCGGGGAGCCCACCGCCTAAGAGGAGGAGGACGCATCCTAGGCCTCCTCTCCCACCTCTGCGGCCTTCTCTGCCTTCCCCCCCGGTCCACTACCCACGGGGATGATACAGGCATGGACACGACTACGACGGGTACCGATGACGACGGAGGCGACGACGGGACGTGTCCCCCGTCGCCCCCTGCCCGGGCGTCCCCGCCCGACGAGATTGGATCCTTCCATGCAATGATCTCCAGGGCATCCGAGCTCTTCCAGCTCTGCCCCGAGGAAAAGAAGAAGGAGGGGTTCCTTTACCAGCGGCGCAAGGCTAAAAGGAAGACGGTCCTCGCTGTACCGCTTCTTGATGACATCTGGGATGAGGGGCTCGCCCTCCTCAAGAACCCTGCCACGGCTCCTGCGAAGAGGGACCAGTACGAGAAGAAGTACCGGGTCCCCGACGCTGCCCCCTTGTGCCTTAGGGTGCAACCTACTCCGGACTCAGTCGTTTCGGCGGCGGCCAAGAAGAAAGCGGGGGGGCATCGGCCTCGACTTCAACCTCCCCTCCAGACGGCGAGGGTAGGAAACTGGATGCGATGGGACGACGGGTCATCTCATCTGCAGCGACGACCATCAAGGCGGCCAACGCCCTGGCCATTGTAGCCCGCTACGACAGGTGGTTCAAGATCGCCCCGCTGTTGGACTTCCTTCCGGATGCCAAGAGGGCTGAGGCCCTGGAAATCTTGCAGGAAGGTGAGATTGCCTCGGACCACGCCATTATGGTGGCTACAGACATCGCCGACACCGGTTTCCGTCAGTTGGGCAACGGCGTTTGCCTGAGACGACGAGGATGGCTCAGGGCGACGGATTTCCGCCAGGACGTTCAGACCAAGGTTTTGGACATGCCCTTCGATGGGAACAACCTTTTTGCCAAGGCGGTTGATGAATCCCTTCAGGCGATCAAGATGCACACAGAAACGGCCCGTGCACTGGGTGTGCTCCAACAGCGACGGCCGTCCTTTCGGAGCTCCGGAGGCAGACAGGGTGCCTCCAAGGGAGCCGGCAGCAGCTCCTCTACTTACCGTCAAGCGGCAAGGTCTTCGTCGCAGGAGGCCTACAGGGGACGCAGCAAGTCAGGTGGATCCCGCCGTCGTTCCCAAGGTGGTCAAGGAGGCAAAGCGGCCTCGAGGCAAGATTGAACCGTCTGTCGGGTCGGGCCCCCGCCGAAGCACCCCGGTGGGAGGCCTGCTGACGAAGTTCGTCGGCATGTGGGAGTCCATCTCCACCGACCGTTGGGTGCTGGACGCCCTGGCCCTGGGGCACGCCCTCGAGTTCCAGAAGAGGTGCCCCCGCATTCCTCCCGTGGCCAGGAAGGAAAATCACGTCCCTCAACTGCTGTTGGAAGTACGGGCGATGCTCAGGAAAGGTGCCATCGAGCTCATCCCGAAGAGGCTTCGGGGCTCCGGAGTTTACTCAAGATACTTCCTCGTGAGGAAGAAGACAGGAGGATGGCGTCCCATCCTGGACCTGCGACGACTAAACAAATACATCAAGGCACAGAAGTTCCGGATGGTCACCCTCCAGCACGTGCTGGGACAGCTGGAGGAGGGCGATTTACTGTCGTCGTTAGACTTGGAGGATGCTTACTTCCACATCCCTGTTCTAAAGAGGCAACGAAAGTTCCTCAAGTTTGTGGTCAAAGGGCGGCACTACCAGGTCAAGGCCCTCCCGTTCGGATTAAAATCGGCATCCAGGGTCTTCACCATGTGCCTAGCACTGGTGGCGGCGCAGCTGCGCCTGCAGGGGATCCACGTCTACCCCTACCTGGACGACTGGCTCATACGGGCAAGGACAAGGGAGCTCGCCGTGGAACACACTGCGAAGTCCGTCCAGCTGCTCACGGACCTGGGGTTCTCCATCAACTTTCCAAAATCCCACCTGGTCCTGTCGCAAGTCGCCCTGTTTCTGGGAGCACAGCTCGACACAGTGGCGCGGCGGGCCTCACCGTCGGAGGAAAGGATAAGGACCATCCTAGGAAAGGTGCAACATCTACTGGCCACGGACGTGGCCAGAGTGAGGTCTATCAAGTCCCTCCTCGGAATGATGTCCTCCTGCATTTATCTGGTGCCCCATTGCAGACTTCGGATGCGGCCCTTGCAAGAACTCCTCGACGCCCACTGGATCCAGACGACGGGCAGCTTCGAGGACAGGATCTCGCTCGACAAAACGTTCCGTCAGGCGATACGATGGTGGGGTGTCCGCGCTCATCTGACAGCGGGAACAGGCTTCCTAGCCCCGGCCAACCAGGTGACGGTGACGACGGATGCCTCCCTGGAAGGTTGGGGAGCGCTCACCGGGGGCCTCCACGCGAGAGGCCTTTGGTGCTCGGAGGAGAAGACTCTCCACATTAACATCTTGGAGCTCCGTGCAATGTTCTGGGCCCTCAGGTCCTTCCTTCCGTCCCTCAAGGGCAAGGTGGTGAGGATCTTCACCGACAACACCACCACGATGTTTTACATTCGGAAGCAGGGCAGAACCAGATCCCCTGCCCTGTCCAAGGAAGGCCAGGATCTGTGGCATTGGGCCATCGCCCAAGGGATGTTTCTGGTACCCTTTCATCTGGCAGGGATAAAAAACACCATCGCCGACTCACTCAGCAGGGAGCTGCGCTCCTTCCACGAGTGGGAACTGCACCAGGATCAAGTGGACCAACTCTTCCGATGATGGGGCGAACCCCAGATCGATCTCTTCGCGATGGCGGCGAACTCCAAGTGCCGGAGGTTCGCCAGCAGGTTTCCCCAACCGAGGAGCATGGGCGATGCTTTCTCGTTCCCCTGGGACGGCCTGTTCCTTTATGCATTCCCGCTGTTGCCGTTGCTACTCCGGCTCGTCAACCAGCTCAAGAGGTCCCGGTGCAGGATGATCCTGGTCGCACTGGTGTGGCTGAGGCAGATCTGGTTCCCGGACCTTCTGGACTTGTCAGCGTCCACACCAGTCAAGCTGCCGACGGACGCGGATCTTCTCTCCAGAGAAGGAGGCGCCATTCTTCATCACGAACCAGAGTCGCTGAACTTGCAGGCCTGGCTCCTGCAGCACTAGAGTTTGGAGGATACGACATCCCGGCCGACTGCAGAGAGGTTCTTGCAAAGGCCAGGGCATCCTCAACTCTCAAGTGCTACGGACACAAATGGAAGAGGTTCTCTGTCTGGTGCCGGGCACAGAAGATTAACCCTCTGCGGATTACGGCCCCTCAAGTATTGCCGTACCTACTGTCTTTGGCCAAGGCTGGCCTATCTCATGCTTCCATCAAGGTACATCTGGCTGCCGTCTCACGTTACACCAGAACTACAGGACGGGCGTCCTTGTGGCCTCATCGTCTGGTGAAGGAATTTATGAAAGGACTGTTCCGATCATTCCCGCCGGTGAAGGCCCCTGCCCCGGCGTGGTAGCTCAACATGGTACTAACTAGGCTCATGGGGGCCCCATTCGAGCCTATGCATTCAGTGCCGTTGAAGTTTCTGTCGTGGAAGACAGCGTTCCTTGTGGCCATCACCTCTGCACGACGAGTGGGAGAGATCCAGGCCCTGTCTTGCAAGCCTCCATACTTGACTTTTCACGACACGAGGGTGGTGCTGAGGACGCACCCCTCCTTCATGCCCAAGGTGCCGTCGGACTTCCACCTCAACGAGCCCTTGGTGTTGCCAGTTTTCTTCCCGTCGCCTTCGTCGCCGGCTGAGAGGACTCTGCACTCGCTAGATGTAGCTAGAGGGCTGAAGTTCTACGTGGACCGCACGAAGAGTTTCCGGAAGACATCACAGCTGGTTGTGAACTTTGGACCTGTGAATCAAGGGAAGGCTCTCTCGAAGACTTCTCTTTCCAGATGGCTCTCCGGCTGCATCATGCACTGTCACAGGTTGGCAAAACGACCGCTGCCCGGCCGTCCGAGAGCCCATTCGACCAGAGTGATCGCTGCTACTACAGCGTTCCTGTCTGGTGTGCCCCTGCTCGACATCTGCAGGGCTGCTACGTGGAGGTCGACGCACACCTTCACGAGATTCTACTGCGTCGACCGGGATTCCAGGGAGGAGTCCAGAGTCGGCCAGGCAGTGCTGCGCAACCTGTTCGCCTAAGGTGAGCCTGGTGAGGAGGTAAGAGTTGCTTAATGTTGAGTTGTTGTATTGCTTGATATTGAGCCTTTTGCCACCTCCCGTGGTTGTGCATGTGTATACTGCTATGTATTCTCATATTCATGAGCATGTGAATCCATGCCAGACCCCATGCTGGAGAAGGAACAAGTTACTTACCTGTAACTGTTGTTCTCCAGCATGGGTCTGGCATGGATTCACATGCGAACCCTCCAACCTACCCCTCTGCGGCTCTTCACTGCCACTTCATGTGCTACCAAATCTGAGGATGGCTGCCAGGGGTGGGGCTTAGGGAGAGGGCAGTCATTGGCTGGGGGCAGTATGACCCAGAGACCAGTGATTGGTTACTACTGAGAAAGACAGATCAGAAACGAAACTGATACTGACTTTTTCTATACCGAGGATTCCCGGCCTGACGACCGGGAATATTCCTGAGCATGTGAATCCATGCCAGACCCATGCTGGAGAACAACAGTTACAGGTAAGTAACTTGTTCCTTTCACCAGTTCCCCCAAAAGTTACACGGTGTTGGAGATAAAGTGAGGGGTAAAAGAATTATTAAGAGTGACTTTAGAATGAGTTCATTGATCCGACTGATCGGTACTTATCAAGTGAGAAAGATTCATGCCAAACACCAGGGCAGAACCATCTTTTGATCTCTTGCCAGATTAGCTCTTCAATTTAGTCTGTCTTTTCCCCAGGGCACTGGCAAAGATCCAAAGGGATCCAGCACAGGTATTGGTAGAGGCGAGCACTTGTCCTTGGATGTTATGCTGCTCCCATAGCCCATCTCTGTTTGGATAGGCGTGGCTCCGTCCAACTGTGCCCTGTCTGATCTGTCTTCCTCCGCTCACACGCTCTCTGGTTACCTGCCAGTTTGGAAGTCGATTGGCTAGGTTTCCAGAGAACTGGTTATTTCGAGTCAATAATCTAGACCTGCGTTGAATTTGAGAGGACCCATGTTCGTCAGTGGTAAGCTCTCTAAAGATGGTGTGCCTCCAAGGAACTCTGTCCTCTTCATAGTAATCCTCTCTGCCTCTTGGATTTCCTTCTGAATGCCTTTCTCCTGGGTTTCATGGTTTCAACTTTGCTGATCCCGCCTGCAGCAACAAGGGCATTTGTGAGGTCTGACTTCTTTTTTATGGGAATTCTTACGTGACTTTCTTTTTACAACTTCAGTTTCAATGTCCAGCTGGGCGTTCGCCTTACCCATGGACTGAATTACAAATTGCCCATCACACTGTTGCGACCGGGGTTACCGGGTATACTGTAACACTGCACTGTAAACTTCCAGTGACTGCACTGTAAACTTTCAGTGGCGGGCACTGTAAACTTTCAGTGGAGGGCTTGGTTTATTTTGTTTATGGCATAAAGCAGGTACCTCGCGTATGTTCCCTGTGTCTTTGTAGGCTTTCAGTTTCATCGATCTTTTGAGCGTTACATTATCTAGGAAATGGACCCATTGTTTTCAGTTTCAGTGTCCATCAAATACAGTGCATCGTCATCTAGTAAGCAATAAAACAGGCGGAGGAGGAAGAAAGCGGTTATACACTACAGATTATCTGCCCATGATATTCATTGCCTTGTGCGTTGCTCTTCCGAATCCCAGTCTTTTTCCTTCCTTTACTCGCGTCAGTGACCCTGCTTGCAACATAGGTTGTTACTTTTAGGGGATTAGGAACAGGGGTACCTTCTAGCTAAGGTCAGTGGGCTTGGCTGACTCTGTAAATGGATGCAACGTCTTGGTATAAGGACCCATCTTCAGAACGGATGCCTTGTTTAGAATATGGGTAGATGCAAGCAATGGTCAGAGATGCGGGTCTGGTTCAGGAATGCGTGCAATTCTTTTGTTTTCAATTGGTTTAAAGTGCAAGACACCCAAAGACCGCTCTAAAGAATGATATATTAAGATGGAAAACTAAGTGAATCCAGGCACGAGAGACATAGCCGTGGTAAATGCAAAGCCGGATACATGTCCAAAAGGAAGGCCATTGCACATGCTGGCATTGACTCTGAATAAAACAGAGCAGCAGAAAAGATTAAAGCAAATGCTGAAGCATGTCTGATTATGGTGACAGGACGCATTGGACATATTCAAGAGACCAGGGTCGGACCAAAAATACAAAATGCTGGTGTGGGCCCCTTCTTTGGTCAAAGTGGGCCACTTTTTGTTGGCCAGTTTGGGCCAGTTTGATTAGTTAATTCACTCTGCGGCAAGTAGTTTTGACCAGTGTGACTGAATACATATTCCTTAAAATGCCCAATTTGCATCACACTTTATCAAAAAAACTTCCCCTTGGTTAATATTCAAACAGTGTCACCAAACGAATGAATTTCCATGTACAACTGTGGGCCACTTTTCCATTGATGCCCGAGACAATTTTATGGCCCAGTCCGACCCTGCAAGAGACCCCGGAATAAGCTGCATAATATTGAGAGCGTCTCTGCGGGAATGATTATGGGAACACATTGATTAGCTGTGAATACTCATGTGTTACTCTCAGCATAGGATTCCAATCTATTTGACCACGTTTCCTTTTTGCCTTCCCTTCCACGATTCCACCCTTCCATGGATATTCCCTGTTAGGTGAAGTGCTCTCACCGGCGGTTGCAATCCTTTTACAACCTACCACTAGGAATAATAAGCAAACAATGCACCGCTGCTGTACTTTTAAGTCCACAGTGCTGTGCACTTGAGAATGCACCCTCGGTAGGAAGAGGAGTTGGGTCAAACAGGTGAGATAAGCCTTGTTTTATAAAAATCAAATGAAAATCTACTTGGAAGTTGACTGAGCAACCAAGGATCTGGCCTAAGCGGTTGGATGTAGATTGAGCAGCCAAGGATCTGGCCTAAGTGGTTGGAAGTAGACTGAGCAGCCAAGGATCTGGCCTAAGCGGTTGGAAGTAGACTGAGCAGCCAAGGATCTGGCCTAAGCGGTTGGAAGTAGACTGAGCAGCCAAGGATCTGGCCTAAGCGGTTGGAAGTAGACTGAGCAGCTAAGGATCTGGCCTAAGTGGTTGGAAGTTGCCTGAGCAGCCAAGGATCTGGCCTAAGCGGTTGGAAGTAGACTGAGCAGCCAAGGATCTGGCCTAAGCGGTTGGAAGTAGCCTGAGCATCCAAGGATCTGGCCTAAGCGGTTGGAAGTAGACTGAGCAGCCAAGGATCTGGCGTGGCTGGTTGAAAGTTGCCTGAGCAGCCAAGGATCTGGCCTGGCTGGTTGGAAGTTGCCTGAGCAGCCAAGGATCTGGCCTGAGCGGGCATCTACATCTTCGATGGACACTGTAGAATGATGTGGAGGGGGCAAGAAGTCACCCAGTGGAAGGGTGTGTGCAGGCACCGAGAGTGAGTTCACCAAAACAAATGTTAGATGCCTGTTTGAGGCCGGCTTCCTGACGTCTATCCTTTGCCCACACTGGCAGGTGAGGTAAAAGGGCGACGCTGCCAGATCCTGCAGGTGCACGCTACTTAGAATGCTGGCCAAGTAATGTTGGGGCAAGAGGAACACCATAAGGACATGATTTCTATTTGACTTGGGCCTGGAACTCAATTGTCGCTTCATCATGTTCATGCATCCATGGAATCTTTCCAGCCCGGCAGGATGCGGGCAAGAGAGGTGATCAGGTATCGAGCAAGAGGCAGGATCCGGCAGGATGCGGGCAAGAGAGGTGATCAGGTATCGAGCAAGAGGCAGGATCCGGCAGGATGCGGGCAAGAGAGGTGATCAGGTATCGAGCAAGAGGCAGGATCCGGCAGGATGCGGGCAAGAGAGGTGATCAGGTATCGAGCAAGAGGCAGGATCCGGCAGGATGCTGGGAGCACCATGTCATTGGGCCTTGCCGCAACCAAAGTACCCCTAACCCGTAACCTCCGTGTTCTGAAAAGAAGGAGCAAATAGGTGGACACATAGAATTGTCTTAATGTGTTACCTGCCCTGATTGTGCGGTGGCCATCACCAATGCACACTTCTACCTATACTCACAAAGATGTGAGAGCATCTACTTCAAAGTCCATGTGTCGGAGAAGGCAATTGCACTGTGGAGTAGGTCTGTGGAACATAGACTCCCCCCGCCCCTGCCACCAGCAGTGCAGGTCACCGTGGTGAAAATAGTTGGACAAAGGATTTCAGCAAGATTCACTATACAGAATGCATGGGGGCACCAATGTAAAAAGTGAATCGGTCATAGTGCACATTGCCAGAGGAAGTAAGATGTCTCCTGAGTGATCAACCAGATCGCAATCTGTAAGCCTTGCCCTAGTTCCCTTTCCTCATGATGTTGTTAAGGGGTTAATCAAAAGGCAGTCGTGAATCCGCTTTGATGGACAAGGTATGTCAGATGGTCATTTATCTGTTTAACTTGGGCCCCCACAGAAAAGGGCAATTGTGGGAGTGCTTTAGCTATGTCCCGGTGGATTACACTGCACAAAAACTTCCCACAAATATATTTCGCCCACTCTGATTTTCTTTGTGTGTCAAAGTTCTAGGGAGGTCCCTGCAGGGGGGAGAAAATGGGTCGTGGGGTTCAAAAAGAAATTCTGATAGGGACTTTTGGATGAAATGTGCTGCAAAAACCACAGGAAACATGCCTGGGACGATGTGTCTGCCCTGACTGCCGTGCTTTGCTTGGGGAAATGCATAGAATTTATTTTTATTTTAAATACCATTTGTGGACAAAAAATAGAGATCTATTTCTATTGGGTTTGCAAACAGTTCGGAAATACACATTAAACCAGAATCCACAGATGTGATTGCCATTGTTAGACTATATACATGTTGAATCTGGTAGCCTTCTTAAGTTACAAACGCAAGTCTGAATTTCTGAAATTTTGTGCTGCTAGAATATTTTGAGGGGACATATAGCATGGTCCAGAGGGAGGGAATTATCCCTTCTTAAAGAAAGGAGCAGCCAAAATAGCCGGCGAGTTTACAAGCACAGGAGGATGGAGCTCATAAAAGTTGCGCCATGGAGAAAGGATATTTTGGGAGGTGGCTGCTGTGCACAGAATATTATGTAACTTTCCCAAAGAAATGTACAGCTCACACACCTTATTTTTGGAAAACTTTGGGAAGCTCCACATTCGCAGAAAAGGCAAAAGCATTTCCAAAATTGAGAAAGCATAGCTCAAAGAACGCATGATGGATTCACACCAAACATGCCCGCAAACGTGGCATCTGGCCCAACGTGCACGCTTTGCCTGTGTTGTTAATGATCCATCAAACGTTTACAAAAATGTGCAAGAAGGCAGCCCGATAAAGGCGCATTGCTATGGTGTCCAGAAACATTTCAAATAATGTGCCCTCAGTGCACAAAGGGCTTGGTTAGAGGCCACAGTGAGGCTGCCTGTGACATCATGAGCACTGTATGTAGGTATCGCTGCACACAGTGCTTGGTTAGAGACCACAGTGAGGTCACCCGTAACATAATGAACACTGCATGTAGGTGTCACTGCACACAGGGCTTGGTTAGAGGCCACAGTGAGGTCACTCATGACGTCACGAGAACTGCATGTAGGGGTCACTGCGCACAGGCGTAATAATGGTCTGGGAAAACCTAGTTTAAGTGGAAATGGTAGGCTGGGAAATCCCAGACTAAATAATGGAAATAGTCAAGGTAAATGGCAAAACTCTGCTTTATTGACAATTCGCATAAAGCAGGGACAGCATACAAGCAAAAATAGGTGTGAACTCTCAACCCTTCATGGACTAGACACTGGTTTAAAAACAGAAAATATATCATCATTGACGTCGCATTACAATCTTGGTTTCAAAAACCTTTGAGGTATGGGGATTGGTCAAGGGAATTGTATATATATAGAAGCTATAGGGGTTAGTCCTTTCATTGGTTATACTCTTCAGGTGGGTCCACCTGAGACCACCTCTAAATTGATCATGGAGAATACATGTCAGCTTTAAAGTTGACTATTGGTTAATGCAACATGTACTGGGCAGTGCAACATTAAGAGTTTTCATTGGTTGGCACCGGACCAACCAACCCTGGCAATTAAAGGTCATCAGCACGTAATCCAAAAGGTGGGAGTAGGGCGAGAGAAACCCAAGACCTGTTTTCTTCCAATTAAATAAGACACTATCACTTATCCCTAGGCCACGAGACAGAATGTTGTCTTTGTAGTTTCGCCTCACTAGACTCCTTGATTCTGAGAATATGTGGGCAGGCGTTTATCTGTTTCTGTCCTTAATGAAAAGACACTTATTGAAGGACCATGTTCTGAATTATATTCACCTGCATTTATTGAGATTTTAGCTAGTAAGAATGCAAGTGTTATTACTTTTCCAACCACTAGGGACTTGGTTGATTCGTTCCTTATGAGGTTTTAGCTTATTAGTCAGCACCTGGCACTCAAAGGTTGGTTGTTCTTTAATTAATCTAAGACAAATAAGTCTTGCCCGTGGGAATTAATATTTTGTGTTCTTTCCTGAACGGTTAGTGTACTCCCCAATGTCTCTGTTGCCTTGGCGAGGGGCCTAGCAGCTACTGCTGTCGCCCTGCATCTGTATTTCAGTGAATTCAGCAGTTCTGGGTCTCATGAAGCTTCAGAGCCTTCTATTCATTTTAATGAGTACAACAACTTCCATTTTAATAAAGATGGCTACCTTTTACTATGATGTCTCGATGTTAGTAAGCTATATGCGTACATCGTTTGTGTTGCATTTCAGCATATACATTGCTTATGTTATGTTCTTTGTGCCTTTATGGTGCAAGCAGAATTCGTTGTGTTAAAATGCACGCTTGACCTAAGTTCATGTTTCTTCATGGTGAGTGCATATTTGCTTTGTGTCTATTGCATGCACGTGTCAGTTTGACAAGTTTGCATACTCCTGCCATCTTCAATTACATCAGGTCCATTTCCTCCTGTATCTGTCTGGGATAAGGCTGATATGGTCCCCTTTATGCATAGCGTTTCTCACCCATGTGGTATTGAGGCAGAGGAGGGGCCATAGCTATGAATAATGTATTCATCTCCCTGTCAACACAGGGCTTGATTAGAGCCCACAGTGGTGTTGTCATGAGCACTGTGTGTAGGTGTCACTGCACACAGCGCTTCGTTAGAGGCCACAGTGAGGCAGCCTGTGATGTCATGAGCACTGCATGTAGGTGTCGCTGCACACAGGGCTTGATTAGAGGCCCCTGGGAGGCAGCCTGTGTCGTCATGAGCACTCCATGTAGGTGTCACTGCACACAGAGCTTAGAGTCCACAATAAAGGCTGCCCGTGACATCATGAGCACTGCATGTAGGTGTCACTACACACTAGGCTTGGTTAGAGGTCACAGTGAGGCCACCTGTGACGTCATGAGCACTGTATGAAGGGGACCAAGAGATGGGTGTGTTGGTATCTAGAAATTGTGAAATTCAGTGCGTTGGCTTTACATTGTAGCCAACAATGGTTTATTATATTACTATCCTAGAGAACGTTCTTTTAACAATGTTTTTGGTGACTCGATACACACCCATTTATAGATCAAAGTTTTTTTTTAATAGATATCTATTTTTAAAATGTATTTATTTCAACCTGTACGGATAGTTTCGTTCTCATTATTTTACATCTAATAATGATTAAACAACATAGGCATTCAAAACTTAAGATATGGCACCATTTTCATATTCATAGAATGTTTTTGGACCCTTTTAAATGCAGCAATAGAAGTACATTAATCAGAACGTTTCATAAAGATCCATTTAGGATCACTTAAATCTCTTGCAAACAATAATGCATGTTTTCATGCTGTCAATCACAGCAGCTGTTCACTGGCGATGTGTACACAATACGAGTGGCATCACGCGCTTCCTTCATAAAGCTCATCTCCTTCGCTGCACTGGCCTCTGACGCTCTTCTTGCCCTCTCCCTCCCTTCAGTACCAGCAGCTTCTCTCGATGAAAGAAGCACCAGTGACTGATCAGGCAGGTCTCAGAGCCCAGATTGCCTCAGAAACAAGCTGGTGTTACAGGAAACCACAGCACCACAGGCAACATGAAACTGTAGCTCCTTAGGCAGTAAACAAGGCATTGTTCACTACCATGGGGTACCGAGCAGAGTCTTACACACCTCGAGGCTCAATCTTATTCTATTGTTATATATGATTCACTGAAAAAACGTTGTTAAAGGGACGTTATGGTTAAGTTGCACTAATAAAAACCTATGAAATTTCGTAAAAAAATGTTGTTAAAAGTACGTTATGGTTACAAGTAAAATCGAAAAACCCCTGAAATTCGCCAGTTATGGTAAGCTAAGCAACCATAACTCACGCCACCACCGTGCACAGCTAAGACTAACACCCAGGACATCAAAGATGGCATCACAAATATCATGGATGACATCACTGATGACATCACATGTCTAGCCCTTTCTTTTTTGTTCACTGCCATATCTAGGCCAGGTGGTTTTATTTACTGACAGTCAGAAACTTAACCTTCAACAGGTATTAGATTTATAGATATTGCTATTCTCACATGTTCTTACACTACTTTCCTTGGAATTTAATTGCATCTTATGATGTTCATATATAGAGGAAGAAGCAGGCCTGAAACACAGCAATCATTTCTGTGCATGAATACAATCATGTAGATTACACACAGTTGCTAAAGAAACTGCCTCTTGTTTGCTTACTTTACTCTCCATATATAAGCCCCATATTTGTATGCATTGTAGTCTATTTATGTTTTGTGTGTATTAGTAGAAATATGTAGTAAGTGATGCAGTATTAGCTACTTAGTACATGTTTCACAGTACGGAAAAGTCTGATACAGATGCATTCACCGTTGTGTTATATAACTTTGGAAAATTACAAATATAGCACCTCTGTGGTGTATGCTGCAGCCAATACCTACATTTCTGTATGATTAGGTTCTTGTACTAGAAAGGACACTGCAATGGAATGTTCTTTAGAACACTACATTGCGTAATGAAGTATGTAGTTTATTACACATCTCCCGATAATCCCTGATACTTTTTTGCCAACATTACATTCACAACCCCTTGTATGAAAAGTAAATGCACATGTGATGTTATCAATGATATTTGTGATGCCATCTTTGATGTCCAGAGTGTTAGTCTTAGCTGTGCACGGTGGTGGCGCGAGTTATGGTTGCTTAGCTTACCATAACTGGCGAATTTCAGGGGTTTTTCAATTTTACTTGTAACCATAACGTCCTTTTAACAAACATTTTTTTACGGAATTTCGTAGGTTTTTATTAGTACAACTTAACCATAACATCCCTTTAACAACGTTTTTTCAATGAATTTCATAAGTTTTTATTAGTGCATGTTATTTTCCTACAACTTACTAACAGTGGCGGCTGGTGAGTTTTAAAGCTGGTGGGGCGGTAAGTTCCCAGGGGGTCCGGGCCGCTTGAAATTCTTTGAAAAATGGCCTCCAAAATGTGCTATTTACTGTCAAAACCCACCAAAACATAACATTAAAAGCATTAGGTTTTACATACTAATGGTGGTAAATTATTCTTACGTGTGGAAGTGTATTTTACAGCAGCTTGTATTGAGAATAGCTGGTACTATAATATATGCATAAAGAAATTCATCATTATATAGTAAGTATTAGTAATGATAGAAAAATATCATTTTGTCATGCTGTTACTGGCATTCATATGCGTTCTATATGTAATGCCAGAGCCCTTTCCATAGATGACTTACCTCTAGCTGGAACCAGCTAGCCTGTACGTAAAGCGAAATCATTTATGTAAGTACATGTCAAGTGCCCAGCGGTAATGCCCTTGCAAGAATTAGCACAGCAGAAATTAACACCAAAATTAAGGAGCTTGGAAATTTGGCGGAATGGTAAATGTGGCAGCAATTCCATTTGCCGCCACTTTTTCTTGTTATTTCCAAACTTGTAATACGGCCCATAGAGTGAAACAGAGACAGAGAAAGATTGCAGAGAGAGGGAGTGTGTGTGGGAGAGAGAACGAGTGTGAGGGCACTAGACACGTGACATGTGTGATCTTCTTGCACCATCCCCAAGGCTTGACAGCCACCTCAAACGTCAGCAGCCAATAACATCTAATGTTGCAGGCTCAACATCCTTAGCAGCCGTGCAATTGGCCCCACCTCACCTATCACTCCACAAAGACTGAACAGTAACATCATGAACGCTGAGGAGGATTAACGGATGAAAGTGGTGAGCATTAGTAAGATTGGGCTGAGTGCCATTTCTATGGAAAATCTGATGCAGAATCAGGACTGGAAGCGGCTGGCCACAGTTTGCTTACATCTGGTTGCAGACCACATGCTTAAGAACTTTGGCCCTCATTAATCCCAACGAACAAATGGGAATTCATGTTACATAAAAGAGGGAGAAGCCTTTGGAGACAGTCATGAGAATTTGGGCCTGTAACTAATAAGAGGAATGGTCACAAGATGGATCCTACCCATTTAAAAAAATAAAAAAAAACAATAGAACAGAAGGCATGTTTGCTGCCCAGGATCGAGCTTCTCCGAAAAAAAATGGTAAACAGTACTTAAAGCAAATTGAAGATTAACAGAATAGTAGTGCCATCAACAATTCACCAAATCACTGGACTAAAAGCCCAACGTGCAGTCTACAACATTCAAACTTAACGAAAACAGTCATATACAGGTCTCATTGCATTCAGTCTCTGGAGGATAGCTCAGGGAGGGGCAGCGTGCTCACCTTGGAAGCAAGACGACACAGAGCAACACAGGTCCGCGCTCAGAAACCTCTGGATATTAACTAAGCACGTTATAAATAACCTATCATATCATTTGTTCTGGCATTGCCAGTTAGCTATGGCAACTTTATCAACACCATGTGAACGATATAGCTTTCCCATTTCTTTAAGCATCAAGAGTTGTGAACACAAGGCAATTCATATTGAAAACGCAATTACTAGTTTAACATAACGGACTACAAGAGCAAACATAGGATTGGCACAGATGTGCACCCGAAATTCAAAAATCACACCACAAAAGAAGAGATAACTGGAAATCATCCAGCGTTGACACCTCTCGCACTGAATCCCACGGGACAGATACACAGGCCCAGGCCCATGGGCACGGCAGGCAGCGTTGCCTTTTCGTGCCTTAACACGGGCCAGGCAAAGGTTTGCAGCTGCTGCCCACATCTCTGACAGTCGGACGATCTCTGACCTCCACCTCCTCCCCTCCGTTGCCTTTCTTTTCATACGAGTTCCTATGCCCAGGCCCCTCCTAGATAGTGCTTAGACACACTGCTCACCCCCGCCATGCGCTGCTTCCTCGTGAGAGAGGAACAAGTTCCACTCTTCTCAAATTTCTCTGGCCTTCCCGTGCACAACAGCTTCGTTGGATCGATGGGCTCTTCAAATACCCCAGTTCACAGTGATGGTCTTGGACTCTTAGTCTCCCGACACCGTGACCCTGGGTTACCTCAGAGCCTGCAAACTGCTGCAATGCATGCTTCCCGCCCCATGACATGGTGAAGTCTGGCTGCCCCGATCTCCAACTGGAGAAGATGGGACATAGGCAAACACACACTTCATTGAGATGCACTCACCTAGATCACACACAGAGGGCAAACTTCTTCGGCCTACTGTTCTTTCTCTCTGGTGGCGGGCAGCAAGGCAGCTCAACGGGTTCCAATCACGAGGACGATGGAAGAGAGAGAGAGAGTGTGGGTGGATGCAGCCTGGGGCCCTGGGCCATCACCCCACCCCCACACTGAAGTCATTGGCTGCTACCTGAATAGATACAGTAATCTCATTGGCTGTTTGCCAGCCTTTGGTAAACAGCCAATGAGATTACTGTATCTATGCAGGGAGGAAAGGAGACTAGTCCCTCCCTCCCTGCAGATTACAGATCTTCGCGCTGTTTGCGCACATAGTGAAACTGGCGGGGCCACCCCTCGAGCGCCCCGCCAGCATCCTAATTAAATGGGTTACGTAAAGTGCGTGGAGCTACGAGCTCCACGCACTTTACTATAAGCAAATGCAGTGTAAAACGGGACGCGCCCCGCTGTTGCAGCCGGCCCATGAAAAGGAATCCTATTCATGGGCCGGCTGCAACAATAGGATGTAACTGTCACCAGTGGCTCGCCACAGTGCCCCCACAAGGTGAAAAATATAAACAGATTCAGAAGAAGAACTTCTGAACTTCTTCTGAATGTGCCTGTACTAACACCTGGTGGGGGCCTAAGTGGAGGGGGGGCGGCGCCCTGCCGCCCTATGATAGCGGCCGCCACTGCTTACTAATATCATACTTACCAAATATAACAATATTTGTGTCCAATTTACAAAGTGTCACCCTAAAACTCTGCCATTTCCCACCTTCTAGAATCATTTTTACACTTTCTGCAACTATTTCAACAAGTTTTGCATCCGTAGATGTCTACGAACATCTGACTTCATTGCTGACATTCCGGACAGTGCCACATGATCATACGGTAGTGCTCTGCATGATGATGTCTCCAATAACCTGTCCGTACTTCACAATATGATCCGTCCTTCGCGTACAGTTCGGAACTGTATTTTCTACTGATCTAGGAACTTTCAACTTCAAAATATCCCTTGCACACCTCCTACACCTTTTTTGTACTAATTATCCATTACCAATCAAGTAGATAGTACATACTTGGAAGAATTTTCTAAAAACCGCTATTTATCTTAAAAATTGCATCAGTTAGTGCCATCCCTCCTCCCCAAGAGCCACCACCACCACCAGCTGGAGGACCTTCACAACAAAAAAGTGCAGTACTTTCAAAGACAATTAAGAGGACAAAGAAGATGAGGTAGAGTAAGTGCCTACCTGTAGCACCAAGATCGAATCATGGGTGTGCCAGTTCTTTGCTACTGTTGGGAGTGTACCAAAGGCAAAAGCTACCAAAGTGAAATGCACTGAGTGCAATTTTGTACTCAGTCGCAGACTACCTGGACAGTACTCCTACGGGACCACCTCCATGCGCCGCCACACCAAATTCAATGACCGCAATGCTCTCAGAAAGGTTGTTCCTTTCTCAGCAAGTAGTAAGCTGTCACCCTCCTCCTCATCTTCTTTAACAAATACTGTAACCACACAGCCTGATGTCTGCAGGCATTAGTGCGTTATAAATAAATAAATAAATAAGGAGGGCTACAGACCATTATCGCCCATTGCAGCCCCTGAAATGGGGGATAAAGTCCATTAGCAACCCTGGTTCCCAAAGTGGGAACAAAGGGTGCTAAAACATAGATTTTTCTTCCTATAGCGGAACGCCTGCGGTGTTCCGCTGTAAGATGGAAGGAGTATTCTTCCTACAGCGGGTCGCCTTCAGCGTCCCGCTGTAGGAGGAAAATCCTTTTCCAAGACAGCCAACATGGAAAGAGAAGGCGGGGCTCCGTACACAGCCCATCTTCCATTGCCATGGCAGCCTGCAAAACCCTATGAACATATTTCCACAAGCACTTTTTTCCCTTTCAAACCTATCCTACCTTCGAATAACTTTACCACATAGCCGGTCCCAGGTAGACATAGACACTTTAACACCATTTTTCGTCCCTAGTGGTCATGTCCAGTAGCCAGATTGTCCACGTCATGACCTTATGCCATGACCCAGACAATCTGGCAACTGCCCACGGCCACAGGCTATACCTCAGTCACCAAAGGTATATGACTATTTTTTGTACCTACATTATTACACTTGTAAAAATATAAAACACGGCCACATTTGCAAAACCATGCTTTAATGTCCTTGCCAATGCTCCTCACGAGTTTGCTCGAAACCCGCCCATGTTTTAGTTTTTTAAAAGTGTCAAAATATATGTACATTCAATAGTCATATAACTTAGCCCCCACTTGACAAAATCAATTCAGTCTTTACACAAACATTGAAGGTTGGGTCTATAATCTTTCTCAAAACTTTTGTCCACGTTTGTCAAATAGCAACAAAGTTGTAAGCCATCTAAAAATGTTGAGATCCCCCTCTAATTTCGCTCCCTCTCGAGAAAATCCCACCAGACTTTAGAAAACTATTTATATATAGATCCAAAATCGTTTTGCCAAATGTTGTGCCGATTCGTCAAATGACACCACATTTATATGCCTTTACAATATTTTGGGACCCCCGCTCTAATTTTGCCCCCTCTTGAGAGAATCCCACAAAAATTTGGAAAACCATTCAGGGTTAGTCCTAGAATATAATTGCAAAATTACATGCAGTTTCACTGAGTGGCACAAAAGTTATGAGTCATCCAAAAACTGTTTTTCCCCAACCTTGTAATGCAGAAATAGGTAGAGATGTCCTAGGACATCTGAAGTGTCCGCGAACCCCACAGGGCTGCCCCAGGACATCTGGAGTGTTTGCGGACTTTAGGGGGTGGAACAACCTGTTTTTTGGCTTCTTATGGCCATATCACATCCCATCCTCATTCCCCCCCCCACGTCCCCATAGATTGTTAGTTGAGTTTGAAAAGTGAAATGCTGCTTTTTAAAAAAAGAAAATTCACTGCGCTGTTTGCGGACCCCAAAAAAGTCTGCGAATCCATGATGGCGGGTGTTCCAGGAAAACCGACGCATTTCACGTTTTCCCAACGGCCAATCAGTGGCTGCGTCCCGATGTCCGTGGACCACGCAAAAGTCTGCACATTTTTGGCCCAATCAGAGGCCGGTCCGCGGACAGCACAGCCAATCAGAGGCCAGTCCACAGACCGAACAAGGAAGTGAGTCCACGGAGCGTACATAGATATCACTCATTTTTGTTGACTTAAATTTTGTCGTAAAAAAAAAACTGCTGGACGGATTTAAACCAAATTAACTAAAGCACGCTTTCAGGGCCAAGCCGCCGCTCTTGCTGCAAATTCGGTCAAAATCCGTCCAGCGGTTGGGGCTGTAGGTGTGAGCAAACATTTTTCCCATTATGTCTATGGGAAAAAAAGACATTTTGGGACCCCCCCCTATAACTTTGCCCCCCCTTGACCAAACCTCACAAACTTTGCAAAAAAATACTTTTTTTGCGAAGTTTGGTGAGGTCTCATCCAGGGAGAGCGAAGTTATAAGCCGCCCAAAAAGTGCTCTTCCTATGGGATTAGCAATTTAACCATAACTACACAGCCACTACTGTGGCTGTGTAATATCCATTTGTTGTGCGTGCCCGATTAAAAACCTATATTTCTCAGTCGCAGACCGTGGGAAGTACCTGGACGGTATATGATCAACTAAAGTGACCACTGCTGTGATTCCAAATCATTAACTAGTCCCCTGACCTTTGGAGAGTTTGCTATAGGATTCTGCAGTAGCCCTTAATGAAAATGCAATAGGCTTTTTTCCAGACAGGAACACCCCTTTCCTGGCCTTACCGCTGAGCTGCATATCTGCAGTCATATGTATACAGTTCTAGCTTGACGCTAGTCTTCAACTGAAGACCCATTGGGATGCACTTTGGCTTTGTGAGTTCCCTGCATCCTCCACAGGCTGCCCACACAACACTGGCACACTTTACAGGTGCTGGAAACCCGTGATGGTGAAGGCCCTGGCTCACCTACTATGCCTCAGTTTTAGTTGCCTGTCTCTAACTGGTAAAAACTCTTTCAGAACGGAAAATACTGCTATACCAGTAGAATGGCAACCGAGGGTGGCATGGGCATGCATGCTGAAAGCTCTTAGCTGGTGGTGGCACCAAGGGTCACCAGGAATTGTTCAGATACTAGTGGCTATCCATGCAAGAAATGCCACACTTTCACTGCACATTATGAGGTTACTTACGATCCACAGAGGGTTCAGTAGAGCCTGATGAGGTTTATTGTGTCAATGAAAGACCGAATTATTGTTTAGCTTACTATGTTGTGATTAGTATGTCTAATTGGTGTACCTATTGTTGTAACTGGGCCAATAATTAGAGTTATATAGGGCCTTTTATTGGCAGATCTGCAGGCGAGTAATCCTATAGTTCTCTGGAATCAAGTTATTGCATGCTATTTCTTAGCCTTAATAATTACTTTTTGTTGGTGTCATATTCCCCATTTTGACACCTGCTATCATCCCAACACCACATCGACGGTATAAGAGACGATATGCGCTCAGACAAACGTATCAATGTACCCTTGAACTGAGGCGGTAGACATGAGCATGCAGATACAACTGGACATAGAATAACTACAAGCAAAGTCGGACATATGTAAAGTGATGCCACTAGAAAGAAAAGATATGTGCACGCACTGAATTCGACGTACGGATATCTGAAGAATGAAGCTGTGACTGAAGTATCAATGTAAGCAAATGTGAAATAAAGAAAATCATATACATCGAGAAGATAAGTGACAAGAAATATAATCGATGTATATACGCAGAAACACAAGCTAGATAAGACAATGTAGAAGCTTGCTAAAGTAGGAAATAGAATGCGAGTAAAGCAGCCATGTTGAGAAAATGGACGTCGGCATCGTATAATAGTAAGCGAGAAGTCTCGAGAAGAAAACCCACGGCTGCAGAGTTGACAGGCACAGGAATACAGATTGATGCAAGAACAAAGGGTATTTGCTTGGCTCAGAATCAAGGATGCCACAGCTAGAAGCAACTGCAAGGCTTGAAAGGAGTCGAAGAGGATAAGCTACATACGCAGGACATATTTCTCTTAGATTAAGTAAAGGAGTGAACAGTTGCGAGTGCCAAGAATTTTTCAATTAAAGATGCAGAAAGCACATGCAGAATTAAGCAACCAAGTCTCCAGAGGCTAAGTAGAGTAATAGAAACTTATATAATTGAATCAAATAGCACTAAATAGAAGGACACAATGGACAAAATCATGGTCTCCTCATACATGATTCAGGACCGGAAACCAAGGCCTGTTCATAAAGCTCCTGACGAAGATAGCAATGTGCCTTTGCTCCCTTCAAAGTTCCAAGGAAGAGATCCGTCAACAAGGTCAACTACAAACAAAAAGCTTTGGCTTAGGGCCCAACTGATGAGAGATGGCAGGCTAATTAGCTAAGAAAGGCAGTTGTCTGACCTTTTCTCCTGAACCTGGTTTCATTGCTCAAGTGCTGCTAATGAGCCGAATGTTCACGGTTGGTAAGAGAGTGCCAACCAATCATGAGGGACTGTGCAATAATGGACCAAATATTGTTGCACGAGTTTATACGGTGCTGGTATTCTGTTAGTATCTGTATTTCACGTAGTTAGAGGTAGTTCAAGGCATGCCTACCAGATAAGGGGCATCCAATGATGATACTAACACTTATATAACTATAGGTATATACGTTTCGCTTAACCAATCCCTCCACCCAGTGGGTACCCCTACGTCCCGTCCCCTTTCCTCCATACTTTATGGACATTCATCACTAGGGATGGGAGATGGAACCTTTTTCACCAGAAAAATCAACTTCCCCTTTAAATTTAGATGCGCGTGGGTGCGCGGCCCTGGGAGCATGTGCTCCCCTGACTCCACCCATCGATGCCACTCCCCAGTGCTCTTTTCCACATCGACATGACATGCTCATCTGAACCCGCGAGTCTCCGATGGGGAGCCGGCTTGCCCTTCACTCTCAACGCTGGGGTGCAAACTTCGCAGAACCCTGGATCCTCTCAATAGTGTCCACGGGCTTCCGCCTACCTCTCCCTGCTTCTCCTCTCTCCTCCCCTCCACTCCCACAGATCGGGACAGCAACTCTGTTGGCGGAAATTCACTCGCTCGTAGCGAGTCAGGTAGTGGAGGAAATCCCAGCCTCCCAGCGGGGTCTGGGCTTTTATTCACAGATTTTTGCCATAGACAAGAAGAATCAGGCAGGCCTGAGGGTTGTGTTGGACCTTTCCACCCTGAACCTTTCCCTTCCTCGTCAAAGTTCAAGATGGTTACCCCAGCGCTTATTGCAGAGATATTGTGCATGGTAGACTGGATGTGCTCCCTGGATCTGAAGGAAGCGTACTTACACATCCCGATCTGGCAACCCATCGGTCCTTCCTGAGGTTCAGGATCATGGGTTTCCATTTTCAATACAATGTTCTACCCTTTGGCCTCAATTTGGCTTCCAGGGTCTTTACAAGACGGATGAACACAGTGGCAGCCCTTCTCAGGGCCCAAGGTCACCATGTCTATCCATACCTAGACGACTGGCTGGTCAGGGCAAGGTGTCCGGAGGCAATCGACCACACTGCCTCCGCCCTCATGAATACTCTACATGAGTTGGGATTTTCCATCAATCTGAAGAAGTCACAGCTGGAGCCTACGCAAAATCTAACGTTCCTGGGCCTCATCTGGGATACGATCTCCGAGAGAGTTTTCCCCTAGGAGGACAAGATCACAGCCATCAAGAAGGCTGCGGGGCATTTTCTCAGCAGAGCAGTGACCTGGGTATGGTGGTACCAACACCTCTTGAGCATCATGGCGGCGCGTCTCCTGGCAGTGCCATACACGATGCGCAAAATGAGGTGCTTGCAGTTGCACTTCGCAGCCTCCAGGAGTCAGGATAATGGCTCTGAGGCGCAGCTGGTCAGCATCCCACCTCATCTCCACGAGGACCTAGTTTGGTGGAGCACAGACTACAAATTCCAGATAGGCAGAGCTTTTCAACAACCAGCACCACAGGTTACCATCACCACGACTCAGCCCTGTAGGGCTGGAGAGCCATCCTGTACAGCCACAGTGTCCATGGAGTTTGGTCTCTTCAGGAGCAGGAGGCCCTGGCTCAAGTTGATGACCATTTGGCTCGCTCTCAAGGCCTTCTTTCCGATGATCAGTGCTAAGACGATCCTCATTCAAACTGACAACTCCACCAGCATGTATTATATCAACAAGCAAGGTGGCACCACGTCCCCTCCCATCTGCACGCTAGCAGTCAGCATTTAGGAGTGGGTGCTGGTGAACAACATGCACCTGATGGCAAACCACCTCCCGGGGAAGTCCACACTGGAATCGGACAGGCTCAGCAGGCTGGGTGCAGACAACTATGAATGGCAGTTGAACAATCAGGTCCTTCAAGGGATCTTCATCAGATGGGGTCATCCTCAGGTGGATCTCTTTGCTCGCAGGTCCAACAGGAGGTGCCCCCAGTTTGTGTCCTGGCAGGGACAGGGCTGTGGCTCTCTGGGCAGCGTGATGCAGATCCAATGGAACAAAATGAACACATATGCCTTTCGTCCAACTCCCCTGGTCTACAGGGTGATCTGCAAGATCTTGGGGGCCCAGCACATCTGCATCATCCTGATAGCTATGTGGTGGCCACCAAGGCCATGGTTCTCAGAACTCCTCAACCTATCGGATCAAGCTCCGGTGCAACTTCCGCTGGGTCCAGCTCACCTACTCTCACAGCAGGGAGGCACTGTCATCCACCCCGTCCCCCAGAAGTTATCCCTCGCAGCCTGGTTCCTGAACAGGTCACACTAGGGTATCTGCATCTGTCACAGGCTAACCTGGACATTATACAGGGTGCTAGGAGCGATGCTACCAAGAGCCAGTACAAAAGCAAGTGGACTAGGTTTTAACACTAGGCTGAATCTAAGGAGGTCGATCCACTGACATGCACATTGGACAACGTCCTATCCTTCTCTGCACACCTCGCACACTCGGGGATCCAGGTGGACACATGTCGCACCTATCTGGCGGCAATCAGAGCCTGCTGCAATTCGGAGTAGGAGGTGTATTTTCATCCTCTAAACTGGTGGTTAAAGGACACCTGGCGGGCCTCACCAGGCTCTAACCGCCTATCAAGAAGCTACATCCGGTGTGGGACCTCAATGTGGTCTTGGGCACCATGGCGCATAAACCATTCGAACCTATGGCATCCGCAGATAACAGACTAGTCACCATTAAGACAGCCCTCCTGGTGGGCATGCAGGGTCAGTGAAATACAGGCACTGGTGGCGTCAGAGCCTTATACTACTTTTCATAAGGACAAGGTGGTCTTAGAACTCACCCTGCATTCCTACCTAAGGTGGTCTCCTCTTTTCATCTGAATGAGGAGATAGTGTTACCTAGGTTCTTCAATGACTCTAAGGACAACGCTCAGAAGGTGCTGCACTGTCTAGACGTCAGGCTCACTATAAAATTCTACCTGGACAGAACCAAGAGCTTCCACAAATCAGATGCTCTCTTTTTCACATTTGGTGGGTCAAAGCCCCAAGGCCTCCATAGCAAGGTGGATGGGTACGGCCATCGAGGAGGCCTACGAGGGGCAGCACAAGCCTCTCCCAGCAAACATGTATGCCCATGATATCAGAGCTAAGGCCACAGTGTTTGCTTTCCAGAGGCACATTCCGCGGCAGGTTATCAGCAAGGCGGCTACATGGGCTACGCCTTCAGCCTCCTTCTGCAAGCACTATTTCCTTGGATGCCAGCTCCATGTCGGAAGCAGCATTTGTCAGGCAGTGTTCAGGAACATGTTTTCCTAGGAGGTGCAGCTCTCCACCCTGGGGCTACATTCAGTTGTAATCGCCCATACAGTATGGAGGAAAGGGGACGGGATGTAGGAGTAATTATAAGTTACTAAACGAAGTGACTAACGTACTCCTAGTCCATAGTCCCCTTTCCTCCATACGTCCCAACATCCTCCCCCCTAAGCAAACTAGTGTCATCAGGCAATGGTAATATTGTCAACGCGTCTAAATTTTAAGTGAAAGTAGTTGATTTATCTGGTGAAGAAGGTTCTGTCTCCCGTCACTAGCGAGGGATGCCCATACAGTATGGAGGAAGGGGGACTATGGACTAAGAGTACGTTAGTCACTACGGTGAGTAATTTATAATTTTTTACTGTTAGCCACATAGGATGACATCATAGCTGACATATGTTGAGGTATACAACCTTTGCGTAAATTAAATGCATTAAGAGTGTTTGTGAACTGTAATTGGTTTGTTTGCCAGGTTTCCCTACTTTACTGAACTGATAATAAAGTAGTATTTTTCCATATTCTTTGTGTCTGTCTGGTTATTTGGGCCTTAGATCATTTGGTTTGGGAATCTCATTCGGCACTCGGAATGATCCAGGTGCTATTGCACACGGGGTGTCTCCTGGCATGTACAAACTGGGTCCATGGTTCTGCCTCCATCCGGCACACCTGATCCTGATTGGGCTGCCTCTGGCAGTAGTGACCCACCCTTGATTATGCCGCCCTGGGCTGTCATTCTATTTCTTTGCCAGCCCACACCTGGTAAATGCTGCTCTCCCTCATCCCTCAGCACCTTGCTACATAATTACTGGCAACCCAGCCATCTCCTTTCAACCAGATTGCCCCCCCTTTCTTTAAAAAAGAAAAGAAAACAACGGACCAGAACACAATAGCTGTTTAGAACCATCCCTAGGGCAGTAACAGGTGTTATGGGCCTGTAACCATTGTTGAACATCCTCACTGCTCTTGGGCCTATAACTCGGTCTTCAGGGCCCATTACTTCCAGTATGACCATCGGGGTAGGTCTCCAAAGCTTAATTATACAGCATAAGTGTCTGTGTCATTTTGAATGATTAACTTGAAAAACTCAAAAAGACACTGAGGAATAGTAAATACTGGTGTGCCAGTCTTCATGTTTACAGTTCATCCCATTCAGCCTAATTTCCCTATGTTTTGCTCGAGTTCCTGACAACCGATAGATGCCCTTGAAAATTACATTTGCCAATCCATCAGCGCCACAATGGAAGGCAGTATACAATACAATACAAAGGGGTTGGGCCATGGGCTTGTTTTGGTGCTGGTCCAACGTCATACATGAGATGCCAAGTTTCCAAAATGGAGGCGCCTGTGACCCAAATGAGTGTATTTTCACTGCTGTACCTTTCTCTTTCTAGGGGCCTTACAAAAGAAGTGGGATAATGGGCAGATCTATTTTAATTGGGAAAATCATTTCAACTGGGGTTTCACTTTAAATCAGAATTAAATGGTGCAATTAAAAATGACTGATTACTCTGCTGAACTCCAACATGGGCAAGGGCAAATGTCAGTGTAACCTCCAATAATCCCCTGCATAGACAAAACCATCTACAGTCCTCCATTTGGCGCAACGCCTTTGCAGCTAATTCCCCCGAACCCAGTTAACCAGAGAACTGACCGAGGCATTCATTTTCTGCAGAACTAGCAAGAGAACTGGACTTCACGGAAGAACAGATTCACCAGATCCGGGTCGAGAATCCCAACTCGCTGCAGGACCAGAGCCACGCGCTGCTGAAGTACTGGCTGGAGAGAGAGGGGAAGCACGCCACGGGTAATGTACCACCTGCAAGTAAAGGATGCATGGGTGTGGAGGCTGACCACTAGACTGCACTGTTCGTCCACATGAAGATCTGCCTGTTGGGTCTAGACTCTAGAGTATGGTGTTAGTGCTAAACAAAATGGCGAGCTTGTGCCCAATGGGCCGCTTTCTGTTCCTTCCTTCTGAGGGACGGGATAAAGCTAATGAATTCTCTTCAGACTGTACAAGAGAGAGCAGCATTGTGTAACTAAGTCAATCAAACACACAGCAGACAGATAGCCTTGTTATTTGCAAAACAGAAAAGAAAGCTGATGGCTGGAAGGTTTTGAATTGATCTAAACCTATGGCATCACTCTAGGAAACACTCCAGACGACTGTTTTTGTTCAGCCTGCCATGGCTTTACAGGAGGGGAAAGACCATATGCAAATCAGGCTTGGTCCCACCCTGAAAAAGGTTCAGTCCAGCCTGAAATGCTAGGCCACATCCCTTCTGTACGAGACCACTGGCAACCCCAGACAAGTTTTGGCCTCATTGGACATCATCAATGAGGTGTAGGTTGGGGGTATAGGTCCAGCAGGCTTGAGCCCCACGCCTGGGCTGACCAATCACCCTGGGGTAACATTTGCAAAACAGAAAGGCGATGATTAGAAGGTTTTTAATCAATGCAAGTCTTTAGCATTGTTCCAAGCAGCCCTCATGACCAGCGTGTTTCATCCTTTACAATACAGAAGGGAAAAGACCCTATGCATATCAGGCTATGTCCAACCCCAAAAAGACTGAGATACTCGGTCATATACCTTCTTCACAAAACCGCAAGCAACAACAGACATGTTTTGGCCTCATTGGGCCTCATCACTGAGGTGCAGTTTGGGTCACTAAGCACAGCTGTGTCTGGACCCATGGATGGACATACACGTCCCACTCGTGTTGACAAATGCAACACTGACGGAGGATGTCTGTAAGGTTTTAAAGGTGTCCAGACCCCCTTGCACCCATCACATGTTGTGCTTATAGTTTGCCTCCCTAAGACAGAGAGGGTATTCCCAGACACGGCTCCTCTCGCTGATGGGCCCAGTAAGGCTGAAACATGTCTGGGCTTGCTTGTGTTTTCATGAAGAGGGTACGTGGCCTAGCAATTTGGGCTGGTCTGCTCCCATTGGTGGCAGTTATAATATTGATTTGCATATTTCCACGCTGACGACATCCAGCTTTTCCTCTCCTTCTCTTCCTTCACTCCTGACATCCACCTCAAACTCTCTTCCTGTCTCACTGCTATCAAAAACTGGATGTCCTCCCACTTTCTCACCCTAACCACAGACAAAACTGAAGTTTTATTCCTTTCCGCCAAATCCCTTCCTACCTCTTCTCCCCCTCTTTATATCCTCTTTCCTCCTGCTCATCTCCCCTTCTCTGCCTCGGCCTGCAATTTAGGCGTCCACTTCGACTCCAACCTCTCCTTTAATCACCATATCTCCCTTACCTCCCGTGCCTGTCGCTTCCATCTCTACAATGTTCGCAAAATCTGTTCCTCCCTCACCTTCCACACCACCAAACTCTTAATTTTTTCCCTTATCTTTTCTAGTCTATTCTACTTCTCAGCTCTCCTCTTCGGCCTCTCATCTGGCCCCCCTCAAATCCCTCTACCATTCTGCAATCCGCAATCTTTGCTCCCTTTCTCCTCATGATTCCATCTCCTCCTCGCTTTCCTCTCTTGGCTGCCTTTCCTTTCACTCCCAACTCAAATTCAACTTCCTCTGTCTTGTCTTTAAATCTCTTTGTGATCTTGCCCCTTCTTACCTTTCCTCCCTCCTCTCTTTCTACTCTGTGTCTCGCCCCCTCCATTCTGCTGACCACTTCCTACTCATTGTCCCACCCCCTCCTTGTTCCACTTCCTGCTTCTGATCTTTCCAGCTCCTTGCCCCTCGCCATTGGAACTCTTTACCTCTCCCTATCCGCTCTATCTCTTCATACTCTTCCTTCCGCTCTTCCTTAAAATCCCACCTACGTCATCCTCCCTCCTGACAGTTCTTTACTACTTCCTCCCTTGCTTTCCCCAACACAGGCTCTTAATCCAATGATCTCAGCAAATTGTTGTACTTACTGTTCTTGATGGCTTGACTCGTAACTTGTACTTATTGCTTCTATTGTATTCATGGTGTTTTATGTGAAGCGCTTTGGTTTAAAACACTATATGCAATTTAATAAATACAAATACATATGGCTGGGACCCATATGCAGTGGTGCAGATGGGCTAAACATAGTGGTGTGGAAGGTGGTCCACAAGAATGCCAGTGGTTAAGATTCATTTTAAAAACGTCCACCAATCATATTTTTGGGATATAGATACCCATGTTATTGCAAATTGATCTGCTCAGCATAAATCTGATTGCCAATAAATCACATTGCACTTTCACTCTGGAAAATAACAGATTCTGGGTTTGAGGAGGGCTGTTTCTGCCGGGATTGAAAGCTGTTTAACCAATCAGGAAAGTATGCCTTGCTTCCCATGCCCCTCTCCATTATACTCAGTTCATTTGCAATTGCCTTGCAGATTGCTCTTCGCCTAATTTGAAAACAAATCTCATTTAAAGTTAATTAAATATGTTCCACTACAATTGTGCCTTTCAAATCCATCACAGACTCTGATGACATACCCAAAACACTGGCGTAACAGTGAGTGCAATATGACAGAAGCTTCAGAGTGGGCGCGTTGTGTAGGCACATGAGAGCGGATCTTAAAGTGTTTCTTGGAAAATGGTTTGCTATCCTCCGCCCCTTGGCTATAGTGCAGTCTAATAATAATGCAGATCTGGCCGGCTTCTTTTGTTCCGGTGACACCGGGGCTTACAGAGTCGAGGCACCTTGTGCTTGACCGTGCTTGACCGTGGGTCATTTGTACATTTGAGGGAAGAAAAATCATGCAATGGAAGGTACAACAGATAGTAATCAAATACTGTAAAAGATAGAAAATGAGTGAAAGCCTCCTTCTTGTCTATTCTATTGGTTGGTTAATTAAGCTTCAGGTGCAGCTGGGTCAACCTCGAGGCCACTCGAGATCCAAAAAAAGAGAACAAATTACATACACCGGGTGTTGCCAACTGATAGCCCTGTGCTGCACTCCACATGGGATACAATCACCGATACCTTTATGGCCGGTTGTAAAAAGGGGTCTACAAAATTGGAGGCCGCAATCCAAACCGGTTAATGTAACAGGCTTAAAAATGGGAATTACTCTACTTCATTTTCTCATGTTAATCAGGTGATGCACATCTGTGCAGAAAAGAGAACCTGTCCCACTGATCTGGCATAGTCAAGAGCCACCAAGACCGCAAGAAATACAGGTAGACAGAATATTTTTTATATGTAAAATAATGTAAAAAAATTATGAATAATGACCACACTGTTCCAATGTCAGTGTGTACAACAAAAATTAATTCAAACATAAACATTCATCAGTACAATTAGATACAGTGTCAAAACCGAGCTGCTAGTCTCATAAACCTTATTCAGTTGAATTCAAGCATTCGGCAAAATTACAAATAAACAATTCATCAACGTGATGTATGTGTATCTCATAAGCATGAGCAGTGAAATTCCTTCTGCTCAATCACTCATCCTAAACACTCCTAAATGTTCAAAAGTGCCAACGCGTTTCGGATTTTAACGAATCCATCTTCAGGGCAGGATGTGTAAAGTTTCATGGAATTTTTGGGGATTTTCCTAGAGAGATAAAAATAGACTAATTAGCTCTAAGTGGTTCACTAATAAGGTAGGGTGGTAGGTATCTATCAAGAACACTAACCTTATTGTCGAAGCAATAGGAGAATCACCTCAACCTGTATAGAAAATAGAAATTACAACTCTCAGCTCTTAGGTGCATGGGGTTTAAACTGATAAAGATCCGCAAGGTTGCTGTTAACACCACTCATAGAGGTCAACAAAGTTTCTGTTAACACCACTTACCCGGTCCAGAGGCAAGTCCCTCTGTAGGGATAATCTTCAATAATCTAGAAGGGATATGCAGTCTTCGTACGCTTTTCCCTGTGTCTATTTTCTTAATCGTGCTTATTACGGTAGAGTCATAGAGGAGAGCTCACCCAATGGGCAGACCATGCGGGTTATGTTGACGGGTTGCCATGGAAAACGACGCATGGCCGCGTCGTTTCCCTAGCAATTTGCTCGACTTTTAATTATTAGCTTCTTTACCAGCATGTATGCTGACGCCGACGCAGGGTAGACAGCCACATGAGAACTCCCGTGTGGTGTCTACATGGCGTCCGTATCTAGATGACTTTCAGAATAGTACATATCGTGCATGGACAAACTCATTGACAAGTATTCTTTGAACCTCTGCTTGATTGAATGCCCATACCAACATGGCGGCCATGGAGGTGGCGCGCGTGCGCGCTGCTACCATAGAAACCTACTAACATATCGTAGAACCGATCTGCACGTCTGACTGACGGGCGGTTGGAGTTCTGCGTCCTGCCGTAAATCTCAGGTTCTTTAGTATAGTTACCACAGCGGGACCTCCTGCCTTACAACCTGCACTTTATCTTGAAGACGAATTACGCTCTGATAGATGTACCCGCTAGTGCCTCCTTCATGCACATTCGCATGTCCCCCTTGCCACTCGCCAACGTGAGATCATATTAAGTTCCAATTCTTCTCTATATATACGGTTTTACTATTTAACGGTGTATACTGTCTGTTTTGTTTATCTAAGCGGATAGTTTCCTTCCACGTTACCTTGATAAGTTCGATCTTTCCTAGTATTCAATCCCTTAATAAGTACCTCATTTCCATTTTTGAATCTTAGAGCTTGCATCCTTGCGATTAACCCGACAGCAGCCTACCTACACCTGGGGCGAGGAACTTGCCTCTGGACCGGGTGAGTGGTGTTAACAGAAACGTTGTTGACCTTTATGAGTGGTGTTAACAGTGACCTTGCTGAGCTTTATCAGTTTAAACCCCATGCGCCTAAGAGCTGAGAGTTGTAATTTCTATTTTCTATACAAGTTGAGGTGATTCTCCTATTGCTTCGACAATAAGGTTAGAGTTCTTGATAGATACCTACCACCCTACCTTATTAGTGAACCACTTAGAGCTAATTAGTCTATTTTTATCTCTCTAGGAAAATCGCCAAAAATTTAAATCCGAAACGCGTTGGCACTTTTGAACATTTAGGAGTGTTTAGGATGAGTGATTGAGCAGAAGGAATTTCACTGCTCATGGCTATGAGATACACATACATCACGTTGATGAATTGTTTATTTGTCATTTTGCCGAATACTTGAATTCAACTGAATATGGTTTATGAGAGCAGACTAGCAGCTAGGTTTTGACACTCTATCTAATTGTACTGATGAATGTTTATGTTTGAATTAATTTTTGTTGTACACACTGACGTTGGAACAGTGTGGTCGTTATTCATCATTTTTCACATTATTATACATAAAAAAAATATTCTGTCTACCTGTATTTCTTGCGGTCTTGGTGGCTCTTGACTATGCCAGATCAGTGGGACAGGTTCTCTTTTCTGCACAGATGTGCATCACCTGATTAACATAAGAAACTGAAGTAGAGTAATTCACATTTTTAAGCCTACATTAACCGGTTTGGATTGCGGCCTCCATTTTTGGAGACCCCTTTTTACAACCGGCCATAAAGGTATCTGGGATTGTATCCCATGTGGAGTGCAGCACAGGGCTATCGGTTGGCAACACCCGGTGTATGTTCTTTGTTCTCTTTTTTTGGATCTCTGTTTTTTTGTTCTTATTTGTAAATTTTTAATTTCGTGACAAATGCATCTCTCTTTCAGAGCTTAGCGCTATACATTGTTTATATCCGGCTGCTTATGTAGCGCTCAACGTCGTCTGCCATTACAGAGTCCCATCTACGTAGACCATTACAATTCTCTCCCACGTGCTATGCATTAAACATGCACACCTATTTCAATAGTGTTTCCTGTAACACTGAGGTATTATTATTTTTTAAGTATGTTAAATACATCTTTATATCTTATTACTGAAATATATGGCCAACTATAAATTATACTTTGGAATCTACACCCCTTACCAATTTTAAGACAAACTGTTTTTACGCCTGTCTTTAAAGGAATAACATTTAAAATGGAACTAGAAAGTCAGGCATTGAATCTTATTATAAAAGCAACCCACCTCCCATTGCCTGGGCTAATTAAATCACCTTAAAAGAGGTTTTTAACTACAACACCCCTGATCACTCACCATTGGCAATGCTGGATGGGGCTGATGGGAGCTGCAGTACAAAATATCTGGAGAGGCAAAGGTTGCAGACCCTCTCCCCCTAAAATGTCTTGCTTTACATGTTATTCATATCCCTGGAAAACCTTGTGCATTATGTCATGCCACAAGCCGGCAGGTGAAAACATGTATGCCGCTACAAGTGCAGTTCTATTCTGCTGACCCAACCCTTGCAATAAGGCTCGGTTTGCTGATTTGGCCAATCTAGCACCCTCTGCTGGTGACCACATTGTCAGCTGTTTCTTATTGGCTTGCCTTTGAATCACCCCTGCTCTTAAAATGGGTCTTAGTACAAATGTGGCGCGGTGCGATACGAAATTACTGCCCCTTTTTTGGGTGGTAATAGAATTATCCCCATTTTCACTGTACTGCGGAATTCCAAGTTTGACCTTGAAGTGTAGGATTTACCTCCAGCATCTTGGTTAGTTTAATGCAATACATTGTTAACGCCCATTGTCAATTTCACAGTAGAGCCTTTAGGTGTCAAACTTGGTGTAAAAACATATTCTAGTGGATGTGAGCACCAATCACATGATCACAACAAACATGTATTCTGTTTAGAATGTATAGGACCGGTTTCCCAAAATATGATTGAATTACATGTTCAGTAGCCAGTGGTATCTGACTGTCTCTTATGAAACTTACACAGTTAAAGAGCAGCTTAGGGTAAATATACACGCACCATGAGTATAATTTGTAATTTCTGATAATACTTTCATTTGAATTCTTTTCTGGTTGTGTTGCGCTACAATTGTGGCACCTCCCACTGTGAATGATCAGATGTGTGTCCTGAAAAGGCTCAACATTTGCCACCTTTTGGAACTGGAAACAAACTCTCCATTGGCTGGAGGCACCACACGTGATATGGGGCCAACTATTAACAATGAGATTTCAGGAAGTGCTTCAGGGATTGCTGACTGGTCCTATTTAATAGTGCTCTGAGAAATATCACCCTCTGACAAGTTCCTCCTTTTTCTTATTGGGCTTTGTGCAGTGATGCATGCCTGATGATAGTGCCATAGTATCTTCAACAATATTTGCATATTTTCCGTGTATCATGTACTTATCCACTTGTCAAACCTGAGAAGGACACACCCGGAAATAGTTGACACAGTTTTTGTAGATACATTAATTAAATTCCTTGTTGCACCAGCATCATTTTGGTTGACAGTGAAGTTAATCTACATATTGCCTTGCTTTGCCACACAACTTGATACTTTTATGAGATTGTCTGATCCAACATACATGTTGCAGCTATTGAGCCAGGCAGATGAGAGGAGTCTGGGGGAAGCTGGTGGCGCTGCTACCCTTGGAATCCAGATTGCACCATGACATTCCCTAACCTAGACCTCATCCATCCATAGCATTCATCTTCTTGGTGAATAAATCAAGCAGAGTGATCATTCAAGTCTGATCAATGAAACACATTTTATGTTCCAGATACTGGCCTCATCCACTGCCTCACCAAGATCAACCGGATGGATATTGTACACCTAATGGAGACTTGCACAACGCCACCAGCCCGCGATCAAGTTAACCACACGTATGGCGACATTGAGCAAACAATTATATTGGATCAGAGTGAAGGTAATTTTGGAACTGAATGCCTTTTTATCAAAATTAACACCTCACTCTGGACCTGTTGCATTGAAATATTCCAATTTCTTATTTTCTTTTTAAAAGGTAGTCATGCCAATGTTGCAATTGGCACACTGATTGAAATAATTAATTTGGATCTTCTTAAGCACCAGTTTTATACTAGCCCATAAAGCATGTTATGCCACCAAGTATCAGCAAATGTGTGTGTGTGTGTTTGTGTTGCACATGTATGACATTAAAGTCCAGAACATTATAAGTCAGTCCTCCTTTAAAAGTCAATTTGATTAAAATGCAGATGGCTGCAGATTTTAATGGGCCATAATCAAATAATTCTACAACAGGAACAATATTACGTACTTCAGTTTGTGAGTGTTTGTTGCATTTTTAAGAAGGGAACACGAAAGTTGAGCACTATGTTATAATCTAGTGCTTTCTGTGAAAATCCCTATTAATAAAAAAGAAGGGTTTTCTGAATCGAGAGGGCTGTGCTGATACCTTAATTTAATCAGTGGCAGCTTGTGATTTTATTAATTGCAGGGGCATAACCCTTTCCATGAATGTGCACATGAGACCGAGGGTACCAAGAGTGCCTGTACACCCCAAGGTGGTTTTGGGGTGCTTCTCCCCTCCCTGCTGAGAACATGTTTAAAATAATGGTTTAAAATTGTGCATTTTCCAGAACATTTTTGTGAAATAGTGGGTAAAAAGCCATACAATGCATAATTGGTTTTGTGGGGTAATACACGAAAAAACACATTTGATGCCAAGTTAGCAATAGTGCACAGTGGCATTTTCCAACACATTGTGACGATGTCTTTGCCCACAATATATGCAAGTATTATTTCAATGTAAAGAAACATTTTCATCTCGGCTGTGCCCATGCTGGCTACACCCATTCATGCCAGTGTGTGCATGCAAGAACATACTCATGTTTGCTTTGCCCATAATGCCAGTAATGATACTGAACAATGCATGTCAATGTTGTCTCTTTCATTATATGCCTGGCAGTATCCCCACATAGAAACATAACTTTGGTTAGCTCTGCCCACACAGGCAGTCTAAAAGGCCATGCTACTATAAGAAGTCATGTCCATGATAGCTACACCAATGCAGGCAAGAAGGGACACGTACACACTTTAATCATGTTGTCAAATCCCATAATGAAAGTTAGAAAAGTCATGCTACTATATGAAAATATGCCCATCTTGGCTGCACTAATGTAGGCCTACATGCACACCTATCATGCACATTCATCATGTGGCTTTACCCATAATGCCATTGAAATATGTCATGCTGCTGTAAGAAAACATTTCCAGACTGGCTGGACCAATGTAGACCGGTATGTCCATGTAAAACACTCATGATTTTGACTTTGCCCATAGTGTCAGTGAAGAAAAATCCAATGCCACTATAATATACCATGTCCTTAGTGGTTGCACCAATATAGGCTTCTGTGGCTGTACAAGAACACCCATTGTGTTGCCTTTGCCCATAATGCCATTTAAGTACTGCCAAGCCACTGCAACAAAACATATCCATACTGGTTACACCCATGAAAGCTAGTACAGCCAAGGAAGAACACTCATCATGTTGGCTTTGCCCATAATGCCAGTACAAAATTCCATGCCTCCATAAGAAAACAAGTGCACACTGGCTGCACCAATTTCGGGCAGTACGGATATGCAAGAACACATCATGTTGTCTGTGCCCATAATAGCAATAAGTAAATATGTCCAATAAGAAAATATGTCCATACTGGCTGCACCAAAGTATCCCCTCCAACTATACAAGAACACTCGTGTTCATTTTGCCCCTAATGCTAATAAACATGATTTGCCACTGTGCATGTTTCCACTGGCTGCACAAGTTTCCCCACAACTTAAGAACACACATATTCTTTTTGCAAATAATGCTTGTAAAAATGCTTTGCAATGACATATCCATACTGGCTGAACCAACCCCCCACTCCATGGCCATGTTTTAAGAACTCTTGTTATGTTTGTTTTACCTGTAATTCTGGTAGAAATGATCTGTCTCTGTTCATACTGGCTGAACCAATGTGCTGCCCCCTCCCCCAAAATCAGGTTTTCTCACCACACATTCTTATTCATATACATGTGCATGCATGCACTAACATACACACTGCTCAATCATTCATCCACAAACTCACCCATACACTAGTCACATGTAGACATATTCACGTGTGCAACCATACACTACAACAGGCCTACTTGCACTCATCTAATCCACATGCACACTTAAACACACACATCACACAACTCCTTGCATTCATACACTCATAGATTTATACACAAAGAATGCTTTTTTATTACCTGCTCAATGACTGGGCTCCAGCTCGAGGCTCCTGCCGCACACCACCATGATAATACTGTACTTCCCCACACACTTCGCAGACAAGAAAAAGGGAAAGCTTCCTGGTTCAGGCATGCACAGTGAGGCTGGAGTACTACCTTCTCGCTGCCCCAGTCCACAGAAATGTGCAGAGGGGTGCAGAAGCTCCCCCAAACACATTTCGGCCCGCAGTAACCGAGCCTGCAAACCCAATGAGACATGCCCCACTGGGGAAGCAAAATGGCCCCTTTCTTGCATGGCCCATTAGGCAAGCATGCTGGGATACTGCAGCTTAGTGACACAACATCCAGCCAAGGTGTGCTCCCTCAGCTGCATGCAGCACCCTTAGGAAGTGCTCGGATTTTCAATCGGCTTGCTTCTGGCTCCTCCATAATGGGTTACCGGTCGGTGCCCTGTTGTCCATTATGGATGAGCCGCCGCAGAGTTTCATGTATAGGGACTGCCAAGGTCATGCCCTCTAACAGTGACTGGTCAACCGATGCATAAAAATGTATTGAACAGGAGGTCTACCACTTGATGGATAAAAGATGCACCTGCTCCTTTTTGTTTGCACAGTGGATCTTTCAACTCAGTACCCGAAGAGTCATTCCCAGACACACTGAAAACTGGTCTCATAAACACTTTTTTCAGTAAACTGACAATAGCCCCATATGTCCTGGCCAATTACCGACCCATCACACACCTCCCGTTTATCAGCAAAACCTTGGAAAAATAGTTGCAGTACAACTACACGCCAGAATTAAACAACTTCATGTCCTACATGGCTATTAGTCGGGGTTCCAACCCAAGTGCAGCATCAGGACAGCCATCATCTAGGTGGTGAAGGATGCCCTCCACATCACGGATAAGGTTAACTCCTACCTCCTTGTGCTCCTTGACCTCTCAGCTGCATTTGCCACCATCGACAGCCATATCCTCCTCTCTCCCTTTGCGAACAGGTTAGGCTTCAATGGCAATTTCCTGAATTGGTTTACCTCCTATTCTTGGGCAGACACCAGTCCATTCAGATAAACACTTTGCATTCTAACTGACTCCCAGTGTCCTGCGGAGACCCCGATGCTAAATTCTCTCACTGATCCTCCTTAATCTTTACATGAAACCTCTGGGTATCTTCCTCAAAGATTCCCCTATAGCCACCCACTAATACACGGAAGATACTCAGTCATACGTGAGAGTAAAAACTCCACAGGACATTAGCCATCTGCACAATTACCTAGCCATCATCCAATCCTGCATGTTGACTGCCTACCTCAAACTTAATCCCTCCAAAACCGAATTTGTCCTCTTCGGTCCTCCTGCTAAACAACAACTTGTCCAAAAATGGCTCAATGACCACACAATTCTTCAATTCTGCAAAACTCTCAAAACGTGGCTTTTAAAATAATATCTGACCAATGTCTATTCCTATTGGTAGCATAGACTGACACAGAAACTGCAACTCACAGTACTGGTCCATGGTTAAAAGACCAAAAGCCCAAACACTGCCTACCTACTCCTTGTACAGAGCTATGCTGCTCTCCAGCTAAGTCTGTGCTTTAAAAAACAAAGTAAAATTGTTTCTTGAAACAGTTAGGAGAACTATAACTAGTTGTTTTGGGCAGCAGTGCTTTGGGGGGAATGTTCACAGTGGGTTAAGCAACCTAAGCATGGCAGAGGTAAGCACAGAGTTGGTTTCTTAAGATGAAATGTGTTAGGGGTAAACATGCAACAGAATTACACAGTACTTGAATGTTCCTAATTTTTGGCCAAATATGATGGGTGCCAAGGACTCAGCTTCTCTTGTTAAACATTTGAAAACACTTTTGCGCTAGTGATACATTTTGGTCACTCACAAAAGGACCAAGCAAACGCACAATTTCATGACAAACGTGGACCCATTGTCTCTGCACCATTTTTGCAAAGCACCGATATTTCAAACAGATGCTGCAAACAAAGGTCCCGAGCAAGACCTGAAGGGATGCTTTTGAGTCTGCCCTGTAGTTTTCAGAGGTGAAAGTTATCTCGATGAGCTAACTCCCTAATGATACAACTGCAAAGAGAAAAGCTCTAATATAATCACAAGGCAGTCTGCCAGAGGTCACTGTGATATAAGAGACTGGCTCGTGATAATGTTATGTTACAGCCCCCCTCCCTTATTTTGTAACATTAGCAAATTAGCTCAGTAAGGTAATGTCTTGTCTGTGAAACCTACAGGGCAAGTGTGAATGTAGTTCTAGAAAGTAAATAATCTGTTATACAGCACCAATATATGATTGCCCTTGTCATAATATCATACATAATCTCAATTGCATCACTGTGTTACAACTGTTTCTTTTAGAAGCACTTCATTACAATATTAAAAATAGGCCTCTATGTAGGAGACCTGGTCTCTACACTGTCACATGGCTGCCAGGCAGTGGAGTCGTAGTGGTAAATATGCTGTCACTACCCACCAGCTCCCTCAGCAATTCACTACATCAAGTGGCAGACAAGAAGGGGGAGGCAGGGCTATTGTCAGCAGCCAAGGCGGTCACTCAATCCCAAATCAGACTTGGTGGGCATGTTGATGGCGAGGTTCGTGAAAGGTAGCAAAAGGCTCCTCCCACCAACCTTTAAATTGAGCCCATAGTTATCAACAAATATTTTCTATGCATAATGAAGGTAATGTAGTAATCGGGTTGCCTTGTATTTTCAAAGTTTACACCAAGGAAATTGCCCCAATGAACTGTAAAATTGCCCCAATGAGATATGAAATTGTGTCAGTGAGTGGTAAAATCGACCATATGAATGAGAAAAGTGCCTCTGATGTCCTCTGAAATAGCTACCAGGAGTTGTGAAACGGGTTCCATGAACTATGAACTGTTCACTCCAGAACAGATCAGATACATCATCGCCCCAATCCAATGTCTGTTCAACAACTTGTCTTCCTGTTTGAAGAATGAAATCAAGAATATTAAAACCACATTTTTTATGAGATTATCAAGTACCTATCTCAAAGAACAATCCAAATCCACAGTCCACATCGTTTACCTCCTTTAGTCCGATCTCAGAAAGTTACCAACTTAGTCCAAAAGCCTCCTCTGCACAGGTCTTCCCAAACCCTGATACAAGTATTAAAATGCAAATCCCAACTTTGCCCCAAACTTTACTCGACTAAGTAACACACCTTAGTTGATGTAAATAATGCCTAAGCAGATAAACTAAGCTGCTATTACTTGTTACTAAAAAGGCCCAACGATGACCGCAGGTGCCTATCAAATTACTGCCTAGTCTCCAAACTCCGAATTACCTTTCCTAGAGAATATCTCAGAAAGGGTGGTGGCACACCAATTGCAGAGTCAGAATGAAAACGCACCGTCTATGATAGACAGTCCAGTTTCCAGTTCACTACTAGCCAGCATCACTGAAACAACCCTTTTAGATATCAAGGAAGAGCTTCTAGAAGCATTTGATGTCCGTTACTCAGATGTCCCATTTCTGCTGGGCCTTTACCCGCTTTTAGTATAGTTGAATGCATCATCCTTGTTGATGTTTACAGAGCATAATGGGATTTGGTGGTTTCCTTCGTGAAAGATCGGGAGGCCATAAGCAAGTTGTGACAGTGTCCCCTCTCACCAGGCACATACACATGTGGTGTACTGATGAGTTCTGTCTTGATCTCATGGCTGTTTAATGCCTACATGAGATCACCTGTATCCTTCGGAGAAAACCATTAGGCAATCATCTCAACTTTACAACATGATACAAAGTTGGTTTTCTTATTGCGCAAGATGCTCCATGTCAGTAAGGGAATCTTGTCACAGGGAACAAAGAGAGACCCCTCTCCCTTTAAAAGAGAATGTAGACCTTCAGAGACCCTTTTGTGCTTTAAAAGTCATTGTACTCAGGAAATGCCCCATATAACTGTGGCAGGATCTCCACTATTCGAGAGAAGTTTGGAAATGGTGTATCCCTGTGGTCGCTGGAAAGGTGGCGGCTACCAAATTCCATGTGTAAAGATACCACGCATGCTCCCATACTACATGCAAACAATATTTTCTGCACAAGTCCCCAGTTAACTGACTCACATACCCGGTGAAAAGTCATCTGCTGACACTTCATTCACTACAGGGGCCGAGGAAGTAGTGTAGGGACACTTAAACAACCAAGACAAGACTGTGAGTGACTAAAAAGAGAAACCTATCACCAAAAGGGATCCCAGGAAGAGGATTACAAGTCGCAGACTATAGGTTTTCTTGAACACTTCTCAAAATCAAGATACCCAGCTGTTGAGTCATCCTTTTTGCAATTTTCTCTCTGTTGTTTAAGGCACCCTAACAAAACAGTTTTTTTATAACCCTAATGCTGTGACTGCCTTCATTGGTATTTCTCGGCTTGTGACTCAGACCCTCTAGGCAGCCCACCACCCCCTGTGGGTAATGCACAACATTTAGTTTACAGTAGCGTAACTTTGGTCCCACAGGCAAATTGTCTAACACAAAACATGCATTTCCAATTTCCCATTCATTTACTTTAAATGGGTCATTGTTGTAATGTGTTCATTTTATCTAGCATCAACTACTGACTGTAGTGTGTCACCCCTCCTGGGAGAATGGCCCCTACCAGGGCTCGTGCCAAGGTCACATTTTTTGACCATGTGACAAGAAGAGAATAAAAGAGACAGGCCGTTTCCGGCTCATCAGTCAATGCAAACTAACTCCTGCCTACTGTGTGTACTTGCTGCTGCAGGTCCCTATGCCTGGACAGTGCCCCTGCTGGGCAACGCTGTCCCTGATGCCTTGTCCGCTGGTGTGTGACAGAGCCCCTGCTGGGCAATTCTGCCATCATGCTCCAGAGCCCCTGCTGGGCAACTCCAGCCCCACAGGCCATTGTCCGGATCCGTGTGATCACGGCCCAACAGGGTGACCCCTGTAACTGAGTAAGATGGGTGCCCCCACCACCCCATGAGCTGGCTCATGTGCCCGTGAGCCAGCCCGCCACAACCACTGAAGGTGATCCCGCTGGGTGCCCCCAGCAATTATGTCCTGGACCCTGTGCCCTGTGTCACAAAATGCTCTTTACTATGCCACCTGTACATTCTGACCCCCTCCCAAAGCCCACCCCTTTCCCTCCTCCCTTAAACCCAGTCGCCCATCAAGCATTATCATGTGCTCCACAAACATTCTCGCTGCCCTGCGATGGCCCAAATTTCCCTACTCCACTATGCTCCTTCGCAAATTCCAGACCCTGCTACTGTCTGCCGAGCGATGCCGCAACTAGGCCCTCTTAGACCTATCAGCCGACTGCCGCCGACCAGCCGCATCGCCATGTCTTCCTATCACTACCCATTGCCTCACCTACCAGCATGGCCTGGCACATCACACTGCGCCTTTCCGCCAGCCACTTTGTTCCTTCCTGTCCTAGTCGAACTTTGTGACACGAGAGCGGTGACTTCATGCCCCCTAGCACCAACCAGCCATTCTGCCTACTCCACTCATGCTTCCTCCACGACAACGCCTGCGTACTGAGCAGTACTCGCAGCATCGCTCCACAGATGAACACATCCCACCCCTCCTTCCCACACGTGATCACCAGCACCACACCGCTGCCCACCCAGGCCAGCCTACCTCAGGCAGTGCACACAGCACTTGCATCTTCCTCTCCATGTGGTCAACTACATCAGCGTATGTCACCAGCACATGCCGCAAACCTTTCCCAACTCAAAGTAGCAGCCACCTCTCTAGCCATGCCGGCACAAGCCCACAGAGCTACCCAAAGCTGGCCTACCGGCCCATCTCGGGATACTATGCCCCAAATCTCTGTCAGAGAGGACAGCTCACCTAACATGCTGCTCCTCCCGTCCCCTCCATATCGATGTCCCACTCAGCACCATCAGGCGCAACTACTTCCTCAAACTGTGCACCAACCCTGGACACATTCCTACCCCGAATGTATGCCTCACTTCACCCCCCTGTTCCATCCTCACCCAAATAAGCCCCATGCCCTCATCTACACATCCCTCACCCACCCCCACCCCTCCAGTGTGCCCTCTTGAACACAAGATCTCTGGCAGCCCATGCCCATGAAATCCTTGACCTTATCACTGATAATAACATCGACCTCCTGGCACTAACCGAAACATGGCTCGCCACCACCTCTGGCCCTATCCTGTCCATAGCAATCCCAAATGGCTTCTCCATGTTATGCAGTGACGGATCACCCAAAAACAGTGGGAAGTTGCCCTTATTTTCAAGGATTCTCTCCCCTTACACACTATCAAATGAACCGCCTCTCCCAACTGCAAACTCCTTTCAGCCAAACTCACCTGCTCGTATACAGCCTCCACCACCATCCACCTCATCTACCGGCCGCCTGGTCTGACCTACTCCATCGAGGAGGACCTCACCCAGCTTGTCTCATCTAATTTCAAGCCCTCAACACAACACATACTTGTAGGGGACCTTAACCTGGGATTTAGTGAACCGTCCGACCCTTACGCCAACGCCCTCTCAAACTCGCTGCTTGCCCTAGGCTGCACCCAACGCATTACACAGCCTACTCATACCCATGGCTGCACCCTAGACTGGATTGTAGATCATAACAGAAACATTGATGTCCTTTCCAACCAACCATGCCCATGGTCTGACCACCATCACCTTCTCAATACCTACCCTTGCAGCATCTTCCAAACCGGTAGCTAGCCCAGCCACCATTATGACCCTCGTAATCTCACCTATGACCACCTCTCGCCGCTCCTGGACCAACAGATCCCACCCACGACAGACTTCACTACTCTAGAAGAGCATTACAATATGCTGCTAGGCACATCCATTGACCACCTTACATCCCTCAAAGCCAAGAAAGCCAAAAACAATGCTCACCTCAACTTCTGGTTCACCCCAACCTCCGCTTCATCAGAGCCTTCAAAAGAGCAGCCGAAGCCGCCTGGCATAAAGAGCGCACCATAGCCAACAAAGCTCGCCTCTCCACCACATCACTCCACTACAAACAATCCATCATAACATCCAAAGCTGCAACCTACAATGAGAGAATTTCCAAAGCCACATACAGCTCCTGCAAACTCTTCTCGAAGGAATTTAGATAACCCCGTCACCACCCCTCTCTCCATCCTTAAAAAACATGCCTGGTGCATCAGTATCCAAGACACGCTCATGGGAAAAATCACTTAACTACAAGAAAAAATAAAACTTAAACAGCAGGCCCTCCCAGTTCATGCCTCCAAGCACCCACCCACCCATCACTCGCCCTCCCTTTCATTTCCAACCCATTAACACAAGCAGCCTGGCCAACATCATCAAAGGCCTCAAGCCCTCCCGATGTAAGGGGGATATCTGCCCAGCCTCTCTCATCAAGGAATGTGCAGAATCTTTAATCCCACTCTTTGCTACCATTATCAATACCTCCTTTGCCTCATGTACCATCCCGGTCTCGCTCAAAGAATCTTGGATCTCCCCGCTGTTAAAAAAGCCCACCCTTGACCCAGCTACCCCAACCAACTACGTCCTATCACCACGGTTCCCTTCCTTCTCAAAATCATCAACAGTCGCCCTACCTGCAGATCCAATCCTTCCTGGAACTTCACCATATCCTAGGATCCCGACAATCAGGGTTCCTTCCCAAACATGGTACATAAATGGCCCTTCTAGATCTAAAAAAACAGCTGGACGCAGCCATTCACTGGGGCTCCCTCTCACTCCTCCTACTGCTCGGCCTCTCCAACGCATTTGTCCTTGTGGACCATGAGATCCTATGCCAAGCACTGCCCACTTCCACCCATTTCTCGCCGGATGCAACCAAATGGATTTTCTCCTTTCTGGCCAACAGATCATCCTGAGTTTTTGCAGGGGAGGCCATTGCTACCCCATCACCTACGTCACCTACATCTTGTGGCATCCCTCAAAGCTCATGTGTATCGTCCACACTATACAACATGTACACCAAACCACTACTCGACCACCTAGATGTCCTCGGTATCTCATTCACAAACTATGCTGATGACACACAAATCCTCATACCACTCTCAGGTGATTACCCCACAGACTCATACTGCATCAATACCATTTATGAAACCATCCAATCCTGGATGGCTGCACACATCCTAGGCCTCAATGATGACAAAACTGAGCTTAACTACCGGCCAATCTAAAACATTCCCTACCTGGCAAAACTCCTGGAAACCTACGTATATAAACGTACCCAAGAGCACATAGAAAAACATCACCTACTAGACCAAGCGCAAGTAGGTTTCAGACCAGCAAGAGGAACGGAAACAGCACTACTCTCCATCTGGGACGACCTTACAACTAACGCAGACTCAAACACAACCTCGGCCCTTATTCTACTCAACCTCTCCGCTGTCTTTGACACAGTTAGCCATCACACCCTGACCAAAAGACTAGAAGACATAGGCATAACAGACACAGCACTACTAAATCATTCCTAGCAGACAGAACAGAAACTGTATGGATTAAACCCTTCAAATCCACTCCACAAGTTAACGACTGTGGAGTACTACAAGAATCCTTACTATCACCACTATATTTCAACATCTACCAGACTCCGGTCATCAGAATCTTTAAAAAATACAACATTACTTGCTACAACTATGCCGATGATACCCAAATCATCTACAAAATCAAAGACAACGAAGTGGATCACTCAACTCTAATCGACTGTCTGAAAGAAGTCTTCAACTGGATGAATGCCAACAACCTAAAAATCAACCCAGGAAAGACCGAAATCATGATCATATCCAAAGACCAAGGGAATGAAACCACCATTCCATGGCCAACGGAAATGGGAACCGCACCAACACCATCTAAGGTAGTAAAGAATCTGGGAGTCCTGATGGACAACACCCTAACCTTAGAACCACAAATAAACGCAACCGTGAAGAAATGTTTCTTCCTCCTCCACATGGCAAGAACAATCCTACCTTTCCTCTCCTTCACCCACAAAACACTCACTATCGTAGCCCTCATCATGTCAAGAATCGACTATGCAAACAGCCTCTACCTCGGAATACCAGAATACCTCCTGAAGAAACTACAAAAAATCCAAAATGCGGCAGCCAGACTACTCCTTTAACTATCCAGAAAAGACCACATCACTCCTGCCCTAAAAACACTACACTAGTCCCAGTAAAACATCGCATCACCTTCAAAACCATGTGCAAAACGCACAGGGAAATCAGAAGACAAGGAGCAGAATTCCTTCACAAGAAAATCACAGTCTACAAACCAAAGAGGCCCCTCCGATCCAGCGACGAAATCTGCCTGGAACTAAAACCATACCGTAAGAAAAAACTTGGAGGCACCTCCTTCTACCACTTAGCTGCAAAAACCTGCAACAACATCCCAAAAGAGATAAGAAACACAGAAGATCACCACAAATTCAGGATATTACTAAAAACCTGGCTCTTCAAGAACACAGACTCAAACTGAAAACCGAAACAACAGAGAAAAAGGATGACTAAACTGGAAAGGATACTGACAGCCCAGAACCGACAGGGTAGCCCCTACAGTACCAAGACGGATGACACTACTGAAACACATGGAGACTGAGCCAAATACCCCAGACAATCCCACCAACAACCTCACCCCCATTAGTTGCCACCAGGTACCAAAGTGTCAATGGAATTGTCGAGACACGGACAATCACCACACTAGCTGAGTGGTGGATATTGGCAGGTGCACTGGCCCCAGAAGTAGGAAGGGAGGACAGGTGGGGTGGTGAGGGAGGCTGGTTGAGGTGGGGGACCGATGTGAAAGGGACATTGAATGCAAGATGGGCCCAGATCAGATCAGTGGCGCATCAGGAGAGTCTACACAAGCCCTGCGCCTCAATTCAGGATACAGATACCAACTAACCAATTCCACTAACAATTTCCCTCCTCTGCACACACCTCTCAAACTCTGAACAAACACAACCACAAACCTACAGCACAACAAACCGCACAAACTTCACTGCATTGCAAAAATACAACAAAAATCACACATAGACTTCCACAACAGTACACAACGACTACCGGCCGCAAACACCCTAGGCCCAGTCAACGGACCCACCGGGCTGAGACCACCAACAGCACATCACTGCTCTCTTGCACTTTTCCTGCTTTCTCCCACTAACCCACCCTCACTCCCTCTTTCAGAGCCGCCAGTGCACCAGGGGACCACTTTGGTGGTGATTGTGTGCAGTAAAAATGTCCTTTAACATTAACATCAACGCTAGCAAGCCGGTCGTCTCTTCTCAGAATCACCTCGAAATTGCCTGAGCCCTCATTGGGTCTAAACTCGACTACTGCAACTGCCTACTCTGCGGAACAACAGAAAACAACCTGCACAAACTCCAAACTATCTACAACAATGCTCTCCGAGCTGCACTCTACATTGACAGACAATGCCCACATATATCGGAGGCCAGAAGGTCTGCCCACCGGCTCCCAGTTAAGGACCGAATTAAATTCAAGATGCTCTCAATCACCTACAAATGCATCACCAACGAGCCTCCTCAACAGCTCACTGACAGTATCAAAAACACTCAGCATCCAGACCCATCAGATTTGCCTACAGACACCGTCTGATCACTCCATGTTTCAACAGGAAACGAGCAGGCATAGCAAGCTTTTTAGCCCATGCATTTAGCCCAAGCCCTTCCTCTTCAACTAAGTTTTGAACCTCTCCCATGTGCCCTCTTCACTCTTCTGTAACCAGTGCCTAGATGCCTGCAGGTTTTGTGTGCTCCTACAAATGTACAAAATAAATAAATAAATACAATAAAAGCAAGGATTAGTCAGTGGAGACCTCGATTTGCCTTTGGATTATACATCCAGTGTTGCTGTTACAATGTGCTGGTAGTGGTGGACCTTGATTAGAGTAATTGTGAGAAGATGCCTTTAGGCAGAAAGGGTGTCCACGAGCTGTGGAACCCTCACGTCCCCTGCACACTCAGGTTTTCTGTCCTTGGTACAGACAATAGATAAAGCAGTTTCAATGTACTGTAATTTAACATTTTGTGAAAGTGGAAACAACTTTTACAGTTGTCATTATTATTATTAGTATTATTATTATTTTTATTTTTATTGAGCATGGACCTTGCTTAAGGAAGCAAGGGAGCGCTTTACAATCATAGTGGAAAAACAAGGTATGGGAGTAGAAAAACAAGGGAGTGGGAATATTGCAACAGGCAAGGGACAGCAATTGTCAGCAATGGGTCTACAAGTAACCACGGGAGGAAACTGTGGGTATCAGATCACCCAATCTCAGTTCTGGTGTGGAGTGGATGGTGTATGGATCTAGGTGTTACAGAGAAGCCATTCCTTGAAGAGGAGGGTTTTGAGCTCCTTCCTGAATTGTATAAGAGAGGGGCCAGCTGGATGTTAATGGGAAGGAGATTCCAGAGTTTTGGGGCGTAGACAGAGAAGGCCTGTCTTATGTTTATTTAATTCCTGCGCACACAGTTCAAGTCTTCACATGTCCTTACTTCAGGTGGATCATAGTCTTCCAGAGAATTTCTCAGTGAGGTAGCTTAGGGACTTCAGGGTGACAGCCTTGTAGATGATGTAGCAGGATTTAAAGATGATAGAGGCTTTCAGCTGGAGCCAGCACAGTCCAATGAGGGTCAGGGCGAGGGGGTCAAAATAGCAGAGTTCTTTGATGAGTCGTGATGCAGCATACAGGACACATGTCAGGGGAGCCAGGGTAGTCGTCAAAAGGCCTTCCAAGAAAGCAATGCCACCATCCAAGTGGGAAAGGACTAAGGCTTGGACAGTATATCTGAAGTTGTTTTCTGAGATGAAGGGTCTGATTTTCCACAGGAGAGAAAGTTGCTACCAAGCCATGTATGTCTTGTGTGGTATATGTTGTTTGAAGGGGAGGTGTCAAACCCAAGGGTCTTGGCACAGATGGCCAGCTGGGGCGTGATGCCCTTGAGACGCATAGCAGAAAGCCAGGTCTGAATGTCCGGTTGTCTGGTGTTGTTGGTCATCAGTAAGAATTCAGTCTTGGAGGGGTTGAGCTTCAGGTAAGCACTGAATATCCAAATTTCGATCATGAGAGGCAGTCTTGGAGTCTCTAGATTTTTTCGATGGAGGATATCTTGAGGTATAGCTGTATCTCATCTGCATATTGGTGGATGTGGATGTTGTGTGGAGGAAGGTATGATTTGAACCAGCTGAGGACGAACTTGCTGATCCCCATGTGACGACGTAGATTGTCGGTGTCTGATGATTTTCTGTGCCAATGTTGCTGAGTGGTAAAGGAGAAACAGGAGGGAAAGGTGGCCATCATCAATGATTTTAAGGGCATTGTCAATCACCTTGATGGTAGCCATTTCTGTGCTTCATCTGGGTCTTAAGCCGGATTGGTAGGACTGAAGGAGGTTACTGATGTTGTTGTGTCGCAGGAGTTGCGTGGCTACTGCTTCCTTACAGATTTTTCCTAGGAAGGGAATATGGGTGATGTGGCAGAAGTTACGGAGGTCGTCAAGGTATGTGTTGGTTTCTTGAGAAGCAGGAAGATTTGTCCAACCTTGAGGGTCTAGGGGAATGTGCTCTCAGTTAGGGAGCTGTTGATGATTGTAGGATAAGGTAGAAGTGCTTCAGTCAGAAATGTCTTGAGTACCGAGGCAGTGCCGATGTCGTCTGCATACAATGTTATCCACATAACAGTTATCCGTTCCTTTTAAATTTTAGGATGATCCTTTTCTTTTTGTGTTCCTCCAGGATTTTCTGCTCTTCAGGAAGACCTGTATAACTCAAGGCACAAAAGCGAAGGCGACAACACCACCTTTAAAGACCATGAGACATCTGATTGCCCACCAATTGTCTCGGAGGAAGACATGTCTGTCAGCTATTCCTCTTTTCACGATAGCACTCACAGGACAGATGCAGATATGTCAGTCTCGGATTACCTCCGACAAGTGCAGAAAGAAAAGATGGAAGTTGAGTACTCGGGAAAGCAGCAAGCCTTGTCTGAAGGATCATCCTCCGACCACAAGGAATACTTGTAAGTTCAATGTTTCTTTAAATGCTTATTAATGCAAATTATTATAGACTATTATTATTATGAAATGAATGCATGACAGAAGATACACATAAAGGTAGTTAAATGTTAGGCGTTGATCACTCATTTCCCATAGTAAAGACATAAGGCGCTCTATCGCTCTTCAGTACCTCAGCCATATGGTTTGATGACATTGCCCTCCGTTAACATTGGGGAAGCTGCGCTCTGAGCTCCCTATATGCCAGCATCAGACTGGACAGCACAGGGAGATGAAGCAACGTTCACATCTGTTGGAACGTAGGGGAGATAATACCATGACCCCTAACCCATGACTGGGGACTATTCAGGCTGCACACGCTAGCACCTCAGGTTATGTTATGTTATGTTACTTGGCATTTATATAGCACCTTATTTATCAATGGTATGACCTCAAAGCGCTGGTAGGTTGAACGCCCTTGGGAACCGCAATTCAATTCAGTAGAGAGAGAGAGTGTCGTAAGGTGTTAGGCCCATTATAGTTGCGACTATGTGGACTCGTCCGGCCAGTTGTTTGAAGGCTCTCAAGGCTGGATGAGACATAGAAAGTCAATCACAGAGACCGAACAGGTGTTGTTTGACATACAGAGTTCCCGTTGTGACATCTACTCTCACAGCGGCAGAACAGTGCATTGCACTTTAATGGATTTTAGATGGGTGGGAGGTGAGAGAACTCTTTTCATATTTATTGTGCCATGCTTTCATCCAAGAAGAGTGGCTTTAGAGTGTAATATGTGCAAGACTTCTCAAGCCAACTAGGGATTGGTCATAATTACAAAATGAAAAATGTCACAATCCGACGTTATGAGGCCCTTAGGTAGGATGTGCGCCTAGAAAGGAACAGGACAACACTAGCGATTTGTCTGAATTGCTTAACTTTCATTCTGCTTGTTCTGACTGAAGGGCCTTTCAGTAATACAGAATGCACCACCTGGATGGGCCTGGGAACTTGCATCAGTCTCCAGGGATATCCCTAGAAGAGATGCAAGCAGGGTGCCCCGCGCTTTGCTCACTGGATCATCTAGCATGCACTCTTGGGGATAGGAGGAGTAGGGGCCAGGTCCTCAATAAGTATCAAGTCATGTGCAGAGGATGCACTGTTTTATTTGGTGTAGTTTCAGAAATGTGCAGGTCAACTCATTCTGAAAGGTGACTGCACATTTCATGGGGATGGACAGCAATGCAAAGATGCGCTGGCCACCTCCCTTGCATTCATTAGTGTCAGAGCGTGAGTCTGGCTCCCAGCACCCACGTGCTAGCGAATTTCTCATTGGCACGCCTGTCAATGGCAAACGCATACAAAATAAAAGCATTTCTATCCCTGTTTTTAGGATAGAAATTCCAGTGTCACAGCAGAAAGGTGTGAAAGTAAGCTGCTTTGCTCATCCCGCTGTGCCTTTTCCAAACAGGTCGCAGGTGGAATTGTTTCTTTTCTAGCCATTTAACGGGCCTCCCATTTCTGAGAAATGCGCCCTTGTTTGCCCCAATGTGCAAAGGGGGTGAAAAAGCACATCCGAATGTGTGCATCATGGGCAAACTTTCAAATGTCCTTTGGTTATGTGGGCACATTTATTTTTGGTGCAAGTGGGGAGATACGCTACTGCACCTCATCACTTGCGCCAACACATTTAGTGAGAATCTGCCCTAAAGTGTACAGTCCCTGACTTCATAACCCTTGAGTGATGCACCACAAAGGGAAATAGCAAAGTGGGCACACTTTCAGACAGTGGCTGAATACCCGCCGTAATTGTGTGCCAGGTGCTGCAAAAGGAAAGCCCAAGTCCTGAAAGTGTGCACCAGACGGGTGCACATTCTGCAATGGGGTCATGCCCCTCACTCTGGGCAGGTGCAGAGGGATTTCCTTTGAACCTGGCCGAATGGGTAAAGACAAGGTAAGGTTATGGTTCATCTATGACGTATGAAAGGAGAAATGAATAAGAAACTACAAGCACAGAGAAGTCAGCTGGTTGCTGGTGCCCTGCAAGCTCTTTCAGTCATTTTAAAATATGTCTTTATGGTATTAACCGCTGCCTAGAACTAGCCTCATTGACATGTGAGTAAAGATTTTTGAAAATGCTGAAAGCCTACTAATTAAATACAATTGAAAAAATGCAATCTTCAGTGAAAACCTATGCCATTTGTATTTGTATTTATTTTATTTGTATGTATAATGCCATGCATTATAAAGGAGAAATCTGCACACTATGGAACCCATTGTGCTTAACATTTATACTGTACAAGTTCACTACTATGAAAAATACAGTACTATGAAAAATGAGCTTTAAACCGCTCTGTCGTTAGCAAAACATAAAATAATAAATGCAATTAGGATTAGCTTTTTTATATGACTTAGTGCCACAACCCCACATTTCAAAGTGCTGTAATAAAAGCATTCATTATTACCCAATATCGGGGTACTCAACTTATCAACCTCCGAGGGATGTAGGCCTGGGCCTCTCCTGCCAGGCTTGCCCCATGTAAGAGGCGAGCGTTTGACCAATGAGGACGAGTTCTCATGCCTTTCCATGCTGGATGATTGGCTACAAAAGGCCAAGTCAATGGCCTTTATTTCTCACTGTCTCAGGGTGACTTGTGAGCTTCTTCAGTGCCTGGGGTTCTCGTGGAACTTATTGCAGAACCTCAGGAATTCCAATCTGTGCCCCGCAACCAGGATCCAGCCATGGAAGCTCATGTGGGCAGAAACCCTTTGCATCTCTGGTGTGGGTTCAAGATATCTTTGAGAAGGCACCTCAGTTTCGGCCAGATACATTCCTGCAGGCTTCGAAGCTCATTGGAATGCTGGGTTTCCCAGCCAAATGTAATTTTCTGGCACCAGACACGAGGCTGCAGAGGCAGCACCTGCAATGGACTTTGCCGTCTCAGTGGTACCACTTACAGAGAGCCCTGAAGGATTGACTAGAGAGGGTCCATCTCTTTGCAGTTGGATCCGCTGTATTGGCCATGTCAATCCATTCATCTGAAGTGAGGGGTATTTTACCAGCCGTATCTGCATATCATCTTGGTTATGGATGCCCCACTCTTCTCTACAGGAGCCCATCTCTCTGACGTGGTCATTGGGACAGTTAAAAGAAAGATCTCCACATCAATCTTTTGGTGCTGGTGACCATTGAGCTGGCCCTTATTGCATTTCTGCTTTCCATCCCGGAAATGCTACTTGCAGATCTTGATGGACACCACCACTCTGTGAAGGGGGGCACGTTGCTCTTAAATTAGGCTCTGCAGAAAGGGGTTTACTGCTCTGTAGCTTTCCTGGAAGGGTCAAAGAAGGACCTGGCAGATGCCCATGCAGGCAGGAAGCATCAATCCAGGAATGGGAACAGCGCCAACAGGTCACAAGCAACCTCTTCGTAATGTGGTTCCTCCTCAGGTTAATTGATCTCTTCACCTCCGCCCAGGACTGCAGGTGTTGCCCATTCTGCTGTAAAGTCTTTCCCTCCCTCAAGAGAGTCTGAGAGGTGTGTTGATTGTGTGCCTTCCATTCAGTTCCTCCGATCCCTTTGTCCTGTGTCAGAAGCAATGGTACACAGTGACCATGATCTGTGTGGCTGCAGACTTGACAAAAAGGGTATGGTTTCTAACCTCCTTTACCTGTTTCTCCTCAGTGTAGACTCCCCCCTAAGGTGGGAACGTAGTCCACAGGCGAGGGGTCATATGCTTCATCTGAGCCTGGCCGGTCTGTGCCTTTGCACCTGGTAATTCAAAGGTCGAAGCACCAAAATGTGGGCCTCTGTTCCTCTGTGATGTCATCAGCCTGATGGCCCTTCTATAAGGTGATTTATGCTGCTAGATAGGAAATATTTTCCAGAAAGTGTTAGGCTAAGAGTATCCCTTTCAAATATGTTCCCTGAACCAAAGTGGGTGCTGGGAGCCTATAATACTTATGTATTGGAAGTGCGCTCCAGACACTAATGTATGCAAGGCACGAGATCATTTGCGCGGATGCGCAGCCCCCTGGAAATGTGCAGGCAACCGTTGAGAATAATGTGACCTGCGAAATGGGTTGCCTGAAAACAGTGCATCCTCCACACTGTTTTAAGATGACCTATTTTTTGAGAATTAGACTCTAGATTTATAGATTTCTTGAGTTCTATATAAATGCATTACTTGGTGTGTGAAATACAATATTAATTCAAGCTTAGTATAGTTTCAAACCACATTAACGTCTCTTAAAATTAATCACAATGCAAATCATTGATTTGTTCCCTCAATGGTGCCATGCATTTCCTAACTGGCTGTTCCATTTGTGCTCCACTGATAATTGTTAGGACCGTAGCCTCACCGATAATTGTATAAGGCTTCTTATATGCTCCCTCACAGGTGTGTTAGGATAAATATTCACACTGCATAAAAAGAAAAATCATCTTTCAGAGAAGATGGACTCGTTTTAGTCCTAGTATTGGGGAGCTTGGATGATGCGAATAAGGTCATATTTCAAACAGAGAAGCGAGGCCCCAAATAAAACATGTCTGCAGCGGAGCCGAGCCGTCCATCACACCCTACATGAGCGAGATCGAGAGGAGGCGTGCGGAGCAGCATCCAAAAGAAGCTTCTTCTGCCAGAAAAGTAGCACTTCTCCCTATCCTTCTGTCACCTTCGCTGCAGAGTGAGTCCCTGATGGAAGCCCGAGAGAAGACAATAAAGGCCCTCCCACCCAGAAGGGTGCAGAAGGACTCTGGCGTAGGCTCTGGGAAGAATGCGGGCAATATCAGGGGCTGTTCCAATATGTTGAATGATATGTGTCCATTAAGTAGTCCAGCGAGGGCTTCAGAGTGACATCTGAGAAACATTGAGGGCTGTGGTTGAGTTATCTATGATGTCACTAGGATCTCCAAGATGGACTGGACCCAGTAGCTGAAAGCTATCCATCTATAATGTCGTGTTGTGTGGTCGCCTTCCATTTCTCCCCTTCCTCCCTGCAATGTCCCTCAGGGAACGACATAAAGCATAAGAGAATACCCGGCTGCCACTCACCTTACCCCACAGCAACCCAAAAATGAATTAGAAACACCCAGAAGAGCAGGTGCCATTGCTCCCTGTTGTGATTTCATGGCAGTTGACTGTGAATTTCATAATCCTCTGCCCTGGCGTCACAGCAGGAGGATGCAGCATTCAGGAGCAAACAAAAGTGTCTCTAGATCTTATGCAAGCCATACACAGCAGAAACATGGTTGAAATAAATGTAATAGTACCAGCAGACCAGTTCAAGATTTAAGGGAGGCAGAAAGTTTCACTGTTGGAAGAGAGGGACCAGGGACCTACTTTTTGGATGGAAACACATAATTTGTGAGAATAAAATATGATTTCTAAATAAAGCTAAAACAGTGTACTGCATCATGTGAAAGTACATCATGGATAAATGACCATGACATCCGGTACTTGCCAGTTCCCTAGTGTCCTTGGTCCTTGCCCATAATGTACAAAAGGGGAGTAATCCACATGTCCTGTGAAATTTGTTTTGCATATTTAACAGAGCACTGTGGAGAGTGAAGCAAGCATGACAGTGGATAGGCTGAGGTGAGCAGGGATTGGGGTTATGGGAGAGACAGAGTCAATGAGGCCAGGCATAGAACACTGGTGGCAGAGCGGCAAGCAGAGACTGTGGATGGGGTTGACCGAAGCAAGCCTGGTAGATATCACCACAGGAAGTGAGAGGTGCAGAGAGTTTAGTGAGGAGGTGGAACTGAGCAAGCAGGGCACAGGCCCCCAGCGGACGAGAGTGCAACACAGAAGAACTGATCAATCGTTGCACACACCTTCCCCATAAAGAGGAAGGTAGCCAATCTGCTGATGAGGGAAGGGGGGCGATAAGCAAGTCCAGCACTGGGTAGGGAATGTGCAGGGAGAACTAGGCAAGTATGGTGCATAGCACCAGAAGCAGAGAAGGGAGCACCAAAGGTGTCTATAAGAGAAGGCGACATAGAAGAAACAGGACTTGAGGACATGTCAGGGAAAGGTAGAAGGGGCACCTATGGAGACCAGGAGAAGATGATGGGGTACACCATTGAGCAGAGTGTCGGAGTAATGCACCGAGACACACAAGCTAGGCTCTCCCAGTCCACTCATTGCCCTCCTTTGAGTCATCCAGTCCGGACAAGGCAGCTCCACTGTCTTTTCTAGGACTGGAATGGAGCATCAGGACCTGAGAGGTGCCACTTCTCCTTACAATGGTGCCCACCTCCAAGCTGCCTCTGTCAATCAAGATTCACTTGGGCTTTGGGGACAGCCCAGCGCAATGTGATGTGCGTAGTACAGTCCAAGCACAAACATGTGCATAAGAGCAGTTTGTGCATGAAGGCGACATCCAGGCAAGCATCTACTGCTTACCACTGGTCTCCACTGAGCTCCCTGGTGCAGGGCATTCCTTCTCTAGAGCTGAAGCGTGGTACCTCCTACTTAGAAAATGCTCCTTAGACACCAAAAGCAGTGGCAGAACAGATATAGAAAGAGAGTATTAAGCAGTCTCTCTCTCTATAAGAAGAATCAATAAAGATTGTGTTGCCGTCTTGTGTGCGTGAAGCAGTGACACACTAGTACTCACAAGGACTCACTCTTTTTGCATCCTTAATTCAGACTATTCAGTAGTCACCAATACAATACTTTGCAATCCATTGGTCACAAAACACCACTGGAAGCCAAAACTAAAGAGGATATGTTTAGTGTCAGCTTTCTATGCTTGCTCTATACAGGTTTGTAGCCATCCAACTCATCCACCCATACCTCACATCTATGACTGTACTGTTCGCTATCCAGTTATTTTACACCATTTGGCAAAAATAAATCAGTTAACATATTGCTGTAATTAAATACTGCAGTTAAAAACTGTCAGTAAAAACACATCATACCGAACTGTACCTTATATACATTCAACCCTCTCTACCTAAGGGACCCTGCATATTTTAAACGCAGCTTATTTCTTCTTCTGTAAGTGCCTCATATGCAAGGAGGAAAGGTGAGTGACTTAGCATTGATGCTATTAAGACTTCTAGTCCATCGCTTGTCTGCAGGACAGCTTTCTAGACAAGTCCTCTCAGGGGATCCTCATTTTGTTTAATCTCGCAAACACAGCCTATAGTTAGAGTCAGAGGGTGAGAGTTTGGACACCTATCCCCTACTTTTCTATTCCATGTGTATGTACCTTAAAAGGCACTGTTAAGTATCTGGACAATTCGTCTCTTCTCCCCAGAAGGGAGCCACTCTCTTTAAGGCTAGGGAGGTGAGCTTGCTACGCAAAACCCTCCCTAGGGGTCTGGGTAGGTGGGACCTCATTGGGAGTAACTCCCCTTATGGATGTCAGGAAACCTGATGCATTCCCTGTTACAACTAGAATTCACAAAGATCCTTATTTTACTCTATTGGCTTCAGGAAATGGTGAATCTCGCCTCAGTGCCACGGGCAATGAAGATGGACAGCCTTTCATTAACTCTCATGATGTATATTAGAAGAGAATGAACCATAAATGAAGAGGGAACTCCTGCGGTCGGAGGAGAGCTAAGGCTGTGAAGAGACAAATCCCTGGAGCATCAACGTCCTGGAAGGGCAGAGCCACTTCGAGCCGCAAAGCCAGCGGCGATGTGTCGAACGAGAAACTCACAAACTGGAGTCTGGAAGGCAGGTACCTTGCCCGAGCAAGAGGCTCTGGTGAAGAGGAAGGAGATGACAGAGAGACAACAGTCTTCTTGGGTGGCATGACCACTGAAGAGCAGTGTTGGGCCGGGCTTCCAGCAACGAACGCTGAGACCTGAGAAAAGAAAGGAGCCTGAGATCCCATGCTCCTGCCGACAAGATCCTTTCTCACCATGAGAAGAAGGACAGGTAAAGGAACTCTGCGGCCGTGTGGAGGTGAGCAAGAGACACAACTGCAGGTTTCCAAGAGCACCGAAACCGTTGCAGGTATGAAACGCTAAGAGAACGTAACAGACACACGGCCCCACTTATCCAGAGTGAAAAGGATACAAGCAATGCTATGCAAGGCTGGAATAGCAACAAAAAGTCTGTAAAGTCAAGAGAACGTAACAGACACATGGCTCCACTTGTCCAGGGCGAAAGGGATACCCAGAGATACCATAGGATCTAGAGAGAGATATACCCACAAGGTTGAAGAAAGAAATACCCAGAGTTTGGGCGATAAGATATCGTAGGAGAGACCCACACACAGTCAGGAACAGGGATGGTGCTGCCAATATCCCCTACAACTGTCTGGCCAAACGTGGCAGGAGGAGGCACGAGCACATGGCAGAATGTCAAAGAGGTCTCAGAAGTGAAGTACAAGTAAGGAGATAGTGAAGAGCAAATTTGGGAAATGAGAATGGCAAGGGGGCATGAGGGAGGGGACCCAGAATAGAAAGGTAGGGAGTGGCCAGCAAGGTCTGAAACCAGATGCAAATGACCTTCCCTCCAAAACCCAAGCTATCCTACTAAAAGCTGAGCACAGACAAACAAGACTGCCTGGGACAGTCTTACTACTCCTGCCATGATGAGTAGCTGGCATTGGTCTCATGTGGAATCAGTAAAGGAAATGATGACACCAAGAGGACAGGGAGGGGCTTCAAATGACCTCAGACAGTGAAGAGACTACCATTCCCCATGGATTGCCCCATGAGAGGGGCCTGACATTGAGACTGTTTGGTTGTAAAGAGATCGATTCTCTGTCTACGTGTTTCAAACTAAGGAGAGTCCGTGCAAACATTTGCTTGCCTGTTTTCCAGCTTGAGAAGAAGACATCCTATTCTGTGCCTGCATTGATCCTTTTCTGTTTGTTAATAAGGTCCGTTGTAAACCTCAATTAAGTCTATGGCCCTCATTACAAGTCAGGCGGTGGACCATGGTGCTATAAGCACCATGGTCCATGCCGGATTCCGCCATGGTGGATGGCGGAATTACCGCCCCATTCCAAGGTGAGTGGGGCGGTAATTCCCCGTTCACCATTTGCCCTTCCCCATTCCCATTTTTGCCCCATAGGCAGGGGAGTTGCTAGGTCTGGAAAAGACCCGGGGCTAAGCTGATGTAAGTACTGTTGGGACTGGGGGCTAGCTAGTCTTTTGGCTGTAGCTCCTGAGATTCTATCCGGGGCTACAACCAAAAGAGCAGGGGCTATAGCCCCCTTAGCCCCCCCCTAGCAACGCCCCTGCCCATAGGGCATAATGGGGATGGGGAAGGCGCTAATTACGGCACCGTAAATTACGGTGCCGTAATTAGCATCAAGGTCGTTTAGCGCCTTGGACTTTAACGCCTGCAAAAAGCAGGCGTTAAAGTGTGAATCAGGCGTTAAGGGTTTAACGGCGCCAACGCTCTTTACGGCGCCGTTAACCCCTTAACGCCTGACTTGTAATGAGGGCCTATATCTCATGTATCTGCTTCGTGAAAACACTTATATTAATTTCATCCTCAGACACGCTAACGCAAACATTCCACACCATGCCCACAGGCAACAGGATCACAAATCACCCACAACTCAGTCACCATCGCCCTATCAACCAAATGCTTAACTGAAAACAAACATCCTTATATTAACACAAGCCCATATGCACAGAACACTTGACTGCACTCTACAGAGACCTATTGAAACTGGAGAGAGTACTGTGAATTAATGGCCAAAGATGGAATTCACCAGTACCTATCCCTTAATCACCAGGCAACTCCAGATTAGATCAATATAACAAACCCAAACCAAAACACTGCACAAGGTACACCAGTCCATTGACCTTAAAACTCTCTTGCCCTGCACAGAGCATACATATCCAAAATGGCTCATGCTGGACTGCAAACTAGACCACAGAGACATCCTAAAACTGTTAAAAGAAATAAACACTTTGAAAACCTGAAGAGCAACAGAATCTGCAAACAAGGTAATGTAGCCACATAGGAAACAAACAAGTCACAAAGAGCAAGACCAGCCTCCCTAAATCTATTAACATTCCGCCTGCTCCACCTACTTTGGTACAAACAGTTTCGAGAGAGGTCTTTCTTTGCACAACTCAACCCACTGCAACTCCCCTCTCTCCCTGCATATTGTAATAACTTGGAAGCTGATGAACACCCGAGCCAGCAGGTAAGTTATTAAGTATTTATTGTAGTTCAATGCCAGGAACAAAACATTGGCATGTCCTTCCTAGTCAGCATAACTCCAACTGCCAAGCTTAGAACCTTCACACACCAACACTCCACTCACACTGACATCACTACATTCCATTCAGCAGTGATGTCATCCACTCAGCTAGTAAGCACATTACAACACTTCTCCCTCCTTTACTTTGTTGGAAACAGATAATGATCACACCTAAACCATCACCAGACAAAAACCCCTGCATATACGTGTGGCCAGCACGTAATGCTCCAACTAGTTATACCACTGGCGACAAGAAACTGCCCCCAGAGAACACCAAAACCCCGACACACCAAGGAACAGGAAAGTGCTCCACCAAAGGAGTAAGAACCCAATAAAACCTACATGGCACCCCCAAGATACTAACACTGTGCCAACACGTTGGGCAACTTGACACGTAAGTGTCTACCAAACCCTTATACCAAGTACTACGCCCAACTCTACACCACTTCCACTCCTCCCTTTATAACAAACAGAGAGGAACCCAACGCATTCTACAAAGGGCTCACTCCTTCCAAAAACAGAACTGGACTACCTTCGAGAAACAAAATAAAAAACTACGCACCTCCACCTGTTCCAAGCTGCCCCTTGGAACCTAGGTCCTGCCACGACCCAGCGTCCACAGCAGATAACTACCTAACACTCCTAAACCCTCAGTGCACAAACATCCTCCCGTCCTAGTCTGCCCCCTAGGACACCAGGGCTGCCACCCCCGGGCACACACCACACAGCTCACAGAGCAACAACAAGCACAACTACGAAACAGTTCACTACAGCACCCCTAAGGATACCACAAAACCACAAAACCCTTAACCTTAGAGAACCAACCCGCAAGAAAGCGGCACACAGCCAGGACCAACCACCTGGACTAGACACGCACCAACCACACACTAACCACCCTGGACCCCAGGTCCAGCCTACTGCCAGCCGCAGCACACCTTGGACCCCAGGTCCAGCCTACTGCCAGCCGCAGCACACCTACTACACACCTTGGACCCCTGGTCCGGCCAAACTGCACCAACGCAGCACACTCGCCACTCACCACTCACCATGGACCTGGACCCCGGGTCCAGCCTACTGCCAGCCGCAGCACACCTACCACATACCATGGACCCCAGGTCCAGCCTCCTGCGAACGCAAAACGCAGCACACTTCACTTAATGGACCCCTGGTCCGGCCAAACTGCCCCCAGAACGCAGCGCACTTCACTTAATGGACCCCTGGTCCGGCCAAACTGCACCAACGCAGCACACTCGCCACTCACCACTCACCTTGGACCTGGACCCCGGGTCCAGCCTACTGCCAGCCGCAGCACTCCTACTACGCACCTTGGACCCCAGGTCCAGCCTACTGCCACCCGCAGCACACCTACCACATACCATGGACCCCAGGTCCAGCCTCCTGCGAACGCAAAACGCAGCACACTTCACTTACTGGACCCCTGGTCCGGCCAAACTGCACCAACGCAGCACACTCGCCACTCATCATGGACCCCAGGTCCAGCCTCACCTGCTGCACCCCAGCAGAACACCTCAATAACCAACCACTCCCACACAACGCAACGTTCACCTCACGCACCAATGCAAACCCCCAAACCGGATGGTTGGCATACACGCAAAACATTGCACACATTTTAAATACAAAATGATGTGTAAAAATGCATATCACGTAATTATTGGTAAAGGATAACTGTAGGCGTATATAAATACACACAGCACAGGATAAACAATGCTGTTCACAAAGCAATTCAACCCACAAGTGCCCCCACCCACGAGTCCGTACCCCCAATAATGGAAATACAACCTGCAAGAAAACATTTTAAGTAATGAACAGTTCCATCTGCAAAGAATCATTGAATGAGAGAAAACAATATGCAATGTAATACAAAATAATGCAGGAACACACTCAACAACTTCTCATTAGCACACAAGATTGCAATTTCTCAATACAACACAAAGCAATCACCCATACACAACTCTCAGCGCGCGCACTATTCACTCATACGGGCCCACACTACACAACCGGTAATATTAAAATCTCACTAGTGAAACAGGTTCCCCTAACACAGGAACACCCTCTGCATCAAAACAAACCGCTGTGACAAAAGATCTAACACCTCCAAAACCCACACAGCACGACTCAGGTCGCAGGCTGCAGGCGAATCATGTCTCGCGCCCAACCTGATAAAACAGCAGTGTAAACAGTTCACGTCACTGCGTCTTCCCAAAACGAGTTCACCACTCCACATGAAGTCCCTTTGGGTGTCCACTAACACCCTTTCCATCAGGACACCCAAATCCACATCGTTGCCATGCTCCAATTTCCTTCCGGCAACATGTGAAAGTAAGGAACAGTAGTCTAGAGCTCCGTATGAGCAACGCAAACGAAGCACTTCCTTGCGTTCCAGCCCAACACACTGGAACGCACGCCCCGACCAGGCCGACGTCACTCCTGAACGCCGGTTGGCCCTCCAGTGAGTGACACAACCGCGTTCCAGCTCCTGGTGCTGGGACGCATGCCCAGAGAAAGGCAACGTCACCATTAGGCTTGAGCTGCAGCTGCGGCAACATCTCCGCAGCTCAACGATAGCCGCGGTTTCCATGGAGTCCGCAACGCCGGGGCACCGCTTCCCCGTCACGCTCCTCCTTGAAACACAGAGCGGACCACCATGCTCACCCGGGCAAACGCTCGATTGATGTTCAGCGGTTAAGTGCATGTCGGCACTCGGTACCGCTCTCCTTCAGCACCTCACCAATGCAGACGTCTGCCTGAGAGTCAAGTGGCGACGACCACCTCCTAGTGCGCCGCTCCTCAGCAGAGCCGACAAAGATGCCGCGGTCAGCGTACAGGCACACCGTGTTCTCACTGCCGCACAATGACTTGTGCACCGGGAGCCTCCGGATTACACCGCACACCGACACGTGTGCCGTACAGTTTCCATACACCTGCTGGGGATCTGCCAGCACAAACTCCACCCGGCCAGCTTGATAAAGATGGCAGAAGCTTCCCAGGTACCGCACACCGAACTGTGTGCCGATAAATTACCGTTCCCAGAACCACCCGGTAACTGGGACAGTCGGCCCACACTGGAACAGCTGATGCTGTTAACTCTGCACACCGGACTGTGTGCCGACTAGGTCCTCAATTCAGCACCGCCCGGCCTGCTGAGGAAGGAATAAGCCTAGTCCAACAACTGTGGGCCCCTACTTGCTGACTTCCTCAAGGACATGGATTCAAGGAGGGCAATGTTTCCTGGTTCTGGACTGCCCCCTCCACGACAGGAAATCCCATCCTCGTCGCCAGTGTAATAACTTGGAAGCTGATGAACACCCGAGCCAGCAGGTAAGTTATTAAGTATTTATTGTAGTTCAATGCCAGGAACAAAACATTGGCATGTCCTTCCTAGTCAGCATAACTCCAACTGCCAAGCTTAGAACCTTCACACACCAACACTCCACTCACACTGACATCACTACATTCCATTCAGCAGTGATGTCATCCACTCAGCTAGTAAGCACATTACAACACATATCAGGGTCCAAAATACTTCAGATTTTTAAGTGTTCTCAAGAGGATTTGTTCCTTAAAACGTTTGGCCAAGGAATGCCTTCAGATCTGGACATCCTGGTGCCATGGCCAACATTGCCCAACTGTTTTTAAGTTCTGCACAGGGAACCCAGTCTTCTGACCTTTCCTCGCTTGATATCCCTACACGTACTGTAAAATGTTGGCACAGTTGCATGCATGACGTAATAGAAGCAAAGATATATAAACACATACATACTTCTAGAAGAAGATACCCTTCAGAGGCCAGTACAGCATCCAGACACCACCTACATGCACACTGCTTACACACACGCATTCACCAGTACATCCACTACTTACAATTGACAAGCGTTCATGCAAATTCCCGCACATTACACACTCATCGCACACGCACGTAAGTGCCCACGCACCTGACTACTCTGTTCGCACACTTCCAGATAATATGGAAGGTGGCAATGCAAATCCCCTTCATGGAATGCCCACCTTAAGAAATCCCACAACTATCGAGCATGAAACCCTCTGCAAGGATGTACGGACATGTGGGGGTAGATGGCTTCATTCAACCCTCCTGGTTGACCAATGCGACTTATAATGAGGTTCCAGCCTTAAGAAGTCCACAACACCAAAGCATACAGCCCATGATTTACAGATACAGAAGTGGTGGGGACAGGAACGTCATTTCACCAAAATGCCTGGGGTAGCGGAAGTGACATCACATGACCCTTGACCTCTGATGACATCACAGGAAGTGGTGTCATCTGACCCCCCACCTCGAAGTGACATCACGGGAAGTGATGGAACACAACCTTTCACCCCTTGACAAAGCAAGACGCGCCATCACATAGCATTGTTTCTATGTCCACTATGAAAAATATGGTTACGGTATCACTGTAAAGTGATATACATTGCATACAAGAATGGATCACCATATGTATCGTTAATATCAGTGCATAAAGGCCCATATTACCAAATTACTGTGAATGCAAGCAGACGTCCAATTCCAAACGATAATGATGTGTTATTATATAGCACTTACGCTTAAGCACTTCTTATATAACATATATACATACAAAATCACACAACCTGCGTTGTTACTCATTTATCAACCTCAGCAGGATGAAAGGCTGAGTTGAGCTTGCCAGGAGTCGAACCTGCAGAGCACACACACATTGCAGCAGCGAACGCTCAACCCACTGAGCTATCTTACCGGCTATAGCTACCAGAAAACCAGCCACTCCAGAAACAAAGAGCCACATGATTTTATTTTTATAGGGGTTGCAATGTAGACCACAGGGGTAGCAAGGGAGACTTCAGGGGTTGCAGTTGCACCTGGCGACCCCTAAATGGCGTCCCTGGATGGGGAATGGTGCAAGACACAGCATAACAACTGCTTTTCCACTACTGGGAAAGCCAGAATCCTGCAGAGGACACTCTGATAACACACAAATAGATTAAGAGTGAGAACTAATAGACCATGTAAATTGCAGGAACAAGGTTGGTATACCATATAATAACATTACCTAAATCCTTTATAAATATGCTCCAGACTTTATAAAGTCTGCCCAGGAGAGATTTCTTATCCTAATATTGGAACTGTTGATAACTCGTGGTGCAATATCTTCCTTCACACAAGATATAGCAGGAATTCCCCTATACAGTGTCTATTCCAGACTCGTGCGTTATTACTATTTTTTTAGACTGTTCCTCTCAATGGTTCCCCATTATATTTTGGGGTTACATTAAGTAGATGTGAGGGAAGGGCCCTCACAGACACTCTGTATGGTGTTTGAGGAGTCCTCCTTGTGACTTGACATCATCTGGCTCCTGTTATACATTGCACCCAGGGCCTCCCCGAGCAGGAGACCAAAGGTTTCAGTGGCCCCAAGTGTGCAGGATTTGGAGACGCTGTTGGTGCCCTCTTCGGAGCGATCACCAGTCAGCCCCCACTCTGCAGCTTTCTTTGAGTCTCAGGCAATTAACTCAATCACAAGTATTTTGCAAGCAAGGGAGTGCCACCTATTCTCAACGCCGTACCTGCTTGGTAGGGTCACTATTTCCGCATTTGCCTTGACTTAAATATGTCCGGCTCTAGTTTTGTTTTTCATATCTCTGCTGCTACCACTGGCACCAGTGCCCTTCCAGGTCTACAAAAAACGTACACAAATCAGGACTTTCTAGCACATAGCATTTTAAAGGAGTGTTGCCTGAGGCTGTTCTAGCACTCTGGGAGATGCATCTAGCGAGATAGCAATGTTGGCAGAATACATGCACTATTCATCGGAGTGCACCTCGCTTTCAGCAGTCTTGTGTTTCAGTGTCGCAGGCCCAACCCCTTCCCGATCCTGCCAATTGAGAGAGAATCAAGAGAGAGGCAGCAGGATCCTTTATGCAAAGGTTTTCATTGTGGCAAACAGGAATTCTAATAGGATTTGAGAGAGAATCAAGAGAGAGGCAGCAGGATCCTTTATGCAAAGGTTTTCATTGTGGCATACAGGAATTCTAATAGGATTTGAGAGAGAATCAAGAGAGAGGCAGCAGGATCCTTTATGCAAAGGTTTTCATTGTGGCATACAGGAATTCTAATAGGATTTGAGAGAGAATCAAGAGAGAGGCAGCAGGATCCTTTATGCAAAGGTTTTCATTGTGGCATACAGGAATTCTAATAGGATTTGAGAGAGAATCAAGAGAGAGGCAGCAGGATCCTTTATGCAAAGGTTTTCATTGTGGCATACAGGAATTCTAATAGGATTTGAGAGAGAATCAAGAGAGAGGCAGCAGGATCCTTTATGCAAAGGTTTTCATTGTGGCATACAGGAATTCTAATAGGATTTGAGAGAGAATCAAGAGAGAGGCAGCAGGATCCTTTATGCAAAGGTTTTCATTGTGGCATACAGGAATTCTAATAGGATTTGAGAGAGAATCAAGAGAGAGGCAGCAGGATCCTTTATGCAAAGGTTTTCATTGTGGCATACAGGAATTCTAATAGGATTTGAGAGAGAATCAAGAGAGAGGCAGCAGGATCCTTTATGCAAAGGTTTTCATTGTGGCATACAGGAATTCTAATAGGATTTGAGAGAGAATCAAGAGAGAGGCAGCAGGATCCTTTATGCAAAGGTTTTCATTGTGGCCTACAGGAATTCTAATAGGATTTGAGAGAGAATCAAGAGAGAGGCAGCAGGATCCTTTATGCAAAGGTTTTCATTGTGGCATACAGGAATTATAATAGGATTTGAGAGAGAATCAAGAGAGAGGCAGCAGGATCCTTTATGCAAAGGTTTTCATTGTGGCATACAGGAATTCTAATAGGATTTGTTTTTCAGGTGATCACTTTCCTTTCACTGGATTTCATCTCTAAGCCCAAGCCCATCCAATACTCATTGGGCTTGTCACACCTTGCCCAATATCTAAAGATAATCTTTGCTTTCCTGGTGTATTGTGTAAGACTGCCCCCTCCATCCCACACTTCAGGAAGGACCTGGAGACCCTACTCTTCAAAAAACATCTCTCCAATTGCTGATCGGTCCCCTCTAGAGATCCTCACTTAATTCCTCCCTCTATGCATCCCAGCTCCTCTGCTACAACTGCACCCTACGTGTAACCCCTGGATGGGTCCCCTTTGTAAAGTGCTTTGTGCCTTCCGAGCTGGCTTTTCACCTAATGAATCCCATACACAAACGTACCTACATGCATATTCCTCCAATTATGAAGCACCTTTACTTTTAAATGTACCCCTGATTCCTATGTGATGAAGACATGGGCAGCATTTTCTTTTAAAATACACCTCAAAGTGTTCAGTACCAAGTTCCCCAGAGCAAGTCGCATGGTAAAATAATGAATACCAAACAAGCACGTACATAGGGAAAAACAACTCCAAAGAAAAACATAGCACATGTGGATTGTCCTACCAAGATGTAGTGTGTTGTAATCATGCTATAAAGAAGAACTCAGTTTTCATACATTTTTGGGGGCAGACTTAAACACAATAACACTGGCCAATGCGATTGGGGGGTGGTTGCAAGGAGAAGTGAATTAAACAATGGTCTTTATAGGAGGAGTTCTTCATTGTACCCAGTGCAGCAGTGTGTCTATGCTATTAGCAGACTAATACCCTATCATGAGGCTCAATCCATTAGAAGAAAAGGTATATTCTAGGGTGACAAGCAAACAGTGTTCTTTGTTACTCAAGACATGTAGGAGGACTTTGCCAGTCTGTGGGAGGGATGACTATCTCAACCCCACCTCATGTGTATGATCTAATGTATGTCCACAGCCTAATGTAGAACAGTGGATGTTCTCTAGCTTCTATGCGCCAGGTGTGGTAGATCCTTTAACCCTTTCTAATGGACTCTTTCCTCCCACAGATTCTCATTGATGATATTTATCTCCCGGCGCAGCTTATCTTCAGAAACTTTTTTGCCACCCGGGACACAGAGCCGCTCCGCTTCGACTCCACCTGACACTTCTATGCGAACCCCATGCCAGATTTGACATCAGGGCGAGTATAAATAGGGGCGCCACGCCCCATGAACTCAGTTCCTTTTTTCAGTGCACTCTACATGCTTTAGGAACACCGTTCTTGTTCACTTAACACATTTCTTCAACGACTTCTCAAATTCAACACGATGCTGAATCCGACATTTGATTTGATGCCAGCAATCCATGCAGGGTTTAAACCCCAAATGGTTGCTGGCGTCAAATGTCTGCTTCAGATCCTCACCACATTTGCCTTTACTGCCATGATGAAGGCCATGATGTGCAGGACTGCTCAAAGCATCCACCAGCATATTCCCAGTGGCCAGTGAACTGGTACCCTGCTCGGAACGAGGCAGGGGTTGGTACTCAACATACTTTCTGGTGCCGAAGAAGGACGGAGGTCTGAGACCCATCCTGGATCTGCAGCTTCGGAACTTGTACTTGCGCAAGGACAAATTCAAGAAAGTCATTTTGGCCCAGATTCTCCAGGCTCTGGACGTAAATGACTGGCTAGTCTCCCTGGATCTCCAAAATGCTTGCTTCCATGTGGCTATCCACAAGAAATACAGTAAGTAACTGAGATTCAAAGTGGGGCACTGTCATTTTCAGTTCAAACTTCTCCCTTTCAGTCTTTCTTTGGCATCCAGGGTTGTCACCAAGCTGCTAGCAGTAGTGGCTGCTGGCCTCAGAGGGAGGGCATTCATGTCTTCCCTTACCCTCTCCATGACAGGACAACTGGCTCGTCTGAGCCCGCTCACCAGATCTACGGTTGGCACACCTGTACCGGATATGCAGCCTATTACACAGCTTGGGCATCTCCCTGAACTTCAAGAAGTCTCAGGTTTCACTGTTCCAGTCCCTCCGATTTATCGGTGAAATCTTGGACACTCGCCTGGGTTAGGGATTCCCACTGGAGGACAGAGTCGCGAACATCTACAAGATGGTCCAGGTTTTCCAATCACAGATGACCATTCCAGCCTCAGATTTCCTGTGTTGACTGAGTCTTATGGCAGCCTGCATCTTGTTGGTTCCAGAGGCTGACCTGGGCATGAGGTCTCTACAATGGCTTTTGAGCTCACAGTGGTCAGTTTCAGGGACGAACATCTGACCTTCTCTGAGTCTTGGGGAGTGTGTGCAGAGACCTTCAATGTTGGTGTATGAAGGATAACCTCATGAAGGAGTCACTATTTTGGCCACCTTGGCCACAAGTGAATCTGGTCACGGATGTATGCCTGAAGAGCTGGGAACCTCACCTCCAAGACCTGATGGTGAGAGAACTGTGGTCTCCATCGCATTGCCAGGAGCACATCAATTTGATGGAGCTGAGAGCGATCTGGCTGGCCCTGGTTGCTTTTCTCCCCTCTGTGAGGGGCAAGACAGTAATGGTCCCGACGGACAATACTGTAGCCATGCATCACCTCAATAAGACTGGCCCGCGTTGCTTCGTGCCTCTATGCAGAGAAGCAATTAGATTGTGGTTCTGGGCTCTGGAGAACAGCGTGTCTCTGACCAGCAAGGGGAATATGCTGGTGGATGCTTTGAGCAGACAGTCATCGACCTCCCACAAGTGCAAGTCATGCCAGGAAGTTCTGGAGGAGATTTGCTCCCACTCGGGTACTCTACAGGTGGACCGTTTCGCTTTCAGTGTACACAAGAAATGCAAGTGGTTCTGCTCCAGGGAATTCCCTCATCAGGGAGCTCTGGTGGACGCCTTGATGATTGATTGGGATTTCAACCTACTCTATGCTTTCCCACCAATTCCTGTCATTAAGGAGTTGGATTTCTCAGAGGACTTTCTGGATGTGCTCCTCTCTGCTAGAAGACCCACCACCAAATCCATTAATGCCTGCAGGTGGTGTACGTTTTTTTCTGCACGGTTCTGTGTGAGAAGCCAAAGGGTGTCTCACCCACTAGTCCTCTGGAACTTGTCATCCAGGTGGCCAGGACACAGTCATCGCTTTTGGATCCAGATCCTGGGGGGTGAACCAGTGCGGGAGGATCACCTGGGTGAAGGTTCTTTGGGCAGTGGGGGTGAGGTGACTGATGGTGAGATGCGGTATTTCCCCTTTCCGTACACATGACCCATCCTATTGTATAGGATTCTCCAATGTTCCAACTCCCCCTCCTCTTTCTACACAAACACTGGGCCAAGTAGGAGGGCGACTGAGAGTAAAGAGGTTAATCCTTTCATATCTCATTGGACATGTCCCGCTAATCGGGCCAGGCAAAGTCAGGCACTTGACTTTAAGTGCATACATCTGATACCAATTAGCTCTCCTCACATGGATAAAAGGGGGAACGTAGCGTAGAGACACACACTGAGCTAGGTGCAACACAAGCAAGAGCAGAACGTCCGGGGCAAAGGCTACTGCTACTGGAGCAGAGCAACGGACCAAGGGATGAGAGCAAAGGGTAGAGAACCCCAGGAGTTCCCTGCAGGAGGTTGTTGCCTCCAGAAGGCTGTGAATGACACGTGGAGACGGCCAAGTGGCAGACAAGAAGACTGCATTGTGTTTCAAGTACGCCAGTGACCCTTCCGGGTAAACGGCAGAGTTGGGGAGGTGAGGTGAAGCCTGTGGTATTAATCTTGACTCGTGAATTAAAAACTGCGAAGACAAGCATGAAACGCACAGAGCTGGTGAGTTGGCAAGCTACATGAAAGACCGGTGTGTGTTAAGGAGAGACTGAAGTTGCAACAATATATTGCACAATTGAAGGCTGTGTGCGTGTGGATGAGATGCGAAGGAAGGCAGACCTGCGTTGAACTTTGAATTACCGATAGCTGTGCAACCAGCGATACTGAGTAGCAGAGTGGTCCGGTGAGAGGAAGTAGCCACTCGAAAGTCTCTGTGAAAGGTGAAATGTTTTTGTTATGTAGCGATAAAGTGAATGAACTTTAAAAAGCAAAGTGATCAAAATTAACCCTGGGAAAAGGGGGCGGGGTAAAAAGGGGAACGTTGAACCTTTGTGCTTATGACAACAAACTACCCAGACCAAGAGACACTGGGGCAAATAACACAAGAGTGTGAGCTGAAAGGAAAGTCGAAGTGGTCCTCCAGAGGTCTATAGTAAAAGCCACGCACATTCGAAATCCTTTCGACATCAGGAAAAGGTCTGAGCCCGACTGAGGGAGACCGGAAGTGTGATCATTTAGGGGAAGGGAACCCCTAAAGCATGTGAATTAAGCTTGGTGAAGGAAATCCTTTCAAGTGTTGTTTTGGAAAGGTCGAAGCCCGACTGAGGGAGACCTACGTGAACGTTTTGCTTTGAAAGGTCTGAGCCTGACTGAGGGAGACCTACGTGAACGTTTTACTTTGAAAGGTCCGAGCCCGACTGAGGGAGACCCACGTGAATGTTTTGCTTTGAAAGGTCTGAGCCTGACTGAGGGAGACCTACGTGAATGTTTTACTTTGAAAGGTTCGAGCCCGACTGAGGGAAACCGGCGTGAACTTTTTGTTGAACTGTGTTTTAAAAGCTGAAAAGAGAGACTTTAGCGTGCAAGGCCGGAAAATCCTTGCTCCATGTTTTGAAGTGCCTTTGTGTTGGGAACCTGAGCCAGAGTGTGTCGTCCTGTCTATGGTACCACATTACTCCGTGCTGTCCAATGTGTGGAGGAGAGCTGACTCAGTTAAATTTATTATTTATATTCCAACACTGATTTTCCTTTGCATACATATTCTCCTTTACACACTTTTTGTGCAAGATATAGGGCAGGCATTAGGTTTTGTTAGTGTATGCCATTTTCATTTGATGGACTCAACTAGGACTGTGTTATTTATTATTTGATGGTAGAGCCTACTCCCCCCCAGCTATAGGGCAAAGTAGGAGTTTTTCCGAACTTGTGATACCATGCCTCCCTTACATATGGTGTCAGGGGTGGGATTGGACTCAATTGATAAAAGTTGAGAACCTGTGCTAGTAATCGTCATCCCTCCTGAAGAGGAAAACAGGATTATTGAAGTCCTTGTTTCTGATTAAGTATCCACTGTTAAGGAGATCTTATTCTTCCAACTTCAAACCCTGGTTGGTCAACAGGATTTGTTTTTCAAAACCCAGTTGCTATTAGACACCCTACCAATAGCCCACTATCAAATACAACAATGGAACCGAATAGTCCTAAATGTAAGACCCTCCCACATTTTCATTAGACCTAGCGCCCTAAACCCACCTTTTCCCAAACCTTTTTTTTTGTGCCAAAACCCCTTCATCAGAATCAAGCTCTGAAGGGTCAGATGACTTTGAAACCTTCTCTGAAGAAGTTGAGACCCTTTTCTTCTCTGAGTCCGACGATACAACAGAGGGAACCCTCACCCCGCCCGAATATTTGGCCAATATTGAGGCAGTTGTTGCTCAACTAGCACCCATCAGATCCACGAGACTCGTTTTCAAGAAAATTTGGCAAACTTGGTCGAATTACAAGCAAGACCACTACTACCTCAAGGAATATTACAACTCTACCAAGAGGCGGAATGCCTAGGGAATTATTTTCTGAATTTTGAGCGATTAGCAGAGCAGCTGGGATGGGGAGAACATTTAAAAAAATTCTACTTGGGTCCTCTATTGAAAAGTCAGCTACAAAACGTCTATCGGTTACTTAATCTCGCCTTGAGAACTACCTCTGTATCCATCAAAGAAGGACTACTCAAAAGAGTAGGCCAGATCAATACTTTTTATCAACAAAAATTAAGATCCATCAGATTAAACCCTGTTGAGATCCCCCTGGAAGTAGTGGAACAAATTAAAAATATTGTCTCCCCTTGGGTCGGAAATAAAACCCTGGAGGAGTAATGGTAATTATTATCTTGGAACAATTGGCTAACTCTTTACCTCCTTTCTTACAAAAAGCAATATTACAGTTAAAATCGGCCCACCCTTAGCATGGCTATTGAGACTGCCCAAAATCACTCAGGCACAGTAAAACACTTCCACTCCTTACATAAAAACAAAGACTGAAAATATCAAAAACTAACCTACTTCTTTCAAAACCAGGCATTAGAATGAGGGGAAGGACTCCCCTAAACCCGGGAGTGGACCCCGAAAGAAAGGGTAGAAATAAAAAAACTATGTTAAGGGTAAAGAAGAGCTAAGGAGAGAAGAGCCCAGAGGAGTTAAACCATGACCATCCATCTGCTTCTCATGTAGAGAGACAGGTAATTTGGCCCAGCATTGTCTCAAAAATCAAATGGAGTAGCCTATGCAAATAGGATGCCTAAAAGGAGAGGTATGGGAAGAACAAGAGGTCTATAATAAAAGCCATGCACATTTGAAAGTCTTCTACACCAGGAAAGTGTGATAATTTAGGGGAAGGGAACCCCTAAAGGATGTGAATTAAGCTTGGGGAAGGGAATCCCTGCAAGTATTGTGTTGGAAAGGTCCAAGCCCGACTGAGGTAGACCTATGTGAACATTTTGCTTTTGAAAGGTCAGAGCCTGACTGAGGGAGACCTACGTGAACATTTTACTTTAAAAGGTATGAGCCCTAGTGAGGGAAACCTGTGTGAACATTTTGTTTAACTGTGTTTTGAAAGCTGGAAAGAGAGACTTTAACGTGTAAGGCCAGGCGGGCCTCAATCCACGTTTTGAACTGCCTTTGTTTTGAGAATCTGAGCAAGAGTGTGTCATCCTGACTGCGGGGATTGTCTTACTCCATGCTGTCTATCATAGGGAGGAGAGCTGGCTCAGTCACATTTATTCTTTATATTCTATCACTGATTTTCTTTTGCATTCATATTCTCCTTTACACACTTTTTGTACGAGAGATAGGGCAGGCATTAGGTTTTGTTAGTGTAGGCCATTTTGATTTGACGGATTCAACGAGGACGTTGTTATTTATTATTTGATGGTAGAGACTACTACCATCCTAGCTATAGGGCAAAGTAGGAGTTTTCCAAACTCTGAAAATGTAATAAAGGTTTTATAAACTGTGCCTTTTGTGTCAGTGTCATACTTTTGATACCATGTCTCCCATACAGCCTGGAGAGGGATGTGGATCCTTTTACTTGCTTCACTTCCAGCTCTGTGTTGAAATTTCTTCTGTCTTTGGCCTGGACGGGCCTGCTGATTGATACAGGGAAGGGTTATCTTACAGCTATTTTGGTCTTCAAGGGGACTCCAGAGCAAGACTCCTTTTTCACAATTCCCACAGTCATTCAGTTCCTGAGGGGGTATTGCCAATCTGCTTCCCCCACAACAGTTTGTTGTTCTGGCGTTGGATTTAAATTTTGTGTTGACATTTTTAATAGGTGCCTCTTCATTCTTCTTCACCCTTAAGGTAATTTTCCTGGCTGACATCACTTCCACTAGATGGGTGAGTGAGCTCCAGGCATTGGGCCTCATTACGAGTCCGGCGATAACCGTGGCGGTAAAACCGCCTGGTTACCGCCAGACTCGTATTACCATTCCGCCTCCGTGATTCCCGGAATTACCGGGGCATTACAACCCCGGTTTTCCGGGAATCACGGAGGCGGACTCAATGGGAATGGGGATCATGGAAACACCGGCAGCATCTCGTAATGCTGCCGGTGTTTCCTCGTCCGCCTGCGGGAACATCACCTCCCGCCTGCAGGAGTCGGGATCAGGAGGTCCGGAAACAACGGTGGCGGCGGGTTTACCGCCACCGTTATTTCCGGACCGCCTGAGTTGTAATGAGGCCCACTGTCTGTTAACCCTCCCTACTTGGTTTTCTCCAAGGAAAAGATGACTTTGAGAGTTAAACCATCTTTCTTGCCAAGGTGGTCTTGGACTGCCATCTCTCTCAAAAGATCCATCTGCCTGTCTTCTTTCCTCCGGCTCACCCTTCCAGGGCAGAGGAGCATTTCCATCGGCTTGACCCTGTGTAGGCCCTCAAGTTCTAAATCTCTTGGACAAGGGAGAAAAGAACAGATGACCAGCTTTTCATTGGTTACACTGTCACCCAAGCTGTCAGGGCTGCCGCCAAGCAGGCCCTGTCTCGATTGATCATCCTCCCTCATCTCAAAATGCTATGATCAGGCTTGCAAGGAGATCAACAAGGATCTCAGGACTCACTCCACTAGATGGTTGGCCTCCACCTTGGTTCTGCAACGTGGCAAGCCTGTTCTGGATGTTTGCCAAGCAGATACGTGGGGTTCATTGCACATGTTTGCTAAGCATTTCTGCTTGGATTCTATGTGGGGGCAGGACTCCTGTTTGGCATAGCTGACCTTCAGCGTTTTCTCATATAGGTGTTGTTGTTACTATCCTCCCTCCTCCAGGTCACTGTACTGCTTTGGGAGTCTTATTATAGATGCAGAATCCACGAGACGAAGGAGTCTATTAGAGGAACAAATTACTTACATCTCGGTTATGTTGTTTCGGATGGATGTTCCTCCCATGGATTTCTCATCACCCTCCCTACCTACCCCTCTTGGGATAGCTAGTAAATCCTTGGTTCTGCGGCCCCTCAGCGTCAGAGTGCTCGTTCAAAAGGGTGAAACGGAGGACACAGAGCCTCTATATACTGCCCCCAACGTCATATTCGACGCAAGGTGCGTAGAGCCGCCAGGTGGAGCCAGCGCAGAGCCGTGCTGCGCAACCTGGCAGCAGAAGGGTTCCAAACAGCAGCTGCACTGGTAGATAGATATCATAGATGGGAGGAATGTTCATCAAAAAGACCATTTCTAAGAGGTAAGTAATTTGTTCTTCCAATTTGAAAACCCATCCAACCACAGTATCATACAGTCATCGGTCTGTCATGACTGACCCACAGTCCCCCATCATCAGGTTACCCTACGGGATGGTGAGGCAGGCAATATCTCACTCATGACACTCTGCCAGACAAGTGCCCAAAATGTGGGTCTTTCATAAATTGTTCCTAGTGATCCTGGCTATCAAAAGTAACATCCCAAAATGTATATCCCTTGAAAATTCAAAATTGGGACCTAAAACGCACAGTGCAATCCAGAATGTAAGAATGGATGCTCAAAAAATTCTGGGATAAGGAAGAGGCGCAGGGAACTGCTCTTTCTCAGGAATAACATCATTTTCTCAGAGAACTCCTGAGAATAGCACCTACTGTGAGAAATGTGGATTCAAGAAGAAGTTACAGCTTGACCGGTAGTGGAAAGCCATTCACAAACTCAGAGTCCAGAAATTCCATTAACGGAAACTATGGAGGTGCTTTGAACAACATCAGTTCCCACACAACAAAAAAAAACGCTGACCACCATCCGATCAACAAACATCTTCAAATTCAGAGAAAAACAAAAAAGAAGCAAGCCAGCCACAAATTAACATTATAAACCTGTTGCTACAATCCCAAAGCTAAACACTAAGAAACAAGACCAAAATTCATGGTACTCGTAATTCAAAAGGTGTAGCAACAGCTAAAATGAAATGAAAAAAATGAATTGAAAGCACAGAAAAAGGTAAAACTATCATTGTTATAGTCCTCCTAACTCATTTGTTCCTTTGTCTAAGATGTTTGCGTCCAGTGCTTTCTGAATTCCCGCTAGTGGGAGAATGGCAACAATCCACTCTCCCTTTCCAGGACATGTATTTTAAATTGAAAAAACTCTTGGGACAGCCGCGGAGATACCGGGACGCCTGGTCATACTAGTACAGGGGGACAGCGCCTTCTGCAGAGGGAATTTGGTTCGCTTTGCTAGGCAGCCCAATGGGCTGTGACATCTGGCAATTCATCCCAGAGGTACTAAACATCCACCAAGGGCAAGAGAACACAATGGGATTTAAGGGTCAAAAGTCCTGAATACAAATCTTTAGTTTCATAGCTAGGATTGCTTACCATGCTGAAATATAAAATAAGACATTTATTTTTACATGTATCGCTCTTCATGAGGGATTCCAACTGCTTCTAAGTACTGTAATAATAGCTGTTATTATTAACCCATGTAAATAGTATTTAATGTATCTATCTTGGAAGGGTAAAGGGCGAGTGGGCTTTGCCTGTAGTTGATCTTGCAAAGTGCAGGCTCGTCCCATTTCACATTCTGTTAGCTATGTTTGCCAGCTTGTTTACTAACAACTTGTTTATTAACACAGATTTCAACCAAGGATTTGGAAACACATTTTAAACATTACAGTAGGTCCTCTGAAGCTAATTAATATGGCTTCCTTAAGAACATACGGACTAAACAGGCACTAGGTACAAACATAAGCGGTAATACTGAAGAGAAGAAAATGGCAATTGATACATTACTAGAAAGCAATACACCTTTTCTTGTAGTTTGTTTGTTTGTTTTATTCATTTTTTGTGCGCGCCAGACCCAGGGGTAGCAGGGCGCAATGGCAAGAAAATGCGAAACTTACAAGGTTACATCATAGCAAAATGTACATTAGAAAATACAATAAGGTCACACAAATAATTACAGAATATACAGGTTCAAGTAGGTCAATCAGAATTACAGCTGTATAGAGTAAAGGTCTATTGATTAATACCAGTAGGAAGTAGGTAACACTGGTCAACTGAGGTCAGTCGAGGTAAGGAATTGAATGACTTTTTTCCTGAAACAAAGGCAGGGCAGGTCTGCTCTAAGGTCTTGTGGTAGTGAGTTCCAAGTTTTAGCAGCCTTTACCGGGAAGCTATTTCCTCCAGTAGTAGTGAGTCTAAAGTTCGGTATTGTCAAGCAATTAGAGTTGACAACTCTGGTTGGTCTAAGAGATGTTCTCCTGTGGAATTTGTCAGTCAGGTAACTAGGGGCAGAGTTATTAAGGGCTTTGTGGGTCAAGGATATCATCTTGAGTTTTATTTTGTTCTCCGTGGTCAACCAGTTGTGGTGGCGTCTGGCGGAAGAGATATGGGATCTTTTATTAATGCCTAGTGCTGCTCTCAGGGCATTATTTTGTAATGTTTGTAGTCTTTGTGTTATTTTTTTATTAGCTCCAGGGTATAGAGCATTACAATAATCAATTCTGGAGAGAATTAAGGCTATGTCCAGGATTAGGCAACTCTTATTGGAAAGGAATGGTTTACCGGCTCGTATCCGTTTGCACGTGTAGGCCGTGGAGGAGGCAAGGGATTTTAGCTGTTTATCAAGTGATAGGGTAGAATCAAGATAGAATCCCAGGGTTTATACATCCTTGGATACTTGGATGATGTTCCCATCTATGTTGAATGAGGAGAATTCCTGACCTAGTTTTTTGATATTGGCTTGGGTACCCAGGATAATCAACTCTATTTTATCATTGTTTAGACAAAGGCCGTGAGTGGCCATTCATGCCTGGATGATAAGGTATACCTTGTTCACCAATTCCGTGTCTTTTGCATGATCCCCAGAAAGCGGGAGGAGGATCTGTGTATCATCTGCATAATTAGTGTAGGTGATACCAAGATGGTCCAGATCATCAAACAGGGGCTTGGTGAATATATTGTATAGAGTTGGGGATACACAAGAGCCCTGGGGAACACCACATGAGATAGGGGTGAGATCTGCCGCTAGTGAGGGGGAGAAGTCTCTCAATGTTTTCTCCCTCAAGAATGACTTGATCCATCCAATGGCTTACGAGGAGAAATGGGCGGCGGAGTCCAGGTGACTGCAGAGGACTTTGTGATCCACCAAATCACTATAAAGGACAAAGGAAAGGAAAATCAAGTGGGGAAAATGAAGACTCTCCCCACTCTTCTAAATCTCCCATAGAAGAAGCTGGGTTTGACTTCTGGCACCCTTCTTTTCAAGCACTCTGATACCAAACCAACTCCAGCATAAAAGCAACGGCTTGTAGTGGGAGCAGAAGCACAGGGGATATCGTGAAAGGGCTTGGAAGACAGAGAAAGACAGGAAACTGATTAGTCCACCATGAGCATCTTCTGCTTTTGCAGATGATCAATAGTGGTTTGCCAAGGCAAGCACGACACCCAGACACTAGTTGATAATGATTATAAGACTGTCCTTGGCAGAAGCTCTACCTAAGCAAGTGCAATTGCACGCCCTGTGGGTCCCAGATTTTCTTCTGTATTATCTTGCACCAAGGTACTTGTCTGATTCCCTAGAGAGTTTGAGTCTGAGTCCTTCTGGTGGATGTGGCGCTAATCCAGTGAACATCTCACCTGATCCTCCGAAGCATCTGTGACAGAATGCCATCTGTTGAGGTTGCAATAGCCCAAGCTTTTTGCTTTTTTGTTTTTATTACTGTAAATGTTTGTGTGTAAATGTTTTTCTGAAATGAGGTCTGCTAATCACACTCCCGCACCCTTCATAATTTTTCAGTGCCAAAATTATAGCACACAAGTGCCTTTGATGCAAAACAGTAGTGGCACAGAGTAGGTTCAAATGTCACCGGTGCATCCCTGCCAGCTGCTGGAATCCAAAGTCTCCACAAGCAGAGTTTGCTTCTAAACTTTTGTCCCTCTAAGTGAAATGATAACAATTGTATGGCTTAGTCAGTCTGGTGGCAAGTAAATCTGTAAATATAAGCCATGGCTAGTTATGCCATGGTGACTGCTAAGAGTACACAGTTATACAGCCACATCTATTTAATATCACAATAGTGTCAGCTCCGTGAGTAGGGCCAATCTATGACAGGACTGATGTATATTGGTGTCTGGTCTAACTGTCTTCACAGCTGCAATGTGAAGCAATAGCCCGGAAGATGCCTCTCTGTTTCTCCTGCAGGAATAATAACACTTTCCCCCAGGGCACGGGAACTGCCCCCAGGTGATCCCCTGGGAGCTTGTGCCTCTAACACCACGGTGATCATCACTGGAGTCCATTTGAAGTCAGCAGGCATAGAAAGTGGCACATTTAGAGTAGCTAGAGAGGAGAGGTGGCCTGAGGCAAGAGCCCTACCATCTTGGTTTCTGTTAGTGCTGTCTTCTATTCCCTGTTCTCTCCATTTCCTGCAGGCAAGGTGCTCTGAGTCACTTGTTATAGCACCCCTTACAGCAAGCTTGCTTTGGACCAAGTTTAGGCCATTTTGCCAATAAAAGGAGAGGCACATCCCCTCATTAGTTTATTCATCTCTGAACTTCCAGAGTGTCAAGGCAATGACCAGAATAATTCATCTGGACCTCTGGTGTAGGTACAGTGGAACCCAGAGTCCTCTGCTAGGTGAAGACAGATGCTTCCCAAGGCAGGCAGAGAACTCTGTCCCTTAATCATTCCAAGGAAACATTGGGGTGAATTACTGCAGACTAAGGTCTCAACTGCTGGCCTCACTAGAAACAGGACCCTGTTCACTAGAGTTAAATATCCTGCGCTGGTGCCAGCCAATCTCCCTGGAGTGGGACTGCAGAAAAAAATGATTCACCTTGTCTTTTAGCCCCTGGATTGGGACTCCCAGTAACTGCAAAACCAAGTAAGCTACCCATGACACTACCTCCATCTTGGAAACATCTTGAACACAGGTCTTGGGCACCTTTGTTCCGATCAAAAGTTTTTATTTCACAACAGCAAATAACAACAAAATATGGCATTAATCTTTAAATCATACTCCTTGTCAACCAAAGTCAAAACATACGAATCAGTTCATCATAAACTACCACTAAACATCCTATATAAGAAAAGAATAGAGGTGCATAAAGCGGGAAAAGAAGAAGGAAGAAAGGAAAAAGAAAGAGAAAAACAAAGCCAAAGACTGCAAATTACAAAAGCAACAATCCATGCAACAGACACAAGAATATCACAAAAACATTGTATAAAACCATAAGTAATGACACATAATAGTAATATACAAAGCCAGGGATACATCAATCCCGAATGAAAATTCAAGTTCATCCATAGACATCAAGAAAAGAGCTCCAAATGTCCCCAAATTTCGTTTGAGAAGCTCTGAGGCCCCAATCCAAACTCACCAGACAAGTGTTTTCACAGCACTTCTGCCAACATCCCAAGCCAACATCTTCTCCTAATTCCTCACCCCAAATGGTTGGCAGCCGTGGATCTCCTTTTCTATTAGCCTTTATGATTCCATACATGGTAGAAGCAGGGTGTGCAGCACTCGAGCATAACTCCACGTTTGCCCAAGCGGCACTTTGAATATTCAATTGTGGCACCTTTGTTGCCTCCCAATCTGGTGTGAGGGAACCCCAGGAGTCATCCTTGACCTTGAAGCTCGAGGGCCTCCACATCTCCAAGTTTGCTCTGAGACCTACCGAGTCTCCTTGCATCCCCAACTCAACACCACCGACTGGTCTGCAGCTTTTTAGAGCTTCAGCCTAACATCACTGTGGTACCCAGAGCCAGCAAGCCTGCTTGCTGCCAAAGGCTTGTCTCTCCAACTCTGTACCCACGGCTGGTGATTCTTCAGGCAACAATGACCCGACATCACCTGCTGCCTCCATTTTCTACCCACAATGCATCTGCCGAATATCATTGCATCATTGGAGTTGGTGCCACTGATCTCTGACTGGACACCGGCCCAGCTACAAAAGCGCCCATACTCCCAGCTCGAATTTGAAAATCTTGGCTCAATGCTGTTAAGCCCCAAAGACAAGAAAATACGGTACAGTGCAGGGTCCCTGTCTCCCTGGTCCATGTTTTGAAACAATAGTGACTTTTAGGCCCCGCTTTTCTCTACATTGCTCATAGAGACATATCCTTTGAACAATGATGTTGCACAAATTCCTGCATTCTCTTCTTTTACAGGAATGGGTTTTCTTAGTGGTTTCTGATTAGTTGTTTGATTTGATTTGATTTTGAGGGATTTGTAACACGCTTGAAAGAGACCAAACCGTATAATGGCGCAGATGACCTTTGCTGAAAACGGATTACCAGAATTGTAATAAAACCCAAATTTCATCCAAAAGGGGAGCAAGTTCCAACAGGCCCAGAAACACAAACTTTATTTAAACAAAAATATTTTCAGGGCTTAACGAAACTTAAGCAGTGAATCCAAAATACTAATTTTCCTGGGTAAACTATTCCAGAGTCAAGGACCAAACACTTGAGCGTAGACATCTGGACGGTTGATAATGCTTGAGCTTATCCTTCAGGTAATACGGTGCTAGATTGTTCAGACACTTAAATACCAGGCACTCTACCTTGAACTTAATACAGTCCTCAACTGATAACCAATGAAGTAAACTGCGTGAGGGGGAAACATGGGAGGTTTTATTTAGTCCATAGATCTGCCTAACCGCTGCATTCTGCACTCTTTGCAGTCTAAGTTGCTTTTTTGGAATGGCCATCAATTGACTATTACAATTTTCTAAGTGGGCATTTGTAAGTGCTCCCACCACCAGAGCATGATCCTCTTCCGGAATATACAGGAGAGTTTGCTGAATAAGTCTCAGGGAGTAGAAAATAGTTTTCACCTTGGCTCCAACCTGGTTTCACTGCCCAGGGTGCCCTTCCAGATGCAGCCAAGGTTTTTAAGTGACTGATTTGTTATGGTGGCCGAAAGGTGCTCAGGGCCAAATAAAAAGAACTCTGTCTTAGCAGCATTCAATTGCAGTTGATTAGAGGCCATAGAGTGTCATCAGCGTAAGATTGAAAGCTTATTCCATGGCGTCTCAGAATTCCCATAACCAATCGGAGATACAAATTAAATAAAGTAAATGTGGTTGATGGAATCATGTAGAACCAGGGGCAAGTAATGCACTGCTCTCCTAATGCTTTAGTATCTCCTGCCCCAACAAGCACAGATAGGATGTTGCAGAGGGATGAAGCAGTCGGCGACACACAGCGAAGTGTGCTGCCAAAAGGTAAGTAAGGGGTGGGGGGTGCGGTTTACCAGAAATATCCAGGGGATAGAAAACCGAAATTCGTTCAAATGACTTTCATTTTTTTCTCCCTCTGACATTTCTGAGTCGGTTACATCATGGACAACCCAGTTTTGCAGGATCAATATGTGTTCATCTTTGTTCCAATTAGGCATATTTTCCCTAAATATACAGCTGTGTTCCACAATATTAATATTTTTCATTTTTCAAATATGCGCAATGATAACAGAATCATTAAACATGTTCTAAATTATGCAGGCCTTAATCCCACTCCCACCGTCACCCAACTCCATTATGCACAATACTAACAAGCCCATAAAACGGCTTCAGACAATATTGCACTGATGGTTGAGTACACCAAAGTACAGTGTGTGAGTCCTTAAATTTTGTAACCATTACATGGTGCAATGTAGCTCAAGATTCTTTCCTACACAGTGCAGACACTTTTGCCTGAACACCCTGCTCAAGCAGATGTGTAGATAATTTCCAGTGAAGGCTCTCATGGAAGACCTCACCAAACTCAACATCACCTCATGTCTGATTTACATCTGACAAAGCAGGACTGCAACTCACTTCTCAAAAAAACTCAACACCACTCTCACAACAAGCATGAACCACCATGCCCAAGTGAAACAATGCACCCTCAAGAATATACCTTCCACACAGTGGTACACCCAAGAACTCCACTTCAACAAATCAACTATCAGAAAATAGAAAAGACCTGGCGAAAACCCTGCATTGCATCCAACCTCGGCCTGCTCAAGGAACTCTGTGCTACACGCAGACATCTGATCACTTCTGCCAAGGCCATATACTGCCAAAGCACCATAGCCAAGCCCAACAATTAAAGCAGAGCCCTCTTCAAAGCCATCAAGCACTGCAGCAACCCTCTGACCGACTCACTCATACCACAACTCCATTGATAAATCCTCCAGCATCAACTCCTACTTCATAAAGAAGATCAGCATGATCCCCCCAACACATACACACCAATGCCACAACTGACAGCACACTACACATCCATTGCACAATAACACAACTACCTGGACAACTTTCAAGACATTCACTATGGGAGACCTCACTGCCACGCTATCATCCCTCAAAGCCACATTGTACACAAACAACATCCTCTCTGCCTCTGTACTCAAGACTCTTCTGACTGAAGCACCCCTCCCTTATCTGACAGTCAACAACAGCTCACTAGCTCAAGGCACCTTCCCCTCGAACCTCAAAACCAGACAAATCCGATTCTTAGGAAACCAACACTGGACCCTGACACCCTCACTCAGCAACTACTGCCCTGTCTATCCCTCATAGGTAAGATGCTTGAGAAAGCAGTAGCCAACACATCAAAGCCAACAACCTCCTTCAGTTCTACCAATCTAGCTTCAGACTCAGAAACAGCTACCATCAAGGTGATCAATGAATCCCTTAAAATCCTCACTGATGGCCATCATTGCCTCTTTGTACTCCTTGACCTCTTAGCAGCATTCAACATGTCCTCAGAGGGTTAAAATCCTACCTTGCTAATTTCCACTAGTTTGTACAAATGAATTTCTCCAGATCACCAACTCTACCCATCACCTGTGGAGTCGCACAAGGCTCCTACCTCTCTCCATCAATACACAGATAACACTCAGCTCTACTTCAAGATTTCCTCCGTCGAAGACATCCACTGCTCAAGGCCTGCCTCACATTGATCCGGTTGTGGATGTCCAGTGATTACCTGAAGCTCAATCCCTCCAAGGCTGAATTCCTACTGCTGACCAACAACACGAACACCCTGACACAAACGGCTTGGTACCAAATAAATCTCATGCAGAAAATCAAGCCCTTCAACCCAGAAATCAACTTCAGATCTGCTGTTCAAGACTTTGTCCTCTCCCACCTGGATGGTGGTATGCCCTTTCTGAAGACCTTCCAGCAACAACCTTGGCACCCCTGACATGTCCCTGCATGCTACAGCACAACTCCCCGAAGCACTCCACAAATCCAACTACATCACCCGACCCACACTGAACTGCAATGGCTCACACTGCAAGCCTATATCATCTTCAAATCCTGTTGCATCATCTACAAGACTGTCACCCTGACATCCCCAAGCTACCTTACTGAGAAACTCAGCATCTGCAGAGGCATACAATCTACCAGAAGTAAGGACATGAGCAGACTTGAACTCATGCTGCAGCAGAAAAGAATCAGAAGACCATCTCGGTCTATGCCCCAAGACACTAGAACCTCCTCCCTGTCCACATCAGACTTGCCCCCTCACTTTTACAGTTCAAGAAGGAGCTCAAGACCCTCCTCTTCAAGCAATGGCTCCCCTCAAACAACTAGATCCACACACCCTCAACTCCCCACCGTACCTGAGACTGGCTGATCTCCTTCCCATTGTTTTGTCCACTGGTTGCCGGTAGATCCCTTACTGCCAAGTTACCTTCCCTCCTTGCTTCCTGTTTCTCCACTTCCTTCACCGTGCCAAATTATTTTAAAGCACTCTATTACTTCCCAGAGCTAGGTTTGCACTCAATAAATACCCTAATGATTATAATAAAAAAGATATTGACAGAGAGTGGTGTACAGCATAGCAGGACGGAGTGGATCAGCTGTGCTAGCAGGAGTATTACTCACAGTGATAACTTTTCAAACAAATGAACAGCAACAACACAGCTTTCTGTTGCAAATCCTTGGAAGGCAGCGTTGGATGAGCACATACAGACTGTGCTGTGTATTGTCACATGGCAACAGTGGGGGCTTGTTGCCAGTTGTTTACTCTCTAGCAGCAGAGGAGGGGGCAGGAACATGTGTTTCTCCCATTGTATGTTACATTGATAGATTTGCACTGATTTATTGTTAAAGAGCGCAATCTGCAAGTGTCAGCGAGATATACTGACCTTCTAACTTCGCATGGTAGGTAGGAGCCCATCACCAACAGAAAAAAACAAAACCCCAGGATCAGCATGACAATATGCTGGGCTTTACTTGTCAAACTACCCCAGTGAGTACACTGTGCAGCTTCCATGTGAAGGGCCTGTATCGTTCACCAGTGTTTTAAGGAAATCATGATGGTGCACACAGGCGGGGTGGGCCCACATAAGGGATGGAATGATGCCGGAATGTGGTCTATTTAGTATAAGTCAGGATGCTTGGATACATCTTTAACTATGATCTTTCCCTGATTCTGAAGAGCAATTCCGTATTTCACACAAAACACACTTTCGACTACACACCCCTTAAAGTCCATCTTAGCTTTTCTGGCTGTGACCCAGTAGAGTATCCAAATTAAACTATTGTTTTGATTTATACCTAGGCCGTCCCAAGAAAACAGTAAAACTGCTTCAAGATTGGGTAGCAAGAATAGCGGCGGGTTTCAAGGCAAGAGACCTCTTCAGCCCTGGCCTGGTTGCTCTACATTGGCTAAAGCATCCCAAAGAATTGAGCTAATAATTCTCTTTATCATCCACTGTTCCTATGGGACCAGGTCCCATTATGCCGAATTATGCCTTCATCATACATCTTGCAGACTAGAGCCAACAAGAAACCTCAGATCAGCAGTGGACATGACTGTGCCATCAGATGCCTACACAACTTGATCATGGAAAATAATCTGTTGCAGTGATTGGTCCAAATCATGTGCAAACATTTAGCCCTCGCTGTCCGATCGGAAGCCGATCACAAGCCGTTTTGGAAACTCTAATAAACTGAATTCTTTATGCAGGCTTTGATATAATCTGGATTATGTCGAACTATGTTGCATTTTAAATTTACCTTGTGTGTATTTAACACATATTTCTTTATATGTATGTAATTCATATAGAATTTTTTGGGGGTTACCGCTAGGACTGACCCACCTTTGTACTTTCATGCCTAGAAAAGAGTTCACCCCATAAGGAATACTTATTGCTACTTCTGTTGGTTATTTTGTCCCCTTTAACCGGACTCTTGGTTTCCCCTGAATGCTCTTGTTCAGCCCAGGGGGACTTGGAGCACTCGCCCACCACACTTTGCTGCTTAAAATCGTCAATAAATGCATTCATTTATATTTATATTTTTGCAGCGTCACATCTCCTGAAACAGAGTTATCAGCTGGTTCCGTGACGAGGCAAGCAGGAAGTTCTCAGGGGGGAGACTATGAAGTGTTCCGAACGACACCTGAAGAGTATGAGCCAACGGACCTTCACCCTCCGGTGTTTGATGAAAAAGAGAGCTCTCCCATTGTGCAGGAACCCGATGAAGCAAATTTCCAGCAGGACGATGAGTCAGCAGATAGTGGAGAACTTATCATAGAAGAGGCTGTTGATGATCAACTAAGCAAAAAAGAAAGGTGTTACGAAGATGGGTCCTTTGAAAAGGTACAGACACACTCCACAACACAGAGAAATCCTGTTCTTAGTGATGAGAAAGAATATGACTTGGAGATGCATGAATACGGTTTACTTAATTGTATCTTTTTTTAGGTGCTGTTTCAGTGGAGCGCTGGGTGAGGTTGCGCGGAGTAGATCAGACAGTGGGATAGAGGGATTGTCAAATGTTCCATGTTGTAGTTTAGGTCCCGCTGGTGGGAAATGTTGGATTCCAAAAAGGACTGATTTTCGGAGAGAAAAGTGTCCAGTCAAAAGGTTTCTAGAATCTGCCATTGCGAGGCAACCAATGAAAAAAATATGTGTCAGCTCCCTCCACCCCAGAATAAACATTGTGATGATTGTGGTCATTTTCCCTTAGGTACTTGTTAACAATCCTGGGCAGGTTTTTAGAATAATTAATCAATATACAAATAAGCCCCCAGTCATCAAAATTACAAGCACTTTTATCACTTGCATTTTTATTATGAAAATACTAAATGTAGGATTGGATTCAAGCTGCGAGGATTCAACAGCGAATACCCAACTTTACACTCATTATGAGGTTGCGGGTAGGCCGCTGGTGCTACCCTCAGCATACCGGCAATTTCAGTTTACCGTTTACGCCACCCGATATCCTGGTAATACCGTGATATTACGGCAGCAGAGGAAAGGTAAGTTCCCTCTGAAGCACTTGCACCGTTAAAACGTTAACGGTGCCGGTGCTTCAGTGAAAAATCTGCTGGTAGGGGCTTGAACTAGCTGCCGGCAGACTTGTAGTTTGCCAGATCGGCAAGCTTATAATGATTGGAAAGCTCATGAAATGGTTGTTTTTGTTATGGTTCTTTAGACTATGACATAACTTTGGATTATGGGTTTGTAACCTCAACATGGCCAGTATTCCATGCCTAAATGTTCCTTGTTTCTAAGGTGTAAATAGGATAAAAAGTAACGATAAAAAGGTGCTCCTGATAATAGTTCATTGTATCATAATAATGCCCTGTTTAATTGAAACATGATATAGTGCCTTGAACACAGAGGCAAGTGTGTGTCTGATAAACAGCTATCTAAAACCCAGTTAAGATTGGCTGGTTCAGACAGTAAAAGTTACAATTTTCCATGTACATATATAGGATTCACTGCACATGCACCATCCCTCAGGAAAACTTCTCAAGTAGAGGTGTGGGGTGGAAGGGGGGTATCCTCATTTATATTGTAATTCGCTATTTTAGAATCTCATATTTACTGGGATAGATTTTACAGCATCACAGAAAATGGTCCTTTAATGAAGCCATGTGTAACAACAACATTGATAATAATGATAATCATGATTATTAATAGTTTATAATAATTAACTAACTGCCATGGGTCCCCCCCCCCAGTACCAAGGCCTTTTTTGGTGATTTCGGTATTTCACCATTCAAAGCCTTCTAACATCTTCTCCTTCATTAACCCCTTAAGTGCCAAGGATGAACTATCTCGTCCTTGGCACTGGGGAGGTAATCCCAAGGACGAGATACCTCGTCATTGGCACTTAAGTGGTTAATATTTGTATTATTATTATTATTATTATTATTATTATTATTATTGCTATTAATGGTTTGACAAAGAAATAACACCATGACAGGCAGGTGAAGCAGGTGGTAAGCACAAGTTCACTTGAGCCGGGGAAAGTCAAAGGAAGCAGGGCCTGGGCCATAATCAGTTTCCAAACAAGCAAAAAAGACCAAGATGGGTTTAAAAAAATATAATTTTAAAATGTTGCACATATTTATTCAAATAAACCTGACATATGCAACCTCAATTATATAACCAAAAACATATATCTTCCCTTCATCATTTCATAAAGTAGTTATGGAGAAAACATAACCACTAACTTGCATTGAACGTGGCCTTTAGCAAGAGGCGCTTGTGGCCACGCTTCATTATCACCCGATGATGGGAATAGTTTAGGAATACACAGCTTTACATCATGGCCTTGTTTCCCTTAAGCACATGTGGGAGACGCCCCAAAATGTGGGTTTCGAAGCTATCTTGGCGCATGATATGATATGATATGGCATTTATAACACGCCTATACACAAGTGTTTCAAGGCGCAACGAGGCAAGAGAGGAGGCAACAAAGGGAGGACAGACAATGATCCTACGAGGCCAGGTGTCAATCAGATCGAGCAAGTGCATGGGAAGGGGGGGGGGGATAGTGCAGTACATGGGAATAGATAAATAGCAAAAAGTAAGGTAAGGCCAGCAAGTGCAAGGTTAAGTGCAGACAACAGGTGTCAAGTGCTGGTAGGGGGACTGCAGGGATACAGAAACAGTCCCCAAGTGTCGGGGTTGCCAGGCAGGCATTGCAGGAGTGTGAGATTGGCGGGGGAGGACCTGGGCCCGAGATCAGAGGGTGTCTAGGTAACCAGTGCAGTTCAGGTTGCAGCCAGGAGGTCAGCAGGGGAGGGGAGGAGAAAAAGCAGAAGCAAAGAGAAAGGTTTTGAGGTGCTTCCGGAACCGGAGATGGTTCTCCTCAAGTATAAGGGAGGCAGGGAGGCTGTTCCAGAGGGAGGCACCAGCCGAAGAATTTCTTCAGACTGTATGTTCAATGGATTTTTTTTTTTAGAAAGATAAAGAGGTGAATGGATGCAAAAAAATAAAATAAAATAAATGCGAAATGAACATAGAAGGAAAAAAGAAGAAGAAAAAAAATGCAAGAAAAAATGAAATAAAGCTGTTGGCATCTAAAAATTAAATAAAAATTAAATACCCACAGTAATGGTTTTGAGGGTGCATCCCCTGTGTATCTGGTATTCAGTCTTTAGACCATGCTCTTCGGCCGCATTTAAAAGTCCGCCCAAGAAACACTGCCTAAATGGCCCAATGCCGGAACAGAAAGTGGCCCGGCCGCCCCGAAGATGAAAGACGTTGGTGCGGGAGTCAGATTTGCGAGTGTGTGTGTTTGCTGAGGGGACTGGGCAGCACCAAGGCGGGGTCAGCAGGTGAAATCCTGCCAGCGCTGGAGCTGTTAACTGTGGGGTGGAACTGGCAGAGCTTGCTTGTGTCTGGAGGGGATAGCGGGGAGTGGGGGAGGGGCATAGGAGTGGCACCAAGGAGGGTTCTGAGGAGTGGCCTCCATTGGGCTGGGTTAAGACCTAGAACCGTATGCTTGCCCGGTATTTTTCATTTCCTATTCTGGCTTGGTCTCAACACTTTGAATAAGAGAAGACAGTGTATATTTGCCTCATCATGAGTCTGGCGGTAGCCGTGCCGGTATAAATGTTACGGCTTACACACTTTGGAGTTCTTTTGTCTGTTCATATGACACCATTGCTTCTTTGGGGGCCTCCTGTCTGTTTTGATTGGAAATCAGGGTGCTTCATTAATTGTCGCATCTCTCCATGCAGTGTCACTGTCATCGCGTACCTATACCAAGCATCACTTTGTCTGGCGTTTCCTGCCAACATTCTTAGGCGGGCAAAAAGCACATGTTTCTATCACCCACCACAGATGGGTCTTGCAACTCTTGCATTCCCCTTAAAGTTGCACATGTCCCGGTGCAGTATCCATGCGCCTTCAGTCCGTCTTCCAAAACATGAGCTGCTAAGTCGTGAGTTGGTTGGTTTGTATCACAAAGGGTGCCGCCTTGTAGAAGGCCAGGGTGAGATTCAAAGGTTCATTGTAGCAGTACGAATGGACAGGGAGCCCGTCTCCGGCTCTCGTCAATGTCACTCAATGAAATGTCTTGTCCAATGCACCAAGAGTGCCAAATTGCATCGCTGGATCCGGTTTGCTGCACAGAATCAGTTACTAATTCAGAAAGCTGTATCTTAACGAGCTCTGATTTGGTGTCAATGTATGCATGCTGTGAAGGTCAACATATTAGTAAAGGCATGAGTGTCCTTGAGCAACTTAATGTCCTATGAAGAGAAGCTTCATTGGAAAGGGCAAAGATGCCAAAACATTGGCCGCCCAGGTATTCCGCTGGACAGTAGAGGACACAATGTAGACACTGTGATGGTCTGTCAGTCTCACTATTTTTGACGTGGTTGTGGTTGTCTCTTGCATGCACACCTGAAATGTGTTGTATTTATTTAGCAATGTACTTGTATCCTTGAGATGCTGGTATGCATGACATGTCATGGAGCATTATTTCCATGCTTCTCGTACACATCTTCCAAACATGACTTGTTTTAGTTAATGTATGTATCTGCATTTAATCATTGCATAACTATACACCCCTTCAAGGTTCTCAACAGAGATATTCATTGGAGCATCCAGAGTAGTTCATACTACAGAGGAATGTTTGCAAGGTATTGGGGAAGGTCTCTGCTGCTGCCACTTAGTACCCTCTAGGTGAATTGAGCGTGGACGCTCAGACAAAAAATTAGGTTGTTGAACTGACTCCATATCTCCTGCAATATGATTAAATGAAGTCATGTCATATTTCAGTTATCGCATAGAGTTTCACGATTAGTGCATATGATAAACAGAGCACTGCTTCCATGCTTCCACTAGGAGCTAGCAGAGGAACTAGGGGGGCTGGAGAACAGCTCAGATGAGGAGGAGACGGTAACTACCAGGGTCGTTCGCCGCCGTGTGATCATTCAGGTACAAAGTGTTCAACTAATGCACGACCCTATGCCTGGTGAAGTGCTGCTCTGGTCTCACCAGCAGCAAGCCCCACAGGCCAACTGATTGGGCGATCTCCTGGCTGGTGCTAGGCACTTGTGAAGTCCGCATGCTCCCTGAAAGAATGCATGGGCACAGAACAATGTTCACAACATGGAAGACAAATGCTAGCTAGTGATTATGGCACGTCCCTACCAGTTCACCCTCGTACACCCTCACTTTGAGTGATACCTTGAGGATCTTGGTTCGCTTATCTGTGGCATATAGTTAACTCTTATTTTCACGTACCCTTCTATCCTTGGTTTGACTTTGCATGAATTTACTTTTTGTTTGCAGAGCTACTCACACTGTTTGCAGTTTAGCAACAGCACACCTTGTATGTCTTCTTAACACCACCAATTAACAGAGAGCTGACCTCGCAACATGCCACCCCCCAAATGAAGGTGCTTACTTCATATGTTGCTTCTCGTCTCACAGGCGGGTACCATGTCCGACATTCCCCCAGAAACAGTGACAGAGGAGCAGTACACGGATGAAAATGGCTGCACTGTGGTAAAGAAGGTATGACCACTGCCGTAGCCCCGCATGCAGCGTACCGATGCCCTGGCTATGATGGTGTTGGCCATCTAGACCTGGTCTGTTTTTTGTAAAAATATTACACCAATGACATGATTTGCAACGATTGAGGCTTTTACACGTGTCTGCAGATATGCCAAAACCACAAAGCTGCCTTTTTGTCTGAGTAGGGTTCAGCCTGTTGACTCTCCAAATATTAAAAGAGAGTCTGGTTTTCATAGTGACTATCTAAAGTACATTTGCAAATTATCTTAATTCAAATTCCTGTTATAAAAGTTCTTCTCATGCACGCATATAGAGGTGAATATCTGAGAAGGTTGTCTGCAATTTGGTGATTGGGGGCTCTTAGCCCCATTAATTGGTCGTTTAGGGAGTTAAACGTGGTCCCATTTCAGATGGTAGGATGAAATGCTGACTCTAAATTTGTTCGTAGATTAGGAATTAGTCCGAGTTATTCTGTAGCTTAGAACAACAGTGGCCATCTACATTCAGACACAGTAAGAACCTAAATCTCAGGTTAGTCGAAGCCAGATACATGTATCAGACACTCATTCAAATGTGTGCCAAGTTGGCAGTATTTACATTTCACTGCCATTTTCCAAATGGTGAGTCCTTCCATACGAATGTCTTTGGTGGTTTGAATCCCGTTGCCGGGTAACTGATGTCTAGGTTGTTCAACAGGGATTGGCTGTGAGATGAGGGCTCTCCTCACACCCTTCTGAACACATTTTATGTGCATTGCAGGGTAGTTATAGAACCATGCAGTGCTGTGAATGGCTATTGAGGACAGTAGATTCAATGTGTAGTGTGATCTTTATAAACCAATTCACCCCAAGTACACAACCGCTAATGTGAGCCACCGATTGGAGAGTGCATCCACTCTTACATGTAGACACAATCCTGTTACAGCAGATCCTCATTCATAAGATTTTACCCTATTGTGTAAGTGGTGCATGGATTATTTTCTTCAATACGAAACCATGTGTATGACTCTGTATAATGTTCCCTTCTGCTCCGCCCCATTCCCACCCGCAGATCACGCGGAAGATCATCAGGCGCTACGTATTACCGGATGGCACTGAGAAAGAAGAAGTCGTCGTGCATGGAGAACCACAGGAACCCGTTGAAGTTGGGGAGGGCGACGCGTACTCTAAGGTGCTCAAGCGCACCGTGCTGAAGAGTGACAGCGAGCATTCCGAGGTGAGGCGGCCCAGCAGTGAATGTCCCCATTTGTCTGCTGTGGTCCTCTATTTCTATAGCCACACACGCACTGGATGTGTGTGTTCATTTGTATTGACATTTTAGGCCCTCCTTGTGACTATGGTGTTAAGAACACAAGCATGTGATATTTTAAGTACCATTTGTTTTTGTTTTTTAAATACCTCATTTTAGGTTTGCTTGTGATATTTAGCACGAGGGATATAGAAAGTGGGGTAAATATGGGCTATCCTCCCATGCAGTGTTTACTGCGTATCCCATCCAATATTTCAAATACCAAGGGCCCGATTCATGGAATTTTTTGCATGCTTTAAACTGTGCAAAACATTACATGAATCGGGCCCCAGGTTTTGACATTACTACCATACTCATAACGCGGCCCTTATCCTACTTTCTCTTCTGTTGTTTTGGGTCACCTCAAGGTACACAAATCTGTTGCGCTCTGCTATTGGCAGGGGAAGTGGCAGTGGAGATATCTGTCTTCCCAGGGGGTGGGGGCTAGGGGGGCTGTGACATTTTCGCAAAGAAGAAAGGTGATGAACTTTACTAGAAAGTGCCACTGTGAGACTGATAAGTCTGCACCGAACCTTATGCCTCCACTTTGCTGTATCGCAAGAACAGATGCTCCCCGCCATGTTTTAAAGCCACCTCAGAGTGGTGGTTCTGCAAATTGGTAGCGAGCGTGTCACCTTTCCGTGCCTGATTCTGCCAGAGGTCGCAGGAAGTGCCACGGGTCCTCTGTTTTTAGACAAGACTTTGGCCAGTCTCATTTTTCTTTGGGATCAATCCATTGTCATTCTTCTAGGGGCGCTGCTGTCCATCCATTGTAGGATCTTGGATGTACTGTCAACCTATCACCACCAGGGGTGTTGCTAGGTCTGGAAAAGATCTGGGGCTACGCTAATGTTGGAACTGTCAGGAACCGGGGCTAGCTAGCCTTTTAGTTGTAGCCCATGAGCGTCTATCGGAGGCTACAACCAAAAGACCCGTGCTATAGCCCCCCACCCCCCAACAACGCCTGCCACGAACAGAGGCCTGCCCTCCTAATTTAACATGATTCAATCAATATCCTGTACGCCTGCCCACGACATGCACCTCCCCAAGAGCCAACATGGGCGGACTGAGGGCACAAGCTCTAGCACCGCAGACCGGCAGTCCTCTCCGAATCGTACAGGACTGAAGCGCTCTGGCGGCATATGCAGCGTGACAAAATATATTTCAAATGCAGTTTTTTCTGGAAGTGCACAAAGTGTGATCAGCAAGACCTACCGCCGGAACCATGTTTACAGCCTTCTTTGATATTGTGAGTCGCTAGAAGAGGAGCGCATTAGGCAATGCAGAGTTACATGGCTTCCTGCGTATCATATTGGAGATAAGCTTGTGTCTTGAGTTCCTGAATTGTGACAGCAGTTTGCAATTACAAAAACGAATTCTAGGGTGAAAATCACTTGGACAGCTTAAAACACACTGAGCCGGGGCTCAAGGCAAATGTAAAGGTAAGAGAAAAATGATGTACTTTTCTACGGAAAAATATTTCTATTCTCCAATGGTTGGCTGTGAAAGAGAAAAAACGTAGCTCATTTACCCAACCACTTCGGCTGTCTGAGGCTGAGGAACAGAATGTTTTTCCAATTATAATACATCAAGAGTCCTCGTGCCTCTTCCGTCTAATTGCCTCAAATTACAGTAGAGTATGCGAGTGAAGGTCAGGTCAAATAAAGGCCACCTCTTTCATTCTGTCCTAAACATGATACTTAATTTACTGCGTGTACATTGCTGTTGTTGCCGCTTCTTCAAGATATCAGTAAAGGTGGGACTTCTCTTCATTGTCATATGTGTGTGTTGCATATTCTCCAGAGCACAGTATTGGCAACAGTACGGATGCCCTCCACAAAACAGAAATAAATACATCGGTTTTTGACAGGAAACCCTCATTTTGTAGAGGTGGTTTATAGCTTTTTTTATTTTTTTTTATTTGTTTTTGGTTTATGAGAAAACCTTTACAAAAGAAGAGTATTAAAAATTCAGATTTCGTACAAAAAGCAGTTTTTCCTGCATATTTAAGAATACAGAAAGTGAAAGAATAAAGCAAAAGGGTGAAATAACAAGGTAAAATAAAGGCTCAGAAACAAGGGATTTAACTAAGCAGACTGATCCCCTTGACTGGAGGGTTCAAGAACTTGGCTAGTCTGTTGATGGTTCCTTAAGATAGTCAGCTTCTCCAAAATGTTTACAATCTCAGCAGTTAGCATGACTTGTTGGCCAGAGATCAGTCTGTCCCAAAATGCATCCTGAACTAGGCTCTCCTCTCTGGTTACAAATCTCCCCAGTGATGATACCCTGATCGCCCATGTGCCTTCGCACTCCAGCAGCAGGTGTTTGAGGGATTGTAAGTTCGGAGAGGCACAGATCTTGCAAAGGCTTATTGCCTTCTCGCCCTGGTTTCTTTGGTCCAGTATTTCACCCGTGTGGGCTATATTCAGTCTGAGCCCGAGAAAGTTGTTTCTGATTCTTTGGTCCGGGAATTTTTCCAGGTAGTGCGGGATGGTGCCAAGCTTTCTGTCCGCTGTCAGGAATAGGTTTGGAGGGTTAAGCCTTCTGATTCCCTCGATCGTTTTGATCCAGTCCTCCGTTTCTAATGTTTTTTTTAAATTTCTTAGGATTTTATATGAGAGTTTCTCTTGTTAATTCCAGCCTATATAAAATGCAGCCAATCTTTTCTTCCAAGCCGAGGAGTTTTTTTGATTTAGACTTTTTTAGATGTTGGTTTACATCGAAGAAAAGAGTGGATACACTGGCTGTAATTATGTTACGATAGAGGGACAGTAACTTCCACTCCGCGCGGCAGCTCAAAGAGGTCAGACCCAACTCAAATCTCAGACTAGCGAGAGGAGTGCACAATGGGAGATGAAGAGAAGATTTCCACAAAGAGCCCTCAATTTTGCTCCAGTCGTAGTTCCACAAAAAGGCTTTGCCTCAAGGCCATAAAGAAGGACCGGGACAACTTTACCTATGTAGAACTTCTTGAGTGGAATTATAGAGAATTTGCAGAATCTTCCGTTCATATTTTTCATTTGTGCAATAATTTTTGATTTCTTCCCAAGAATGGAGTGTATCACCTTGTTTGAGGTTGGGTGAGCAAGGATTTCATATCCCAGGTATGTTAACTCGTCCACCCGTGGAATTGCTTTACTGTCCAAAACCCAGTTTCTTGAGGTCACCTTTTTTTTTGCATGTTTGAAAATGAGGACCTTAGATTTAGATGGGTTAATTATGAGGCCGTTCAGTTTAGCATAATCATTAAGTTTGGATAGGAGTTGTTGCAACCCTATCGCTGAGCCATCCAGTAGCACCAGGTCATCCGCATAGGCCAGCCAATGGAGTTTTCTTCCATTGATTCTCGGGCAGATTAATGATGCAGAGGCTAGGAAATCTCCAATGTCTGAAAGAAACAAATTAAAGAATAATGGTGCACCCAAGCAACCTTGTCGTACTCCCTTTAGGACTTGGATTGTTTCAGATAGATTGCCTGGTTCATCCAATCTCACTCTGATGGTAATGTTCTTGTGGAGTTCTATGAGCATTGCAAAAAGGGGTGCCGGAATCCCCCAATATTAAGTTTCTGCCAAAGGAGGGATCTGTCTACGAGGTCGAACGCTTTTGATAAATCGACCCATGCCACGTATAGTGGAGAACCTTCTTTCTCATTTGCACTTTCGCTCAACAGGTTCAGGACAAGTCCATTAAGACTGGTAGAAAGGCTTTTCCTGAAACCTGTCTGCTGAGGGGGAAGGATGTGTCTAGAGTCCACCCATAAAGTAAGTTCTTTCAATTTTAATCTCATAAAGATTTTGCTATCTATGTCCAAAAGGGCGATGGGTCAATAACACGCTGGGTTTCGCCTATCACCCCCCTTGAAAAATGGAATAATAAGTGCGCTCTTCCATGATGGCGGGAAGACTTTATTCTTTAAAATTCCTTGAAATAAATGGAAGAGTAATTTTGCCCATAACTTTGGTTGGTTTTTAAGCACCTGATAAGTGAGGCCATTAGGAATAAGGTCCTCAATTTCTTCCTCAGAGAATGTCAGCAACCAGGTTACGTTTGGGTGAGGATGATCTCTGAATTCAGTTGCTTCAAAGTTTTTGGACAAATATTCCACCCACTTGTGCTCCGGGACTAAATTGCAGAGTGAGCTATTTTGGCCGGTTTCCAGTTGGTTTAATGCCACCCAAAAGTTCCTGCAATTATTTGTATTGAGGAGGAAAAGCATTCTCTCCCCGTCTTCTTGGCGTTTTTGATGCTTGTGATTCTTTGTCCAATTCCGATATGTTTGTTTAGCCCTTTTGAGCTTTTGTATACAGCTGGGCGGATCTTCTGCTTCATTTTGTTTTATGTGGCGTAATGTTTGGCGCAGGATTCTCTTCTTGTTGAATGTTTCCTCATCGAAATTGTGAATGTGCGTCTGTTTCCCTGCAATCTTTCCTTCACTTGGCTGGCAGGTGGACCACACAAATTTCCCAAATTTTTCTGGGTGCATTTCATTTGCCCATATAGCAGGAGGAACTGCCTCCAGAAGTTTGTTTAACTTATTCCCCCCATTTCTATATTTGGCCACTTTTAGTTTACCTTTGTGAACCTCCAATTCCTGTGTGGTATATAGGTTGGAGGCTCTCTGAATTTTGGGGAAGAGGAGTTCCAGCCTGGCGTGATCACTCCCCCCTTCCCAATCCAGAGTAAGACTGGGACAAAGTAGGGTAAGAGATGATGAAATGAAGATGTAGTCTAAAGTTGATTGCAGAGCCCCTTGACGCCAGGTTGGTCCAGCCACTTCCACAGACCTATTTTTTTCATTTATCATGTCCAGGTCCCATGACTGGAAAAAATCCCACCATTGCTTGCCTTTCCGTATAGTACTTTGTTTAGTTTGGCCAGACCTCACATTCCCTGAATTAATACAATCAGTATTCAGGTCCCCTGCAATGATGATCTGTGCTCCCTCATATTTGCTCTTAGCCGTTGACAGTAGGGAGTGTAGGGATTCTATGAATTCTTGGAGTTTTGACCTAGCGGGGTTCCAGTAGACGTTGACCAGGATTAGGGTAAGCTGAGAGTCATTCGGTCCTATCTCTGCTTTGCAGGCTTGAATGCCCACCATGTTGCTGCATAGCGGAACAATTTCTTTGACAGTAGAGTTTTTGGTTGCTATTAAAAGGCCTCCTGCTGGTCTCCCTTTAAGTTTTTGTGAGGCCTTGAGATTTTGTATTGTAAAGCCTTCTATTTCAATGGGATTAACCAGCCATGTTTCCTGAAGCAGCATGATGTCATTCTGTTGTAAAAGATTATTTTTCAGCTGCTTTTTCCTCAAGAAACTCGGCCCTCTGGTGTTCCAGGAAGTTAATCCGAGACCCCTTTGTCTAAAGACTGTTCTGCTCCTCGCCTAGTTTCAGGAAGATTTGTGTGACAATTTCTGGGATTTTTGCTAACAGGTTCTCATTTAATTTGGGCCCGGGTGAAACTTTGCTTTGGGGCTCTCTTATCACTCTGGTGGTGCCCATAGAAGTGGATGTATCCTCTACTCCTATCTGCTTAGGGCCCGGGCGATTGCCATACCTTCCTTCCTCCTCTGATTCAAATACCCGAAGACCTTCTTTAGCCAGATCATGTTTGTTAGTGATGAGGGCCTGTTGCGCCTTTCTTGAAATGAGGGCTATTTCCACGAAGAATTTATCTTCTCTGATCGGAAATGAAAGGTACTCAATGTCTTCTGAGGCGAAGAGAAACAAATTGTAGTTCTTTTTAATCTCTGAAAGTAGAACTGATCTGCTAAGTGATTTTTCCTTATTTTGTTTTTCTAGTCTCAGCCATACTTTTGGAATGGTAAAATTAGGCATCACAGTTTCTTCTTTTCTTATGGGAGAGCAGTACTGTTTTCTTTCCAGTTTCTCTCTGCTATCATCCTGAGGACGTATTTCAAGATTTATGAATTTCCCTAATCCATTCCGACAATCTACTTCATTAAGTGTGGCTCTTGATGGTATCGCTTCTTGGGCAGCTATTGAGGGAGAAGCATTGGTGAGAGCGGAAGTAAAGCCTGTTTTCCCCATCGGTTTTAAGAAAATTGGCGCTAATTTTACAGCAACTTGTTTTTCTTCCAATTTACCCACATTTACTTTTACCTTATTCGATTTTTGTTTCAGAAATATTGGGGCAATTTTGATGTTTTTATGGGCTAATTTTTGATTTTTGTTATTAAGGGCTGCAAATGGAGATGTTGTAGGGTCCGTTTGCATACCAAAGTTTGAAGTTTGAATTTTGATGACACTGGAACCTTCCTTGCAATTTAGGCCTGCCTTTTTCTTCCCTTTTTCCCCCAGTACACGCTTATTGGCTTGTGAGGTAAGCGAATTTGTGGTCTGAGAAGAATTGGAAAGAGGCAGAGCAGCTATGCTGGTTTCCGCTGTCTTTTCACCAGACGGAGTAGTCCGGTTTTTCAGAAATGTGTTCTTTCCTGTTTTTTTAGGAACGTTATTTCTCTGGTTTTTTGATTTCTTCGTATTTTTGTCATGTAGAGTATAGAGAATGATCTCTTTAGACCTGCCCCCTTTTTTCCTTTTTTGCCACTTTTTGCTTTTGGTTTTCAAGGGTTCTTCTGGGCTCTGGCTCCCACTGCCGGTCAATTGGTCTTGTGTATTTTCTCCGTGAGTTTTTTGGGCACTATCGCCAGTGTCTTCAATGATGTCAATGTCGACATTTGCCAGTCTTCGAAATTCTTCCAGAATAGAGTCTGAAAGCGGAGTGTCGTCAAAACAATCTTTTGCGCCCTCCCCTGTTGGGATCTCGTTCTGGTTTTGGGAGTTTTGTATTTCCAGAGGGAGCTTCTTTAACAGCTGTTGAGTTGTAACACTGCTTTTTGCTCCCTCTTTCAGTAAATTATGAATTTGGGCAATATCTAACCCTTGTTTGACTCCCTCAATTTGAGTTTCTTTCAGAATTGGGATCAAAATGGCGTTCATGATGTTATTTGTGGCGACCAGTGATGATTCATTCTTCGAGATTTCATGTGACATCTCCAAGAGGAGACCTGCTTGTGTTTGTACCTCTGTTTTGAGAAGGTCAAATACTGAGACCAAAGAGTTTAAAACAAAGCTCAAAGCTGCCAAAGTACTTTCTCCTGGCGGGGGAGATCCCTCAGAAAAGATTGCTGTTGGATCTTCCAGTTGGTCTTGATGGATTGGCGAGCTCGCCCTATTATCTTGAATGGTATTTACGGCGTTTGATTATTTTCTTCACTCTCTATTGATGAGGTATTTTCCAAATTCGTATGATCATGGGGGCCAGATGGAATCGATAATGTCGACCAGGTCGTTGGCACTCTTGTTTCTTTTTCTACAAAAGTGGTCATTGATTCTGCTCTGAATCTTTCGTGTCGTCAGGGTATACTCCAGCCCTCGTTTCCAACCTTTCTGGATTTGGAAACAACCCCTCGGGGGTTTGCTGACTCTCTATATTGCTGAGAGCGTAGTTGGTAGTGCATACCGGCTGAGCTATAACAGGGTCGGAAGTGGTAGATACCCCCTGCCCAGCCTCGCTCCCTGCCTCCAGATATGACCCATCCTGTCCAGCCATCTCTTCCTCAAGCGGTGAACTCGGTAATCTCATTGCAGGCCTCGAACAAGAACAATCCTTATTACAGTTAGTGGAGAAGCTTTTGGATTTATTTACCTTTCTGGTGAAGCCCCAGTGCGCCAAACAGTCGCTCAATAGTCCCTGGGCTTTACTCCTGCCGGGCTTAACGCCGCAAGGGTGGTAGCCTTCCTCCTTTAAAGCGGCCCGTAGTCACGTGACCGGGTCACGTGTCCCTCTCGCCCCGCCTCCTCCAGGAAGCGCAATGTTGCGACGCCGGCAAGAGCCCAATGTAGCTCGCAGTGCCAGGCACACAGAAAACAGCCTCTTCACAGTCAGGAGAGTTCACCTTGCAGAGCACGTAGCACACAGTGCGGGCGGCAGCCTTCCTCCTTTAAAGTGGCCCGTAGTCACGTGACCGGGTCACGTGTCCCTCTCGCCCCGCCTCCTCCAGGAAGCGCGATGTTGCGACGCCGGCAAGAGCCCAATGTAGTTCGCAGTGCCAGGCACACAGAAAACAGCCTCTGCACAGTCAGGAGAGTTCACCTTGTAGAGCACGTAGCAAGGCAAACTCTCTGCCTTTCTCTGCTTCTGGGCCATGGTCACTCTGCTTCCCTAGACGAGGTGGGAGTGTCACGGCGGCAAATCCGCTCTTTGCAGTTCAGGGCTACCCACCGCATCTCGCCCTGCATCACATGTTGATGTGTGTAGATGTAGAGAGGCTTGTATCTCCATGGATCCACCTGATATATATATTTCTGATGTTTGTTAATCTGCTTAGAATCACATGCTGTGCATAGGTCCGACATCCAGTGGTCACTGCAGAGTATTGCATTTTGTTTTTCGTAGTCGAAAAGGGGACGTCAACAAGGCGTGTCTGTAACACTATCCCTATAGTGACGTGCGTTGTACCCATAATCCCTCACGCGTCGAGGTCCCTCAGATTGTTTTTTTCCGCCCAGCTCCTGGTCGCCTTACGCGGAGCTCCTAGCGAGACATTGCAAATACTTACTACGGACCGCGGTCCTTAATTTTACTTATTATATTGTTAAAGATCCCTCCCCTCGACGTTAGCTGTGAAGCTGTTCCTCCGCCGAGCAAGTTTTCGACGGAGGGGAAGAGACGGAGGAGATCCTTCGGCGCTGCCGAACACGTGGCCTGGCCTCGCCGGCCAACATACATTAGGGAGAGTGGGGGTTCGAACTTTTATCTTCTCTTTGAGAATGTCTTTCTTTCTCCCCTATCTTTCCCTTGGGGTTGTTATCACCAGTTATTATTGCCTCAGCTATGGAGAGGACACCTTTTAAGTTTTGCCCACGCTGTAGGGGCAAATACACTTGGAAGGACAAACACAAGCTCTGTAATCGTTGCTTGCCCCTCGATCATAAGGAGGACAGCTGCGCGGCCTGTAAGCTCTTGAAACCAAGAACTCTTAAAGAACGCAAAGTTAAGAGGTGGGCGGACTACACTATGTCGAAGTCAGTTTCCTCACCTGCCGCCGCTGTTACAGAAAGTGACGAGGAGGGTGATAATTCGATGTCCGTTACTGAAGTCATTAACCCCCAGAAGGAGCGCTCGCGCTCCTCGACGTCCGTCCCCGGCCCCGACGTGCTCGGCTCACGCCCTGCTCATGGGGATGAACACCCCGGCGACAAGGACGCACACAGACCCCATAGGCCTAAGCACACAACCCACGGCTCTTCTTGGTCGAAGACGAAGGATCCATCAGCGCCGAAGGGGACGCAGGGCACTCCGGCGTCTACCTCAGACCGTAAGGGTCTCAAGCCCCACCCGCAAACGCAGTCGCGACCAGCGATTGGGCTTTCATCAAACACGGGCGCTACCCCAAAATCATCCGACGTAACGCTCCATAGAGCAGCTGTTGAGGAACAACGCGTAACGCAGGCAACATCGACACCAGAGTCCTCTACTGACAACCTCGTTGTCGAGAGCCTGGCGAGAATTGTTTCCGAAGACAAACGTAAGCGGACGACGAAACAAACGTCGAATACCGCACAAAAAGCTATGGAAACGCCGAAAAAGCACAAGAGTAGCCAGGAACTGCCCCCTTCATCTAAGGGCACTTCTGAACTACCGGAGGGCTTTTCAGAGGGCGACCGAAACCTTTCTTCGACGTTGTGGGAGCGTTCTAAGCGTTTTGAAGGTGAAAACACTGATTTCCCCCCTCTAGACTATTCAGGGGTCCCCCATGAGACCCTTGAAAGACTCCATTCTTGTATGGAGAAAATGGAAAGGTTTTTGGGAAACCAAAACCCACCCACACCCAAAAGACCAAGAGAATGGCCCCAGGATGACCCTAGGGTCAAGATTCCTAGACTGTTTCCCCCTTCTACAGACGTATATGACCTCACTGAAGAGGAGCAATACCTCCAGGAAGATGAGGAGTGTTTGGGTGGAGAGGAAGAACATGAGGAAGAGGGGTTTGAAGAAGATCCTTACACTAGTGCAGGAGCTTTCGAAGAAGATACAGCTACCTCGCAGCCCTGGCAATCCCCATCAGTGCAGCCTTGGCAATCCCCATCAGTGCACTCAGACCCTGATGTCTTTCACCCTTCTCCTCCCAAGGATTCACCTATTGGAAACACCTCTCCCATAGATGACCAACCTTCACTTAATGCACTATTGCGCAAGGCAGCAGCTCATTTTGAAATAGACACAGGGGAGACTCTTCCTGACATAGACTTTGTAGAGAAAGTTATTAAAGAAAAAGCCCCTGTTAGTCAGTCTATTCCGCTCCTGGCTTCTATAAAGAGAAGAATAACTCCTTCCCTTTCCAATCCTGCCTTAGTCAGAGGGGTCAACCCTCGGATAGAAAAGCTCTTCAGCCCTTCGTCCTCTGACCCTTTGTACATCAGAGGCCATTCTATTCCGGACTCCCTCGTAGTTACTAATACAAGGAAAAGAGCAGGGGTACCACTATCCACTAGCGAGGCACCACCTGACAAAGAGGGCAAAAAACTCTATGCACTTGGGAAGAGAATCACGACGTCCGCCGCCTTTTCAACTAGGATTGCAAATAACAATTCCCTACTAGCTAGCTACGCAGATGCACAGTGGAGCAAGCTGCGCAGCGAAGCAGAGGACGCACCAGAACCCCTGCGTTCACGCCTGTTAGCTACAATCTCAGAGGGAACTCTTGTAAACCAGGGCATCGTAAAGAACTCCTTAGATGCCGCAGAGACGGCTGGCCGTTCCCTGGTTCAGGGAATACTTATCAAGCGCCATGTCTGGCTGCGCAATTCGGGATTTAAGCCGGAAACCCAGGCTTCCCTGATAAATAAGCCCATAGAACAAACACATCTGTTTGGGAAAGCAGTTGATGAGGCCCTAGAACATGCGTAGAAAGAGTTTGATACCATCAAAACTCTTGACCAAATTTCTAGGCCCCCTAACAGACGCGGCTATGGCAATAGACGCTCCTTTCGTGGCCAACGCCAGCAACAAAACCAACAGCAATTTTACTCTGCTACCAACTGGCCCTCTAACCAGGATAACAACACCCAGTTCAGTCAAAGAGGCCAACACCATGGCAGAGGAAGAGGTCGCGGCTCCAGCCCCAAAGGTTCCACGCCCAATACCAACAAATGACCCCAAGATTCGGGTCCCCTCCCATGCATCACCGGTCGGGGGCCGGCTAACATCGTTCCTTTCAGCATGGGAGGGAATATCGTCAGACCGCTGGGTATTATCCATCATAGGCCACGGATACTGCATCGAATTCAACGGTTCCCCGAAGTACAGACCCCCACGGAACCGACGCATGACACCGGAACACCTCACCATTCTTCTTCAAGAAGTAGAAGAGCTACTGAAAAAAGAAGCTATAGAGGCTGTCCCCCTATCTCAGGTAACAGAAGGTATTTATTCAGTGTACTTCCTTGTACCCAAAAAGGACTTAACCATGCGCCCTGTATTAGATCTGCGCCCAGCGAACAAGTTTGTCAAACCCCAAAAGTTTTGTATGGTGACCTTGCAGGAAGTAATCCCACTGTTATCACAAGGGGATTACATGACAACACTAGACATGAAAGATGCATACTTTCATATTTTAATGTTGCCAGCGCACAGAAAATACCTCAGGTTCAAGATAGAGAACAAACACTACCAGTTCAGAGTACTACCCTTCGGGATAGCATCTGCACCAAGGGTATTCACGAAAGTACTGGCAGTGGCAGCGGCCCACCTGCGGAGGTTATCCATCCCGGTATACCCTTACCTCGACGACTGGCTCATAACAGGGGATTCTTACGAAACATGCTTCTCCAATACCCAAAAGACTGTAGACCTTTTGTTCCAACTGTGCTTCTCCATCAACGAAAAGAAGTCCAGCTTAGACCCCAGCCAAATCAAACAATTCCTAGGGGCTCTAATTCGAACAAAGGACGGCCTCGTCTTCCCCTCCAATGAGAGGGTCCAAAACATGCTGTTTCAGATCCCCCATTATGTGGCAGGTCGAGAGGTGACGGTACGCAAAGCAATGCGCTTGCTAGGGATGATGGCGTCATGTATTTATTTGGTACCTCACGCGCGCCTGCGCATGCGCCCAATGCAAGAGTGGCTCAACGGCCAGTGGTGTCAGGCCAGCGGACAATGGGACGATCTAGTGGTGGTCTTGCAGGCCTTGGTTCTCTCGCTACGGTGGTGGACATAAGAAAACCTGTTATTACGGAAAACTTTTGCCACACCCGCAGTGGAAGCCACTCTAACCACAGACGCATCCCTTACAGGATGGGGGGCTCACCTATCCCATCAGACTGCTCACGGAGCGTGGACTCCGAGCTTAGCATCCAAGCATATAAACCTGCTGGAACTACTAGCGGTGTTCAAAGCACTGAAAGCCTTTCAGGAACACCTACAAGGAAAGACAGTGATGGTCCTCACAGACAGCACCACAGCCATGTACTACCTCAACAAGCAAGGGGGCACTCACTCTCCAGGACTGTCCAAGCTGTCCCAGAACATCTGGAAGTGGGCTCTCAAACACAACATGTTCCTACTATCACCACATGTACCAGTGGAACTCAATCTGCTAGCAGACAAACTCAGCAGAGACTTCCCCCTGCCCGTAGAGTACGAATGGCGGTTACAAGAAGACATCGTCTTCGACGTCTTCACACAGTGGGGTTTCCCAGAAATAGACCTGTTCGCAACTCTGGAAAACTCGCAATGCCAAGATTATGCCTCCAGGTACCCCCAGAACCAGTCCAAGGGGAACGGTCTATCGATTCCATGGTCAGGGAAATTTGTTTACGCTTTTCCCCCGACTCCCCTTCTCAACAAGATAGTGCACAAGATGCACCAGGAACAAGTTACCATGATTCTGGTGGCCCCTATGTGGGCCCGACAGCCATGGTTCGCTCACTTGTTGAAGATGTCTCTATCTCCTCCAGTGAGACTGCCCTGCCCGTACAACATGCTGTCACAAGACAGGGGCAGGACACTGCACCCATGCCCTCAGACCATGAACTTAGCAGCCTGGCTCCTGAGGTCATAGAATTTGGACATTTACAACTTCCACAGAGATGCATGGACATCCTCAGAGAGGCCAGAAAGCCTAACACTTGTCACTGCTATTCTAGCAAATGGAAAAGATTTGTCATCTGGTGTAGAGGGAAGAGTATCAACCCTGTTGACTGCTCTCCCACACAAATTATTCTGTACCTGACCCATTTACTGGACTCGGGTCTAGTATTCAATTCTATTAAAGTACACCTGGCAGCGCTTTCGGCTTACACCACTTCACAACTCAAAGTATCGTGGTGGAAGATCCCAGTAATGAAAGCCTTCATGGAAGGGGTAAAGAGAATACACCCTCCTGGCTGGGATCTAAATGTGGTACTCACCAGGCTCATGGGGTCACCCTTTGAACCCATGCACAAGGCAACTCTTAAAGATCTCACTCTTAAGACTGCTTTCCTAATCGCTATTACCTCCATTAGGAGAGTAAGTGAACTACAGGCCCTTTCGGTTTTAGACCCCTTTGTAACAGTTCACAAGGATAAAGTGGTTCTACGCACACACCCAAGGTTCGCACCGAAATTCATCTCCAAATTTCATGTCAACCAGTCTATAGAACTACCAACGTTCTTTCAAAATCCTTCAAATCTAGGAGAAAAAAGCCTGCATACACTTGATGTGCGCAGAGCTGTCATGTTTTACATGGAAAGAACTAGTCCACTGAGAAAGACTAATCAGTTCTTTGTCTCGGTGGCAGCAGGAAGAGAAGGAGATGAAGTTTCAAAATCCACTATATCTAGATGGATTGTACAATGCATCACTCTCTGTTACACTCTTGCTAAGAGAGAACTACCCTTCAAGCCAAGAGCACACTCTACTCGACGCACTGGGGCATCCATAGCATTCATTGCAAATGTTCCCCTTGAGTCCATCTGCAAAGCGGCAACCTGGAGTTCTGTACACACCTTTACAAAACACTACTGTCTAGATGCCCACTCTAGATCTGATTCCCAGGTGGGACAAGCAGTATTAAGACATCTTTTCTCTACTGTTCCTTCTCACAACCCACCTCCAACTCCGGGTACTGCTCGCTAGTCTATGCACAGCATGTGATTCTAAGCAGATTAACAAACATCAGAAGACAATGCATTACTTACCGTAAAAGCATTTCTGATGGTTGTATCTGCTTAGATTCACATGCGCCCACCCTTCCTCCCCGCTCGGATGGAAGGAACATAGACATCCTTTTCTATATCTCTCTCTTTTCTGTACTCACTCACGTCTAGAAGGCTCCCTCAGGGCAGAAAAATACAAACAGAGGGACCTCGACGCGTGAGGGATTATGGGTACAACGCACGTCACTATAGGGATAGTGTTACAGACACGCCTTGTCGACGTCCCCTTTTCGACTACGAAAAACAAAAGGCAATCCTCCGCAGTGACCACTGGATGTCGGACCTATGCACAGCATGTGAATCTAAGCAGAGACAACCATCAGAAATGCTTTTACGGTAAGTAATGCATTGTCATATGTTTTAATCACAAACCAGCAGGTGCAATGCATAGTGATCCTGTGTAATATTTTGACATAGCAGCCGCCCTGCCGCCATTACTAGGAACCCATGGACAACCCAGATTCTGGTGCCATTATCCACCGAAGGAGAAAATGGTGGACATACCTCAGGCCCGCTCCTACTGAAAGATTGACATTCGGAGGGAAAATAAGCCATTTCAGTTGCATTGAAATTCCTTTAAAGGAGTGAACGTAGGCAGCTACATTACAGAAACTTTGGACTGGTGTGACGTGGAGCAAATGTATCTTTGCACACATTGTCCTGCTGGTGTAATAAGGAATGAAGCAAACAGGTTTTGCCCCAAACCATATAATTTGAAGCATTTTGCACTGGGTACTTGAGGGCAGTCCCCAACTCTGAGAGGGACTGGGTAAAAACATATGATATGAACAAGCAATTGCCCCCCACGAATAATGTATATTTTGGTACAAGTCAACAAACAGTTAAGACATTTGTTAAGGTTCAAGGATCAATCTCAAGATTCAATCAGGCAGAACAGCATGTCTGTGGCATCAACCTCCCCACCCTGAACCTTCTCCTCAAATATGATTAGAATAATCAACACAATTTTTCTGCACACGTCAGAATGGTTTTAAATGAATAAAGCATAAAGCAATCATATCAGGACAGTCACAGAACAGACAAATAAATACCTGAGACAAACATCACAGTTGTGTACAAAGAAAAAGTTATTAAAACACATGAAAACATATGGTGGCAAATCTGACCACCAGGTACCACATTGATTCCCCGACTGTATAACTAACAGAGGAACACTATCATTACTGTATGCGGGACCCTTCAAATTTGCACTGGGGCAAACATGAAGTAGTCTGTTTTGTGCTGTTTCTGCTGCTAGAGATACAAGGAAGCTGGTTCTACCTCCACAAAATGTATTCCATCTTTCATATTTGAAAAATGGCAGAGCATGTTTTTGTCACTTATGACATATACATAAAAACGTATAATAGTTTTATGTACTCAGTTGGTTCGAAACGATACTGTAATCCGGCCCTACCTAAATTGTGAGCAAGCCCCATTTACCCAATTACTCATGTAATTGGTTATTTATAACACGCTTAATACCCACAGGTTTCTAAGCGCGGACCTGGGGATCGAACCTGTGTTGCTCTGCGTCATCTTGCTTCCAAGATGAGCCAGTTGCCCCTGAGCTATCCTCCCTAGGCAACCAGCTAGAGGATGCTGACTGGAAAATTGAGCAAACATCTCTATGTATTATAATTGGAAGCAAAATATGTAAAGTACATTTGTGTATTATCAAAATCAATTAAAATGGTGCACAATGTATATGACGACATTTTATCACTGCTGCAAACATTAGGCAATCTGGCCCATACTGTTGAGGATCAAGCTATGCCAATGTTGCCAGCAGCACATAAAAGCCAAGGCAAGGAACAAGCTTGTCATCGGGTCTTGAAGGCACCGGGGAAAGAGTGTGTATCGCGGGCAATCTTCGGGACATTAGAGGAAAGGCAACACAAGTTAATAACCTCTGACTTCCAGAGGGGGAATGAGGGAGGGGTCAGGAGGACATAAAATGTCTCCCAAACATTGCAGGAAATACAGCAAATAATACGGGGATGGTAAATGGACATGTGTGGAGCCCAGTTCTCTAAGAACTTGTAGGAAAAGTAGGACCCCTGCGCTGAGCTGCTTGTTGAGTCAATCGTGTATTATACTTCCTGCAGCCGTTCCAGGGTTCCTGCAGGACAGAGCTCCTGATGTCCCCAGGTTCGTGAGAAAGGATAAGCTGTGGTTGGATACCTGATGTTAATGGTACTGGATTTGACTGTTTGATTTGATGACTGTGTGTAGGGTCACGCTATCACTGCTGGACACAATTAGGTATTCATGTTGCTAGATTTTATTGGTTGTTTAAGGGGCAATACTTTGCCCGGGTCTTGCAAGCAAGTATTGGTACATTTGCATGATGAGAAAAAGCAAACACGTGTTTCGACCAAGGGTCTTTATCAAGACGGAGGAGTACAGGACTGGAGGGCCCTTGATTTACTATCTGGATAGCTTCTTTATGGCCCGGCAGGGCCTCAGTGAATGGTCACGGCCCAGAGGGCAAACGGGATCGCAAATCGAATGATCGCAGTGAGCCGTAACCATGCAGGGCTGGAAAAGAAGTGCCACGCCTGAGTTACAGGATTGGTTTGAGGAATTTGCCTCTCCCCCTGCACTTATTGTCACTGCACTTGCATGGTCCGAATGTCACATGGCCTAGTAGGACCATTTATTGTTGTGTCTCCCCTGCCCCCTTCCCTTTGTGTCTTGTGGCGCCTGGACTGGAAACACTTGTGTATAGGCGCCATACAAATGTCCAATAAATAAATAAATAAAGTGTCTTGTATTTGTAAGAGAGGATTTGCACTAGCTCCAGTCCTACTGATCTGTGTATTTTTTAGGGGTTGTGCGCCAGCACATATGATGCTCTTGCATATGGAGCATGACAATAATTGATGATGGGGTGGGGGTAGGTAGGGAGTGCAATTGACAGTGAAATCACTAGACAGTGATATTAAAAACCAAACAAAAATCTGTAGGGCCTCATTACATTTTCAGTGGTGTGGGAAAAGACGGGTGGTAATTCTATCACCAACACTTTTTTGGTGGTAATGGAATAAATGCAGTTTTTCCAGCACCGCCAAATTATTAATTTTGAGGTAAAGTTGAGGATTTACCTCTAGCAACAAGCTGGATGTAAATCATCTGCTTTACCCTAAAAAATCAGTGGATTTACAGCACTGTAAATCCCCTGGCAGTAAATCTGCCAAAAATCCCTATGAAGTCTTATGAACTCCAGAAATGGGCAACTATCACAACTCGTAATCCCATTGTAAACCCAGTGGACCAAGTGCTGGTGGTAACTGTAATCGAGTTTGGCAGTAGTTCGGAAGATTTACTGCCAATTTACCACCAAACTCCTAATGAGGCCCATATATCTCTTTTTAGGGATAGAAATGCAAGAGGCACAGCAGTGGTTCATACTACGTTTGTTGCACTTCAAAAATAGAATGCAGGAAAGCATCAGAAATGACCACCCCTCCACCCCCCTTCCGCTGCACTTTCCCCTGCACCTATTACACACAGTGGGATTATTCAAATTCAGAATGCACTTTTAAATGCAAGAACACCACCCCTTTGCTTGGGGGAGGGCATCATTGTGTGCACGTTTTTGATGCACACGCCCTGATGCCATGTGTGTATAGATCACAACTTTTAAAGGTGCAGTGAAAATAATGTGCTAGGGCATCTCTTCATATGTGCCACAAGATGTTTTGTGCCCACAGTGTTTTGAGGTGTGATGCTAAGCGTGTCCAGGGATGGGCCTGAGGTGGCACATGCTACCCCTGCAATCTCCTTGATTTCTTTTCAGAATGAACTCCTGCCAGCGCAGACTATCAGAGCTCCTTATTTGATCCATTTAAGTACGGCTGGCCTTTAACCCCTAAGGACAAGTATATTCGTCCTTTTTGCATAGACTTGATTAAAGCTCAGTAGTTGGATGGTTTATGAGGCTGTCAGCTAAAAGCAGCAATACATTTGGCCGCATTTTCTGAGACTCACAGCTAGATACAAGATATATTGACATTTAAAATAACTTTTTCTTTTGGTAAAATTGGTTAGAGGATTTTACAAGAAAAAACATAGAACTAGGTCCTGATTGGAATATGTTTGGTCACCCGCATGAGCAGAAATTGATGTTAAATCCCTTACAATGAATGGTGCTTTAGACCATTTCAGCAGCCCCTTGAAATAGCCAACATCATACTTTGATTGTATGCCAATGTTTATTAGTCGTGGTCCTGGCACTCTTTGAGTGGACGTGTTCCTTCGTAAGTCCCTGTGATAGACATATTAAAGGCGAGGTGTACAGTGATTGGAGGACACCGTCTCTTGCAAGAGATCTGCCTCTGTGGATTCTCTGTTGTGTAGCCTGGAGTTCCTTCCTTATCCCACTGATTCCATAGATTCTCTTCAATGCTCAGAATGTCCGAGTAGAGTTCACATTTCTGCACTTGGTAGAGAATGATAACAGCAAATCTGGTTCTCGCAACTCCTCGCGTGCACGCCCAAAGGACCGCCCCCTAATAACGTGAGGTCATTGAGTACAGACGAGTTTGTTGAACCAAAACAAGACGGAGCGGTACTGGAATAGAGTCCTCTCCAAAACTGTGGATTCTCTTTCTAACTTATGTCTCATTTACACTCTAATGCGTGAAGGTTTTACTAATAATGAACATGATTTTGGCTTCACATTTTTCTCCATAAAGGCGAATGTTTATGACTCACAGCAGTTATCAATTAGGTGTTGCCGATTGAATCCTAAAAGCAATACATTTCATGTCAGTTGAGAATTTGTGGAGCCGTTACGTATATAATGTCATTTTCCTTGTATTTCAACAGATGACTTTCTCTGAGCCTGGAGTTTTATCGGACGATGCAGATTTTCAGTCTGAGCAAGTGGAAGGCCGCAAGGTCAGCAAAGTTGTGAAGACGACTGTGGTGCATGCAGAAAGAATGGAAAAACACTTTGGGGACCCCAGTCTAGCCACTGATCTTCCATCGGCCAAAGACGACTTTGAACAGGTAAAGCCCTATGAAAATGTTCTCTCGAAACTGCATGCACAACCAAATTCTCGTTTGACCAGTAAGCACCGCTGTGGTTGATGTGCAAACTTTTTTCTGTTTCACATTATCATGCAACCTTATGTTCAGAAATCGCAGGTGACTGAGGTTCAGTGATTTCAACCCAACCCCTTCTTCGCCCAAGAGGATTATGGCACCTCACAACTGGACAATACTTCCTGTGGGGAGAAACGCTACAGGAAATAGAGAGGGGACAGGCACTTTTACTGCAGCTGTGAGACGAAGACATGTGGAAACTAGCTCCATGTGGCGGGCCATGTAAAACTAGTATGAGTGAGAATAAAGAGTATGTGAACAACACACATCTAGTTTGTCTACTTCAGGGGTCTGCATCCTGTTGCACTCTAGGTATTTCGGACTATGACTCCCATGACCCCTCCTCAATGACTATGCTGACTAGGGCCGATGGGAGCGATAGTAAAAAAGCATCTAGCCAAAGGTCGCAGACTCCTGGTACTTGCACATTGCATCCAGCACTAATAGCAACAAGACAACTGCCAATGAAGATGGACATTCGCTGATGCAGAGTCAACTGTAGGTTTCCCGGAGTGATGACATCTAGCCGGCTGGGTCTGGGCATCCCAACCAGCAGCCTTTATCTCATCCGCAGGCTTGACTGATCGGCAACAAGCAGAGCTTCTGGAAAAATCAATGGAATGGACTCTCAAACAACCCCAACCCCAAACATGCTCTGAGTGCTTCAAAACAGATTGCCGTCCTGATAAGATTGCCCTACTGATTGCACTCCATACCCCATCTCCAATGGGCAAGCATCAAAGGATGTGCATGACATTGTGGCAGCCAAAAACAAAGAGATGAGACTTGTGAGTGCAGACTCAAACGTTGCAGCCATCTTGGAATGGTTAGGAAATAATGAAGTGGCCAAGCAGTAAGTCTTGCGGGAATTCCGAGAAATCAGCCACATTTGAAAGTTACTTCAGAACACTTGGCTAAATGTGGCAGGTGTCTTTTACCACATAGGTCAGAGAAGGATCTGCTGGTTCTAATGCGCATATTCATTCATTCATTCAGTCTTACTTTATTTTTGAAAATTCCATAAAAGTGACATACAATTCTAAATTCTTAAAACATAATAAAATAGAACTCACATCTTAAATGCACGTCACGACAATACATCTGAACCAAGGACAAGGGTGATGAATGGAAAATAATACTTAAAGTCGCATATAGTCACAGACCTTAAGATGACGATAATAACTTCCATGCAGAATATAGTTATAATTAATACAAGCCTAGTCAGGGTGCTTTCTGATTCTTATAGCAGCACTATAGATAAAGCCACTATAACAGGGACCCTTATCAAATAGAACAGCAAAAGTCTAAAGATCCTTTTTCCTGATGCTTATGTGTCTTGGACAAAATAACATGAAATGTGATAAAGTTGCATCTACAGTTGGCCAAATTAAAAAATTGCAAATTAATTGAACAAACCTTTCCACCGGACAAAACGTGGCCTATGGGTAAAGGATTACATCTCAGACGTGTAATAAAAATTATGTTCCTTGATTTTTATACCCAGTCGTCAGGTTTCAGCTTCGGCCACCAGTGTGCTTGCTGAGTGAGCTATATTGCTCAATTTTGAGAGCTCACAATCTTCTCTCTCACAGGTCCATCTTCTTGTTAAGGTTTTGATAACAAAATCCTGGGCTTTTTTTTCTATTGATTCAGCATTTTTGAAGAGTGCCCCAAGATTTCTTATTGCTAAAGATTTGCTAATGTTTCGGAGCCTCGGAATGTTAGTGGGCTAATCCTTTAAAAGAATTTGAGTCAATCGACTAATTGTAAGTGATGCATTAGTGTTGCACCATCATGATAGCCCCATATGTTTCGGGATCAACTTTAGATCATCCAATAAATGGGCTTGTTTAAGCTTGCCTACGGAAATCATCGGGGAGCTATTAGGTAATGACAATAAATGTCTCAATAAAAATTTCTCTTTTTGTTGCAAGCTAAGTACTTGCTCAATACCCCATATTTCAGAAGGTGCTTTCTCTAGGTTTGGCATATTAAATCCATCTGACTGTATATAAAGACTGATACCCCATAACATTACTCAAATTAAAAACGGCACCACAAACTTGAGCCATCAACTATATCTGTTTAGTAATAGGATCTGTCCCCCGCCAGTTTGAGATAAAGGCAACACATTGGTACATTTACTAATACATTCTAGTTTTGTGTTATTTTGTACGAAAAGGTAACTATGAGAACCTTTGGATTTAGGCCTGACTACTAGGGCCTTTGACTTCCCTGTGATAACTATTAAGTCACTAGAAGTCATCAAGTCAATATATTTTTTATTTAATAGCTGAAGGGCTCTCGGCATGCTAGCAATAAGGACAGCATCATCCGCATAGCTTGATATAAGGACTAGCTCCCCCTTTGTGATCGCACCGTCAGCACAGTTGGCCTTTCGCTCAATTTCAAGTGCTTTCATGTTTAGATTAAATAAAGGGGACGCGATGACGCGTCCGTGGTATACCTCTTTTTTGATCTTGAAGAAATCTGTACATCCGCCTCCCAGACCGTAGTGAAGAGATGCCTTGGTTTAGTGGTGGAGCAACTTAAGTATCATCAAATGTTGAGGTGGTATCTGCAGGTGTTCAGGGTCCTCCGTATCCTTGACCCACTGACCAGGATGGGGAAAGGTCCAAAAAAGCCTAAGTACATAGAAGCTTTTATAAATGATGGTGTTTCACAACGTTCTCACTGTATTACAAATGCCATTGATGGCAGCAGCCCTGGGGGAATTCTCCTGACGGGGAAGACAGACTTATTATTATTATTATTATTATTACTATGATATTTATTGAGCACTGGCCTAGCTTCGAGAAGCAACGGAGCGCTTTACAGATGTATGCAACAATACAGATACATAATTGAGCTCTTTACAGAGGTAACCACAGAACAGATATACAGCGGGGGCTGGGATACAGAGGGGCACATAGGAGGTGTACAGCTGTAGCGGGTGATCTGGCTTGCGGGACGATGTGATTCTTTGGTGTTGAGGTGGAGAGATTCCTTGAAGAGGTGGATCTTGAGTTATTTTCTGAATTGTAGGAGCGTGGGGGTGAGTCAGACTATGGTGGGGACTGTGACCCACCATTCAAAAAAAATTACTTAAAATAAAATCACATCACACTGGCTTTAGGTGAAAAGAACGGTGAAGTGATCCATGGGCACCATCTAGAAGACTGTCCAGAGGGGTGAATATGAGTGGCGTCACTGAATCATGCACCCTGTGCCCATCTGGGGAACAAAAGAAACTCATCTTACATCTCAACTCGTAAGTGTCTGATGCTGTGGTGAAAACTCAGGAACAGACTACCATGGAGACATCTATCCCGGCTACCAGTCATTTGGTCGAAAACCAAATGGTTGAATGACCATTTGATCGATGTAAAATGGTCGGGAAAAAAAAGGTCGAATTTTTTTTAAATTATTGTTATTTTTTTCGATCATTTTGATTCGATCAAATGGTCATTCGACCATTTATTTTCGACCAAATGACCGGACACCATCTATCCCACCAAGACAACATGAAAAAGAAGGACAAAGAAACAAAGAAGAAGGTGAATAGATACAACTAGGAGGAGGGGGGGGATTTACCATAGAAGGAAAGCAAGTGTTGGTTTAGAGACAGAAGGAAAGCAAGTGTTGGTTTAGAGACAGAAGGAAAGCAAGTGTTGGTTTAGAGACAGAAGGAAAGCAAGTGTTGGTTTAGAGACGGAAGGAAAGCAAGTGTTGGTTTAGAGACAGAAGGAAAGCAAGTGTTGGTTTAGAGACGGAAGGAAAGCAAGTGTTGGTTTAGAGACAGAAGGAAAGCAAGTGTTGGTTTAGAGACGGAAGGAAAGCAAGTGTTGGTTTAGAGACAGAAGGAAAGCAAGTGTTGGTTTAGAGACACCACGTTAAACACTACCCATACAACTGCAACAAAGATTCAAGGAGCAATGTATACAACAGCCACCACAGATGGCACAGTAACACTCAACACTTCACATTTCAGGAAGGACACGACACTGGAAGAACAAAGATTCCAAAGGAAGTAGAACACAAGGGGGAAAAAGTATAAGGCTAATGCAAGCAGGCACTCTGCCAATTGGGAAGGAGAGTGAAAAGACCTCAGAGACTGCTATAAGAAATGTAAAGAAATGGAAGACTTGATCTTCGGGGCGATGCATGGATTATAACCCAATCCCACCTTTTCTCCAAGAAGAGGATGACCCTTTGCAACTGGAATTGAAGAAGGCAGGGGAGACACAGTTCCTAGCTGAAGAGATGTGGAGACTACGTCCACTTTCGTGAGCCATGGTTAGCTAATATCAGGGGGAATAAAAAGCATACAAAACACTCCACTTGATTGCCGTCTTAGCCAGTACGGGCAGCGATCCGAAGTGCCAACGGCTAAATTGGATCATGATTCATGCGGGCGCTTCAAGTAGATTTATGCGCTTCACAATCACAGAGTGAAGAAGCTGTGGAGGTATCCATACGCACCTGGACACCCCCTGGCACATGAGAGCAGAAGTGCATATACAGCAAGCGGGCCATTTGTACACTTAGTTATGCAATGGGACTTCAGCCTTAAATTCGTACATGCCACTGACTCGTATTCGAGCTATTATTACTGTGCATACTTGTTAGCTGTGATGCCAGTGGGGAAAAAAAACTAAAACGGCTACAAATACTCCTCCCTCACACATGTAAGGATTCAAGCAAGCCAAATATTTGGTCAAATATTCATAAGCCACTAAATAAACACACATTTTGTCATTTAACAGAAGTCATCATTTTTTTTAGCTGTCAAAATAACCTTGCTGACTTTACATTTGTTGCAAAGCATGAAAAGGGAAGGAATGGCCCAAACGTGTGTACAAGGAAATGAAATATGGTGGCGTCATTTCTCCAAAATCATTTGTTTAGCAAAATCAACGAAACATGACCTCTGACAAAGTGAAATCATACAGCGTTTGGGGCAAAGTTCGCAAAAACGAGTTCACAGGCCCCTCATATTTTCCTCCTGAGATTCAAGGAAGTTGGTGCAGGGTTTTGAAAAACATTCTCAGTGCCCTTGAGCTGCCTCAGCTCTTGCAAACCCCGTACCTCAGGGTATGTGTGAGGCAGCTAGAGAGATTTCAGGTGCTTTGAGGTACTATTAGGGAGCTTTACTGAAGTCCACCTGAGGTAGGACTGAAGAAGTCTCTCCTTTTAGTGTACAGGGCTCCAACTCTTAGTATAGGCCTGAACTACCCAAAAGGATGGGTAGCTATGGCTGAGCAGCCAGGCTTATTTTAGGAGGGAGAATGGCCGTAGGGTATGCAGTGATTATATCGAGAAAAAAAATGAATGAAATTATATCTAAAGAATAACGAAAAATAAATATATGGGGGTGGGGCTAAGGGGTTATAAAGTGTGGGTGTGGTTAGGGGTGGGGCTAAAAGCATGGGGAAACAGGCAGTTTGGGGGTGGGCCCACAATTTCAAAAAATGCAATATTTCTTTTTCCGCTATTATTTCATTCACTATTTTTTGATTCGTTATAATCACATGTAACCGGGCTGTAGTAGAGTGCAAAGACCTTTGAGCACACAAACAGTCCAGAAGACACTTCCACACTTGCAGTTATTTATTAAACAAACTAGGCAAAGTTAAGTTCACTAATCAGCTCAGGTAAGAGAAAGATTGTACATATATGCAGTAAGACTTTTGCAGGTATAACTCAATTCAATGGTGAACCTTAACATTGAATTCAGGTAAGTGAAAGAGTTTCCTCAGGTTAGCAAAAGCATTAATCAACCAATAACCACAGAATGGTAATACTGGCAGGTAAAATATCTGTTCACACACTTTCAGAATAGTTGGGAGCAATTCAAGGTAAGTAAAATCACTTTGGCAATTAAACTCAGAATTACTATTACAGAAAAAATACTGAATGGACCACAACCAACACAGAGTAGCTAATACTTGCTTTAAATTCACAGATGCCGTAGGTTTTAAAGGTCCATCCTTATCTAAGTATGAGTGTTTCAAAGTCAAATTGGGGGCAAAGCTAGCAAGGCACAGGCAGTAGAATGCCAAGAGTTCCAGAGGAATTCTTTTAACAAGTAAGTAAACTTCTTTGTTGGATATAAGGGTTCAGGGACTGTAGAGAAGGCTCCCCGTCGGCTCACTGGTATTAGGCCTAGGCGAAAGTCTATGGGCAAACACCCGAATCAGCACTCCAGCAACACAGGAGAAGCACAGCAACTCTAGGTAGGTTCTACCAAGAGTCCCACAGTACCTTAAACATGAAGAAGAGGATGCAGCACAATGTCCTTACGGTGCAGCAGCAGCAGACCCGGTCACCAAATTCTTGGTCAGGAAGACTGAAGAAGGGACACTGGAATGGATCTCGCAGCAGCAGTCGAGTGGAGAGGCCTTCTGCAACAGATTATTCTTGGTACTGTGGTTTTGGGGCCCTTTTCAATGCAACAGTGAAGAAAGGTAACTGCCGGTCGATTCCGCTTGCTCTCTTCATCCAGCACTTCAAAGAGGGGACTTCAGTGAGCGTAATCTTGCCTCTGGAGGTCCAGAAGGAGTCCACCAAAGTTTCGGGAGGATTCAATCTTTGGAAGGCAATGCACCGCACAATGACCACAGGACCCAGGGTATTGGCGAATTGCAGCTGGAGAAGGCTGCAGCTCTTCGAGGGTGGCACAAAATGCAGGTTGTCTTCAGACTGGCTGGTCCCACCAGTCTAGTCGAGGAAGTCATCCAGATCGGAGCATCCCTGTTACTTGGAAAAGAGTGCTGGAGCAGCAGCGGTCACTCAGATGGCTCTGGCAGTCCCTGGAGGTTGCTGAAGACGTCCTTCTTCTTCTCCTTCTTCAGAATGGATCTTCCAGTAGTCTACTCTAGCTTCAGGATCAAAACCGTCACCTTTAATGCAGGAACCGAGCCATTCAACATTCATGCTTCCATTCAAACCTGGGTTAAACTGGATCCAGGCTGGCTCACTGGAGGACAAAGTCCTGTAGCATTTCAGAGTACTCCCAGCTTCCTGTCCTCCAAGACACTCTAGCGCATTTGGGCACGGTTCACAAAGGGACCACAGAGAAGTCAAAAGACACACAAGGCCAACCAGCCGAATTCACAAATGATTATAAGTAGTGACGTCTGGTTTTCTTTTTAGGCACACCAATACACCCTAACAGCCAGCTGGTCTCCAGCTTTACTTTACCTATTTGCATTCCTACCTTAAGAACCACTATAGAGACATTTCCGCCAGATTACAGAACGTGTGATCTGCGCTCAGCACAACGTATACCCAATGGCACAAAAGCTCACCCCGCGTGGCACCTTCCCGCACAGCAATGTGTAGCTTCTCTTAGCTGGCCCTTCATTTTCTTTAAAATACTGCCTTACGAAGTACCTCTAATCGGTCCTGTTATGGCCGGATTTCAGTTCATACTATGCAAAATAACAGCATGGGTTTAAGGCTGTTTACAAGCAGGTGGTCTGCTTTGGCAGTTACTCCAAACGAGAGCAAGCATTGCTTGGACCAACTGCCAAACAAACAAAAAACGGTGGACTCTTACAGAAACTGTGCACCAGTGATTTGCGCACATTATTTTTTTATTATTGTGCATATGATGTAAAATAAATGTTACACAAAACATCATAAAAACCATACAAAATTGTACAACACATCAACATAATAATCATACAAAAGAGTACAATGCACCATTGATAAAATATCAACAATCAGGTGTATTACATATACGTCTTCAAATTAAGTCATGTGTTTAAAATCACAATTAAAAATCTTTCTTTTTTTTTTTTGTTACTACTAGGTCATAAAATGCATACCTTTGTGGTTAAGTAAAAATGCCACCTGCCGCTCTTATATTACCCTAGGTAAAATATTCAAGGAACAGCAGATCATTTCCTATCTAGTTAATTACATTTCTTTCCATTTTTTTTAATCTCTTCTGTGCATCTAATGGCTGCCAATATCAATGATATTTGAGCCATCGACGGATTTCACTCCAAATGTGTATTTGTGCATACATCCTTCTTTCCTGTAGAAGGCCCCCAAAATGGTTTAATCTTATAGACAGTGTTTTTGTGCATTCTGTAAGGAGATTGTAATTGCTTATTTATAACACACTTTATACCCAGAGTTTTCTAAGCGCCGACCCGGGGGTTGAACCTCTTTTTTGCACTGCGTCGTCTTGCTTCCAAGACGAGCAAGTTGCCCCTGAGCTATTCTCCCGTGACTTATGCACTAGGGTCTCGATCACACCCTAGTCCATACAGTACCTACGTATCCTTTTCTCTCTAGGGATTCCAGATGTAGCCCCCCCTCCTCCTCCAAAGTTGGAAAAGGGTTTAGCATTAATCTTCCATTTGGGACAGGGGAATGTTTTATTCTAAGGCTATAGTTTTGTGGTACGGTTTCTCTTCTAAAGACATATTATGATATAAAGAGTATTTAGTTATTACTCTCACATTCCCATACTGCTTTCTTTACTTTGTCTTCACTACCTAAATAAAACCACTTGGGTTTATATCCAAACCACTGTGTTGACATCTACCTTTACAATCAAAAAGAGCAAGGTATCGGGGACCCTGCCAACTAACCCCACTAGGTACCCTTAGGTTTTATGGTGGGGTAAGACCAGGAGGAATGCACTGATGACTGATTTGCCACATCGTCGTACCTGATTGGCCTTATGCCTGCCTCCTCCTACCTCTCCTTTTTCACATGGCCGGGACCCTTTTTAGTGCCCCAGGCTTTTTGGGTATCCTACTGGCTGATCCTTTCACAACCTCTCCTCTCCCTTCTCAGCGTTTACCTCCACTGGTGCATATAATTGTCTGACTGTGCTCGCTCACCTTGGGGAGGGGCCTGAGTGTGGCTTGCGATTTTGTATGGACTTTATGAACTACTGCTTCTTTAGTTGAGCAGTGTTGGCTAGTGGACCGTCTGTGGCTTTGCTAAACAAGGTTACTGAACACATGTCCACCATTTTGGAATCATTTTACCAGCAGCTTGCGCTTCTGCAGATTTCCCTGAAGGTCACCACCTTCTCTACCCTGCATCTCTGTAATGCTTCAAAGTTAACTCAATTGTGACATGCGCATAAGAGGGAGCGAGTGCGATATTTCGGTCTTCCCTTAAGCAGCACTAACAGACTAACTGTCTGTCCCCCCTAACTTTTGTGGAACTTCATTTTGTCCCACTCATTTAGCATGGGCCCCTTTCATTTATATGTCTAGTCCCTCCAACATTTTCAGCAAAGTTACTCCACTGTCTCTAACTGTCCTGTGTGGCATGCAGAGAACCGTGCATACAGGTCTGCAAGCACCTTGCACCTCCTCTCGACTTCACCACTATTATTGAGGCTTTCCAGGCAGCAAGGCGTAAATCACCTAGCAGCCATAATAAAACTCTTTTCACCTCAGCAGCAGCCACCTACAAATCGGCATTTGTATCGACCAAAAAAGAAGTCTAGAACAAAAGAATCTACAATGCTAAATCAAGCTCCAAAGAGCTATTTAGCATCCTAAAAGAGCTCGAATCACCAGCCCCCCCTCTCAGGACTGTACTAAGGATGCAGCCTGGTGTACAAAAATCCAGCAAGCGCTAGCTGACAAAATCGCATTACTACAATCTAAGATTGAAGCCAAAAAAATGAGCCTCTCAAGTTGCCCTCGACCCTCACACATGACAGAGAAACGCCCTCTCCAATGCACTCCTTTCGCGTTCTCCCAAGTAACACCCAAGAAAGTGGAAGACATTATCAGAACTCTAAAACCTTTACATTGCCAAGGTGACATTTGCCCTGCTTGCATCATTAAGGAAGGTTCTAGAGACTTGGCCTCGTTCATCGCCTCGCTGATTAATTCTTCTTTCAACTCTAACCAAGTCCCTAACAACCTCAAGGAAGCCTGGGTAATGCTGCTCCTAAAAAACCTAATCTTAACTCTAACATTCCAACTAACTTTAGGCTCATCACGACCGTCCCCTTCCTCTTAAAAATTCTGGACCGAGTGGTTTAAGTGCAAATTCAGAAGCACCTAGAGGATAACAATCTCTTAGGCCTCTGACAATCCGGCTTCAGACCTAGGCATGGAACCAAGACAGCCCTCCTAGACCTGAAGATTCAAATGGACAAGGCGAAGGACAAAGGCAAGCTAGCAATCCTCCTGCTCCTAGACCTGTCAGCGGCCTTCGACCTCGTCAACCATCAAATCCTAACGGGACACCTCACTACAGCTGCAGCCTTCTCCACCAATGCATCAGACTGGATCAACTCCTTTCTTTTCAATAGGACCACCAGAGTTTTTTCTCCAACAGCCTCCTCAGACCCAAGCCCCACACTATGCGGAGTCCCCAAGGCTCCTGCGTGTCTCCCATGTTATACATCATATCTACAAAGCTCCTCTTCGATCGTCTGGACAACCTGGATGTTATCTACACCTACTACACACATGACACCCAAGTCCTCATCCCCTTCACTGGCTGCTATGATCTAGATTCTAAACTCCTGAATGATATCTATCTAGAAATCCAGGCCTGGATGGCCACCAATGGTCTATGCCTTAACGACGACAAGACAGAGCTCCTGATCGTCGGCACTCAGGCACGCCTAAACAGACTTAACCATAGATATACAGCCTTCAACATTGACGGCAATTCAATTAAGGTCTCAAAAGAAATAAAAACATTGGGGGTCTATCTTAATTCCACACTGTCCTTAAGAGACAAGTCAGCACGGTGGCTTCCGCCACAGCCTACACCAATAAGCTAATCTACAGCTGCAAAGCCTACCTATCCACCAATAGCTGCCTAACGCTAGCCAGAGCACTAGCGCTCTCAAAAATTGACTACTGTAACACACTCTTCTTAGGCTCCTCAGAACTCAACCTAAACAGACTCCAGATCCTGCAAAATAACTCACTAAGAGCAGCACTTAGTCTACCCAGATCCAGCCACATTTCAACCCACAGGCGTACAGTCAACTGGCTGCCTGTTCGTGGCAGAATCACCATCCGCACACTAGTAATCGCACACAAGTGCCTTGCAAACACAGCTCCCAAATACTTATCTAACAAAATCTGCAAGCACCACTCAGCCCGCACCACCAGATCGTCCTTATCGCACTGCCTCACAGTACCTAGGTTCAACCTAATATCGGCTGGAGGAGCTAGCTTCCCAGTCCAAGCAGCCATACGCTGGAACTCCATACCCATTGCCTTCAGACAGGAGCCCGCCCTCATGGCCTTCAAATCTGGATTGAAAAATTGGTTGAGCAATAATCCTCTCCAATAATGACCATGTCTGCACTTTGCACCCTTCCAGTACTTACTCCTCATGTTCGCCTGCTCTGCACCCCTGCCTATGTTTTGTCATAAATGCTATTGGTTTCTGGACCCCCTGTAACCATTCGTCCTTATAGCTATATTGTCTCCATGTATGTATTTCTCTTCTGATTCCATGTATGCAACTTACAAGTCTTCTCCAGCGCCCAGGTACCTCAGGATTCAGTGCGCGATACAAATAATAAACAAATACAAATACAAGGGTTTCACATTTGGCATTGCTCACCATCCAAACAAGGTTAGTAGTGGGCTTGGGAGAATCTCATCCCAATTGTGACCCCTTGTGGTACTTCAGTGACATCCCTGTAATCAGATGCCGTGCTGGCTTTCGTAGAAGGGGTGGTACGCACACACACGTATTTCTGTTGACATGGGGGGAGGATCTTTAGTAAGGATGTTTGGAGTCATGGGTGCACATAGATAGTTTTGGTAACTACAGCAAGGGTCGCGCCTGCACCCCTTGCCAACGCCAGCTACACATCCATGTCCCTAGAGAGGACCCACCGCTGCCCTGACTGCTTATTTCTGTGATTCAGTCGTTCATGTTCTCAGGCTCTTCCGTGACCGAGGAGTGATAGCGAGTGATTGTGAGTGCTGCCACTGTGTGTTTTCATCTCGCTTCTTTTTTTAACTGCAGGCCTTGAGTTACTCAGGTAGCGACTCAAAAGTGCATCCCCCCAGCATAGTTGAAAAAGAGGAGGTGAAGGAGGACGGATCCGTCATCAAGAGGTTTGCGATGGCATGTACACGTCTGACGTTTGGGTTGCAGTGCCGACAACTAATATATTTAGATATTTTCTGCCACTCCATTAAGCTTAGTGAACAAGGATGCTTTGACTTTACTAGTGCAAGCATGGCAAAGGAGTGTGACTTCATCGTGTGTGATATGCGCCCCGGGAATTCCCAAAGCAAGACCACCATGTGCACGATCTCACACAGTGAAGGATGGAGAAGGCTCGCGTGCACTAGATAATACTGGTCAATGAGATGGTTATGAACAGAATGGTTTAAAATTGTATGCGTATGCATGAACGTGGCCACGAGCACGTCCAGGAGAATCCACATGGACCAGGGACAGACTAGGTCTCGGGCACCAATGAAAAAATGGCGCTCAGTTGTAAATGTCAATTCATTCCTTTTGTGACAGAGTGTTTGAGTAGTACCCGAAGAGGGAGGGTTTTGATCAAATGTGATGCTTAGTGTGCATTTTAAAGAATATGTAATCAGTAACACTGGTCAAGACTACTAGCTGCAGGGTGAAGTATCTTAGCAAACTGGCAAGTGCCCCACTTTGACCAAATAAACGTGCCCACACTAGCATTTTGCGTTTTTGGCATGGGCATTGCCCTATAGGCCAGTCCGAGCCTGACATGGACGGCACAGAGAGTCAAACAACATGTTCTGCACTGCACCTATTAACCTGCAGCGCGATTTCTAAAGGTGCTTATCTTGGCCTGCATGCCCGGGGCCAGCAGCCTTTGCGCCTCTGAGACACTCATGGCTGGGAGAGGGAATTATCAGTGGGTTGCCATGGCAACAAAGGTTGCAGAGTGCAGGACCAGACAGGTTTTCTAATCCGTGTGCATTAGGAAGAAATGATGCCCTCGAACTTTTGCTTAAAATGGAAGAAGGAAGCACTCGCCTTCACTCCATAAAACTGCACAAAGTTTCCTTTCACAGTGATCTGCCTTGCCCCATTACAAGTATAAGAGCCCTTTGGTGATGCTACACCCCCCCCCACCCACTGCAAACGATAGCAGCACCGCTTTGAGGGGCCTGCACTATCCTGTGAAAAGTAGAGCAGTGCTGCTACGAAGCGCCGTTGCTGTCCTCTGGAAAGTGCAGTCTCATTGAAGTTACATCAACCCTTCTATGATGTGCCAGTACTGTACCACTAAAAGTAAAGGTATCGCGCCATGTGTAATGGTGTTGTACTATTTGTGGAATACCCAGTGGACTAAGGGGGATGCTAAATTGAGAGGGGGCTCTCATTAGGAGGCGCGTCTTAAGTATGTGTGTACCCCTAACTAGAGCCCCCCCTTTCGCCAATGGGGGGCAGGAGGGCTGGTGAAAGCAGGGGAGCTGGGGTGCACTGCCATTATTACCTTTGTTGCACCCAGCCCCTCAGGACTGGGCGCCCCAAAGGTGTGACACCAGTGTGCCTAGGGGTGTAGCTAGTTCTGGAAAAGATCCAGGGCTACGCCAATGTCGGGACTCGGGGCGAGCTAGCCTTTTGGTTATAGCCCCTGAGCTTCTATCCGGAGCTACATACTAAAGACCCAGGGCTAAAGACCCCCCAGGCCACCCTAGTGACGCCTTTGAGTGTGCCCCAGCTCTCCCACAGCAGACAAACCGTTCTTTCAAGGCGCTGTGTGGTTAAAAACCACAGGCTTCTTGAAGGAAAGGGCTGCCTGCTGTGTGATGACTCTGAACTCCGAAAAAGAAGGAGGGCTGGAGGGCTCAGTCTCTTTGTTTCAAAGTAAAGAGTCATCACGCACCATGAATCCTCGTTTAAAAGGCATTGTGCTGCATGATGTCTCTTTACTAAGAAACAAAAGCAGAGACTGTGCCCTCCAGCCCTCCTCCAGTTTCGGAGTTATGAGTCATTACACTGGCTAGCTGCAGATGTCAGTATTTCAGAAGTTCTGACACCTTCAGCCAGCCTGTGTAACTGTGCAGCGCTTTGGCTACATGGAGCCAGCCCGTGTAACTATGCAGCGCTTCGGCTACACGGCTGCCTGATGTGTCGGCATGGCTGCGGCTAGTCGGGGTGTGCCCTGGTAGAGCCCCAATTTGGGAGCCCTTACTGAAGACCGCCAGGGATTGGACCGAGCTAACCCTGCCCACTTAAAGCCCTGGGAATACCCCATTAAAAAAATTGCAGCTCTGCTGGTAAGTCCGGGCACTGCCACATGTCAGGCAGATTAGCTCAGGTATGACATGCCTGTTGTCAATTTTCAAAGTAAAGCAGTTGAGCTGCAAGGTTCCCGTCCGGTCATTACAACTAACCCACCTCCCCTATGAATTACATCATGGACTGCCTTTTAAATGCAGACCAACACTGCTATAAAGCAAGGTACTTTCTCATTTATACCTGCTCTCTCTAAACAGGCACCGAATAATACAGCCTGTCAAATACCTCATTCCAGTATGTTGCCACCTTCTATAATCTAACATATGAGACACAGTAGAAGACCATTCTTTTCCTTCGTTAAACAGTACAAGTCTATACATCCTTGTGGGTTTTGAGTGGCCATGGAGCAGGAGTCTCTGCTGGATGTAGCTAAACTCCTCCTCTACTGCTGAGCAGTGCACTGATCTCATCATCTTATCCCATTCTCCCTCTGGCAGTTCGACCCTCGCTTTCAAAGATCATTTGTAGCATCATTTCGAAAAGTCACTTACTTGAGCTGGCCCAGAAACTAATGACACCTTCAGACATCCTGAGATGCCCCATTGCAGGTATAGTACGCCAGCTCTAAAAGCGTGTATTGTGCCATCTATATAACATAACATTAAAGTGATGAACATTTACGCCCCCATTATAAATCACTCAGCACCTGCCATGAAGTGCCTCTACTGTCCATTGAAGTGTACATCCTTCAGGTGCCTGTACTGTTTCACTGAAAGTCTCCCTGCTTTGAAGTTACTGTAAGGCAGACCTCCAGACAACCAACCAAGAAAGAACAATCATCTGAGGAAACAAGCTTGGTGCACCTCTTTGCAAGGAATATAAGATTTATTTTGTATACAAAAAGGGAAAAGGTGACAGAGGGTGCTGTAGAACCCAACTGCCAGGAAGCTCACTCTTGAGTTAGTTCAATGAATGCAAGCAGTTATACGGCAAATCATAGTCACTCGTGATGCAAACAGCATACAGTGTTATCCCACCACCTTCATTAGCTACCACCTATATACATACTGCCAGTCTCCTATAGTCCCTTGACCGATTGGCCACATCTTCATCTACCCCTGCCCTCCAATACGTGACTTTCGACTTGGTCATCTTGGTTCCCTGCTACCTGATTGGCAGGTTCGTGAAATGTTACCCTTCCCTAGGGCCTAGTCATATGGCAGGCACCTGGTCATTAAAATGAGCTCATTGTATAGCCTTGAGGTCAAATTGGCCCTTTTAGACTAAATAAGAGCTTCTCCTGATCCCAGGCACATGGGCAACCCCATCATGCCTTCCGTTGCTGGGCTGAATTAGTTGGCCTCACCTCTTGCTGCCCATAGTACAAATCACAGGACGTTTCACTTCTTGCTCCCTGCTGATCAGCTGTCCCTCTTGGAAACTCCTTCTGGAGACCACACTTATCAGCCACATTGTGAAGGATTTGGGTGTCCTCGTTTGTGGGCATCTGGGCGTTCAAAAGGGACAGTCATTATTCTGAGGGATGCTAGTGCCCTAAATCTAGACAAGGCCTTTGCCAGCACAAAACCTCTTCCCCATCCACTTACATTCCTTTCTGATGTCGCAGGCCTGCAACACGAGACAACCACATTTTAGCTATCAAGCCTGAAGGCCTCTGCATTCGCTTTTCCTGCTGGGGCTCGGGATGGGGAAGTGATTTGAAACTTATTACATGCTATTCTGCTACTTTCATCATGACCCGCCGCAGACTAGGCCACTTCAAATATGGCGAGTATGTGAGCGGGAAGCAGCACCGGGCAGGACAAGATCAGAGAGGTTGAGCAGGCCTTGAGATGGGCGAGGAGGAGAGTATCCAGAGATGTAGATAGCTAGATGCCTGCTCTGAGGGTCTCTGCACTAACCGATGCCCTCATACTCCTGCACTGGACCAGAAAAACATTTCTTGCAGTAAAGCATGTTTTGGGGACTGCCTCCATTGCGATCAAAACATAATTTGACCTATGCATTTTGGGTGGAGGTAAAATTATGGAGTCATACCCTACATTTTTGAGCATATTACAACCACTAATCATTCTCTATTTTCAGAATATTGCATGGTGTAAATACCCCAATCCTTCGATAACAATGACTGGTATTTGTATGTTTCTACTAGTAGCACCAAATTCATAACCTGTTTCCTTCTCCCTTAACTACATGTACAGCCCCTTGCTGTAAGCAATTCCAAAATAATTGCTGCCGGGACTCCAGCTGAATAATGGCCTGCATTGCTTGACTCACTCATTATGCATTATTTGGTCTGAGCTGATGTCAGATTGACATTGTTGATCTGACAGAGAATATGTGCTTGTGCATTCGCCAAAGAAGGACTGTGGCCACAGTTGCCTTGCAGGCACGAACATGGACGCCGTTGCCTTGCAGGCACGAACATGGACGCTGTTGCCTTGCGGGCACGAACATGGACGCTGTTGCCTTGCAGGCACGAACATGGACGCTGTTGCCTTGCGGGCACGAACATAGACGCCGTTGCCTTGCAGGCACGAACATGGACGCTGTTGCCTTGCGGGCACGAACATAGACGCCGTTGCCTTGCAGGCACGAACATGGACGCTGTTGCCTTGCGGGCACGAACATAGACGCCGTTGCCTTGCAGGCACGAACATGGACGCCGTTGCCTTGCAGGCACGAACATGGACGCTGTTGCCTTGCGGGCACGAACATGGACACCGTTGCTTATCCCAGCGCTATTCATAGTGGTGTGAGCTTCCTTTGGGATAGCTGCCTATAATTAAACGTTTCTACTCCAAGGTCGCTCACATCCAGTTGCTTTGTAAGTTGTCCAAAACAACTCCCTCGCTGTATGATAACAAATGATGTGACGTCATGTGTTGAAAAACAAGCCCGGTATCCTATGCTCAACTATGCAAGCAAAAAGAAAGAAGCTATTTCTGCCCGCACTGCTCCTTGGAGACACTCTGGACAAGACGAAGAATGCAACTCTACCCACATCCTCCAAATTCACAAAATGTCATGTTGAAATGTGCTTTTCTGAAATAACGGTCGGCATGAAATTGGAAAGCACTTGGGTGTCTTTCTACGTAATGGACATTCTCTTAAATAATTATCATGAAGCATATGGAAGCATATGGCTTTTAGGTGACCCCATTAGTTTTCGCTTCTTGTTTAATATTCCAAGCAGATGTTAATATGAATCAACAATTAATTATAAATAAAGTCATGATGAATGGCCCAGGGCCATTGTGAACTGGAATCCCTGAATGTTTCATCTGTGACGATGCCAAATGCAGTAGGCTAGGGGATGCCCTTGATGCAGGCCTTGGAGGATGGGGGACCCGCCACTCCGTCCCCAGTGTCATTAGCAAGTGATCCCGTACACCAGGATTCTGCAACCTGCGGCTCTCCAGATGTTTTGGACTACAAGCCCCATCGTCCCTCACCATTCACTATGCTGGATATGGTTGATGGGAGGAGTAGTCCAAAACATCAGGATGACCAAAGGTTGCATACCCCTGCCCTACACACATGACACCTCTACTGCCCCAGGAGAGGGGGATATGGAAACCATGAGGACCCAGCTGTTTGCCAACCCACATCGCTGGGAGCCCATGAGCTGCACTGTATTTACTGTTAGATTGGGTGTTTTCAGAGTCATAATATTTCACCATACCCATTTGGCCCACAGCTGTGAGGAAGAACTCAGAAGAGGATAGTAAATGTAGTTAGGAGACTCAGTGTTCCGATAGGGGAACATGCAGACATGAATTCAAAAATGGCAGACTCCACAGCGCAATGCCAATCCCTGTGGGGAAATTGTAGTTTGCTCAACGCTTACCCCATTGCCATGCTCCCCTCATAACAAGCATGGAGCTGACACTAATGTCACCCTTCCAAGCCCCGGTCCTGTCTCCGCATGAGGGTTCCATGTAATAATGTCGCCACAAAAATCTCGCCATGCAAAAATATCACCGAAAAATGGCCGTTTTTGGTGGCGACATTATTGCATGGAACATGCGGGGGACAGCAACCCACAAACCTTTTTTTTTCTTTTTTTAAATTTTTTTTTTCTTTTTTTGCCCCTGTGCCCATATATATGGTTACCCAAATAATACCGCGAGGACATTTTCGCGGCGATATTATTACCTGATACCCGCATGAGAATATTAGTGTGCCATAGCATAAGGAAACTGGGAGGGTTTGAAGTCAGAAGGCAGAAATATAAAGTAGAGTGTGGCTGAGCAATGAGGAGATGAATTGGACGAGGAGAGAGGAGAGAGGCAGAGACAAAAGGAGTGTTTGGTGGAGCAGTGACGAGGTGAAGTGGAAAAGGGGATAAAAAGAATGCAAGGTGATGCAAAGGAGAAGGTGAGAGGAGGAGGCAGGGAGCAAGAGAGTGGAAAGGGGGTTGAGTAGAGAAAAAGTTAAGAGAACAGGCGAAAGGATGAGAAGAGCTTAGGAAGAAATGAATGGCAGATAATGAGGAAAAAGCAGGGGTGGAGGAGGGGCCTAAGAACATAACCCGGACGAAGTGGGCTCCTTCCACTCCATGATTGCCCATTTCTCAAAACTCTTCCAACTCACCCCAGAAGAGAAGAAGGAGGGCTTCCTGTATCCGGGTACTCAGTGAACTATGCAAAATACTGCTTGACTCCATCGCAGAACGCGCTGTTTCTGGGGTCCAAGCTCAACACGGTATCCTGCCTGGAGGCTCTGTCGGAGGAGAGGATAGCGGCCATTTTGGGCAAGGTACAACGGCTGTTAGCACTGAAGATCACCACGGTCAGGACCATCAAGTCGCTGCTCAGCATGATGTCGTCATGTATCTACTTGATCTGGCTCTGCAGGTTGTGGATGCGACCGCGCCAAGATTTCCTGGACTCCCGTTGGATCCAGGTGTCCGGAAGCTTCAAGAACAGGATCATGCTCGACAAGGAGTTCCGTCGAACAATAAAGTGGTGGGGCGTGCGCCTCAACATCGTTGGGGGCACAGACTTCCAGAGCCCCATACCAGGAGATGGTCACGACGGATGCTTTCCTGGAAGGGTGGGGAGCACACACCGGACGTTTCCACACCAGAGGCCTGTGGCTGCCAGAGGAGAAGGCGCTACACGTCAACATCCTGGAACTACGGGCTGTGTTTTGGGCCCTAGAGTCATTTCTTCCATCCCTCCATCCCTCAAGGGCAAAGTGGTGAGGGTCTCCACAGACAATACCACCACAATGTTTTATATCTGTTCCTCATTCCTTTTCACCTGGTGGGCGTCAACAACACCGTCGCCCACTACCTCAGGAGGGAGCTGCACTCTTGCCACAAGTGGGAGCTTTGGCAGGATCAAGTGGTCAACCTCTTCCTGAGATGGGGCAGTCCCCAGATAAATCTGTTTGCGACGGCGACAAACACCAAGTGCCGGAGGTTCGCCAGCAGGTTCCCGCAGCCGGGGAGCATGGGGGACGCATTCTCCTTCCTTTGGGAAGGCCTGTTCCTGTATGCGTTCCCTCCATTGCCGCTCCTACTACGAGTCATCAGTCAACTCAGACGGTGCCGGTGCAGGATGATCCTCGTTGCACCAGCGCAGCCGAGGCAAATCTGGTAGCTGGACCTTCTCAGCATGTCAGCGTCCTCTCCAGTCAAGCTGCCATTCTCCAGTCGCGGATCTCCTCATCAGGGAAGGAGGCGAAACCCTGCACCACAACCTAGGATCGCTGAACCTGAAGGCCTGGCTCCTGCAGCATTAGACTTTGGTGGGTACAAACTGCCTGCAGACTGTAGGGAGGTCCTCACCAAGGCCAGGGCGTTATCGACTCTGAAGTGTTACAGACACAAATGGAAGCGTTTCACAACTTGGTGCCGGTCGCAAAAGATTAACCCTCTGAGGGTCACGTCTCCCCAAGTCCATTCCGTACTTGTTGGCTAAGTCAGGGCTGACGCACAACTCCATCAAAATGTATCTGGCGGCTATCTCCCGCTACACCAGGTCTCCGGGACATCCTTCTCTTTGGTCGCACAATCTAGTGAAGGAGTTCATCAAAGGACTGTTCTGTTTCTTCCTGCCGGTGAAGGAGCCTGCCCCGGCATGGGAACTCAACATGGTACTGACTAGGCTCATGGGGGCCCCATTCGAGCTGATGCATCAAGCGCCGCTTAAGTTCCTGTCTTGGAAGACAGCTTTCATTGTGGCCATCACCTTTGCCAGGAGAATAGGTGGGATCCTGGCCTTGTCCTGCAAGCAGCCTTACTTGACTTTCCACGAGACGAACGAGGATGGCGCTGCAGACGCACCCCTTCCTCATGCCCAAGGTTCCGTCGGAATTTTGGTATTGTCCCAAAGTTTCCATATTAAATGTATGGGCTGCGACCATGATGAATGGCAAGGTTTCAAACCATAAATTAAAATCACCTTCTGAAAGAAGGTTTTGGTGTACAAGCACAAGATTACTAATAAGTGAAGCTAAATAATGTGCTAAAAGAATATTTGGGGTTGGTACACTATACACTAGGACCAAAATCAAATACAGAGCTGACTTGACTTTTGACAGTTGTATGTTCCATTAAAATGTAAACGTGTGTCACATAGTGCCCTGCCTGACTGTGTTGATAATAGTGGAGTCACAAAGGGGATTGGGTGCCACCACAAGCAACATGACGCTGAGCCCGGCGACAGCCTAGGGAGGATCTCCCAACCATGCCACGTGTGAAGGGCAGGGGCTCATTGTATTGCAGCCATAGATGGTGCTTCGCCTTTAAGGAAGTTGAGGATCAGTGGTCCCATGGAGTCATCAAGCACTTGCATGCTCAACTCCTTGCTCGAAGGTGAGATAACCTCTCCAAACTCTACCCAGAAAAAGGGAGGAACCTCAGCTACCCCAGGAAATCTGAGAGGCAGTCAACGAGTTCTCACTCAAGGCCTTCATTCTCATACAGTGAAGAACAGGTAGGCCAAAGGAGTCCACCCGTATGGCAAAGCCTTAGTGTGACCACCAGAAAGAAGAGCACCCACTGGGAGGGACTAGCCAGCCCTAAGTCAACAGATAAGTAGAATTCATGCTCAGGAGTGGTACCGACCAGCCATTCCATATATCAGTGACCTAAAGACCTAGAGGAAGTTGGAACTCAAAGGTGGCAGAAGTAGTTCTTAATGTTGTGCTCCAGCAGACACTAGAGACCTTTGTAAGCCCAGATAACTACAATTGCCAATGTCCTTACACCAAACCTGCATATCCAAGTTCCCTTAACCCAGAGAGTCTCTGCAAGGCAGGCTCAGAGTTTGTCAGTCGAAAGGAGGACTGCCTAGGGAGAAGGATGAGCCAATCCCATGCCCCACTCGGGGCTGTATGTCATCTCCAGAGGTAGATCCTGATAGCCAATCTACCAGACCTGAGTCCTATTAAACTAGAGAGAGACTGCAAGGAGCGACCAGAGCGTGTAAAAACCCAAGGTCAGTAGGTGGTGGAATTAGGAAGAAGGACGGAGAGCTCATTTGGTGCTGGCTAGAGAGGTGAACAGAAAGAGCTGGAGAAGGTGCTTAAGAAGAAGAAAGAGCTGGAGATTCCCTAGAGCCTGCGGAGAGCAGGACGCAGGAGGATGAAAGAGAAACTCAGAACCTTTTCCAAAAACAGTACTTTGGATGATCAAATGGCTATTAAGTCATTTATTTCATAAATACAGTAGTCAAGATCCCCAGGCCAATGGTAGCATATATATATAAAGGGGTTTGTGTTTCTTTTAAAACAGTGGGTGTTGACATGGAATTCCGTGAAAAAGCATTAAAAATGATAAAAAGTTATTATAGAAAAATCTGAACTATTGAAATCAGTTATTTGAAGAATTTTGGAAACAATTTTAAAACATAACAGTATAACAAGATTGTTAAAAACACAAGAATTTAAAAATGTTAAGTATAAAATGTTAATTTTAGTTATAAGAACACCATTATGTGTGAAAAAGGCATGCTTCAAAATATTTTCTGTAAATAGTTTAGAAATTGATAATTTTTTTTAAAATAAAAAAAGTAAACCAAAGAGCAACATTTTAATTATAAACTATTTAAATATGTATATGACACGAGATATATAAACCATGTTAAATGTCTAAAACATATATTACTTTATCTTTCGACGTGTTGTCATTTTTGTTTAAATTTGAATGGGTGTGTGCTTGAACTTTTTGTTACTTTATTTTTCATTAAAAATGTGTATATTTTGTAAATAGGTTAAAGGTTCATACAAATTCCAAAAATATATGTTTATAGTTGTCATTTTTTATTGTGATGTTTCCAATTTTAACAACCTTATACCTTGGGGTTGCTTTTTAAAGTTATTTTATATATATTGTTGAAACATGTTTAAAAAATTCTAATAATGATTTGCATATGGTTAATAGTCTACACATTATAATACATTTTATGTGAATTGGATTATCATGTCTTTGGATCCTATGTCACATTTTTGACTTCAAAAGTTTATTTTCCTTCTTTTCAAACAGTTTAGAAGTTTCAAAATTCTTAAAATATATTATAGTACAGTTAATATTCCCACATATTATATGTTTTTACTGTTTTAATTTGCTAAAGCTTGAATTTTGTGAACCATTTTTAAATTCAAAGTTGATACTTTCATTTTTAAAAAATATTTACATGTATGGCTGTTCCAGCAAAACATTGGTGTATCCCGGATACCTCCTATCTTGTCACACCACCATCCATATATTGTACTGTGATAACCGTTCCTAATATTTACATGATAACTTGTTCAATGCTTGCTACCAATATTTTGCTCTATGATCTATATAGCGCTCTGTTGCTGCCGGGCTAGATGTGTTTTCTATAAATACATAATGTTAATAATAATCAAAGTAGCTAACAATCTAAAACCTATTTCAACATGCTTTGAATTTAAAAATGGTTCACAAAATTCAAGCTTTAGCAAATTAAAACAGTAAAAACATATAATATGTGGGAATATTAACTGTACTATAATATATTTTAAGAATTTTGACACAACATAGAAGGCTAGCTCATTTTATAGATAGATTATAATAATGATGTAGCAGGCTTAATGAGCTAGCCTTCTATGTTGTGTCACTTTATTTTAAAGGGTTTATAGTTTCATGTTTTGGAATCCTTTAAAAGTATCTAAAAATAACAAAAATAGCAAAAATAACAAAATATATTTCAACCATCAACCTCTAATAATATGCTCTTTTGGTGATTCGTGTTCAGATTTAAAATGTTCAACTTCATCTCAAATCTCTCAAACGTCCTTGAGGTTCCAGGATTGTAGGTGGATTCAAAGGTATTTGAGGTCAATTTCAATAGCCCACAGGCAGATGTCTACTTTCTGAAGTTCTGAGATTCCCCTTGGTCCTTTTAAAGGACACTTGAGCATGCCTACCCTACCCTTATATCAATGATTTGAATCTTCACCAAGAAAGAGTGTATGAAATAAAAATGTACAAAATGTGGCTACTAATTGCAAACATCAGTTTGTAGGTGCATGCCGGGTCAATGCATTATGTATTTAGGGAACACATATTGCCTAATAAGTCTGAAACCTCTCCCACATTCTATGCTTAATTTAATTATCCAAGGAATCACTTTGTGTATTAAAATATACTGAAATTAGGTTGTTCTTAAATTAATAGAACTCATTTGACCATGAGATGGCAAAAGTAAGAGTGTGATTATTTTCTCATTTGTAGAGAAATTGCTGATTGCCATTTGATGAACATGCTTTAGTACAATGCCTGAAACACGCCTCCAGACTTACTACGGGCCCATTCATGGGGACGTTACTATGAGTAACTCTGACGTATCCATGAATTACTCTTGTAATGGGCTCTTCGGTTCACAAAGAAATCCCTATTATTCAGGAGTAGGTCAGATTTACTCATATAAACGTCTTTGTTAATAGAATATCCACCTCTACAAGTAACTCAGTTACTCATAGTAAGTTCTTTGCGAATAGGCCCGCCGTATCTCGCAGAAGGCATCACACTATGATCCAAAGAGGACACAAAAAAAGCTTTGTCCATTAAGTTGTATGGAGGTATTGTTTTCACGTCATGGTGGTAGTGACTGTTCTGCTTTGCTTTCCTCCTTTAGGACGATGATGAGTAAAGCCAGCACACAGAAGAGGACTGTGGTGAAGGACCAGCATGGAAAACATGTTCACGTGGAGCGGCTGGAGGATGTTCCGGAAGCCTTGCAGCAGGACGACCTCCAGCGCGATCTCCAGCAACTTCTTCGCCGTTACTGCAGAGAGGACAGGGAGCAAGATGCCAAATGAGCGACTGACATAGCTCACATACCCATGCAGTATGCACCGCTCGCTTCCTTCTCCGGGCAGGCAGGTCTTTACGATGCATTCTCTCTGAAAGACACTGACCTCCAAAGTTTGGCATAGGCAGGAAACTCATCTTATTTCCCTTTTTGTTAACTGTAAGCTAATTTGTGACCAAAGATAACATCCGTTATTCGGGATGGTTTATCCACTAACCTTTGTCTCTGTGAAGCACTGGGAACGTGCTACCTTTGCAGCCATTACGTCACCCCTATGCTTTTTGCATCATCTACGGGAAATTGCGTTATACCAAGCCAGCTTCACCCACAGCCCTCTTCAAGTGACTATGAACGCATTCCCTCAAAGGGATCGTCACGTGTAAATTCTACATAGCTAAAGGTCTTGGACATATTGTACATAAAACTGCCGACGCTCTACCTATTACGTCTACCCTGTGCACCTTGAAGTCAGAGAGGCTGTTGAAACGGAAGAATGGTTGATCATAGAGACTAGTGCAAATGATATGGTACATTAACACGCGTAACTTGCAGTTAAGGTTGCACTGATCAGAGCATGCCAGACCGGCTGTGCGCATTGGACTTACAACACAACGTCACAATCGAACACAATTCAAGGCTCTAAGAGTCAGGAGGCTCATTTTCATGTATGGCTGTTAGATGTTGAAATTGACTGTGTCCGTCTGTGCTTTTCAGACTTTTAAAACTCACCCACCAGGGGTGTGCAGAAAGGTAAAGCCGCACCACGACATAAACAATTTGGCACGCCGCCGGCCTTGCTCGCATCTATGTTCATGGAACCTGTGTACATTAACATTTCATAGGGTGGGAAGGACTGGTGGCACAGTGTTTCACTAGTCATGTCCTGTGTCCATCACTGCTTCTGTGGCTCACCTTGTCTTATCAACGGTACGTCCTGCTGGCCACTGCGCCACACATGAACTGCCCGGAAAAAACTATTTGCCCACAAGACTAAATGGTTTAACGCATTCACCATGTCTATCAGGATTGCCTCTTCTTTTGGTACATGCATGTGGCATACAAAGAAACAAAAACACCTGTAATAATGTGGACCGCTTCTTCACCCTTTTCAGCGCTGAGCGAACACTTGTCACATTGTGTCATCTTTATTGTTGTTTTTTTTGTGGGGAAGATTTCTGTGTCAATTTTCGGTTTTATTTTCGTTTTTTTTTTACAAAGTTGTCTTCACTTTCTCTAAACTAACCCTCAGAGAACTGTTATAGCATTTCTGCATTTTCTTTCTCATCGAACCGAGAGTAAAACAATTCAATGTTTTGTCTTTACCCTATTCTACAGGTGGGTGTAACAATGTAGCCTTTAACGTATATATTTATATATATATATATGCATATATACATAAAATTCATATAAACTATATACATTTTGAATCAGCTTATTTGGCAAAAACAACAGTTTATTAAGGGAGAAGCAGAAGCAAGCTGCAAGGGTAGATATTTTTCCAAACACGTCTGGTATTTTACTGCTAGAAGAAGACAACTACAACTCACTCAGTGCTTTGAATGTCAAAAACGTACAGCAAACAGTAAGACTTCCTCGTCCAACGAACCCTGCCCAGAGAGGAACAACATGGGAGCTTGGCGTCTCACCAGCATGGCCGCCATGGTGACCGCCTCTTGTTAGATGTGCTGCTGCTGGCGGAAGGTGCTGGAACACTGCTTCTCCCGCCAGGGAGCCATTTTAAAACACACGGGGCGTCGTCAGCCTGCTGACAGGAGTTGAGGAAAAGCATATCTGTTGTGTTGTTTGCGGTGCAGATGGTGTCTGTAACATAAGTGGTTACGCACATATTTCTTTTCACTTTGGACTCTTTCTTTTGACGTGTTATCGAAGAGCTTGAATACAGTGCGAAGAAGTGAATGTTAAGTTGGCGAGTCAGCGTCTTGTTGCCATGGTGATAACACTAATTGACTATATCTATGAGGGCATGTATTAGTTGAAAAAAAAATAAACAAATTGAAATGCGACACTAACCATACATAGCTGCAATGTGTACAATGGCTGATTTAATTCAATAAAATGTACAAGTGTTAAATGTACTCTTCAAGATTGGGTGGCTTTTTTATAAAGACATGCTGTTACATACATGCGACAAGCCAAAACGTCAATTGGTGATATTAAAGATGATTTTTTTTCACATTGAGGGAAGGCCAGTATCTTCTGCACTCATTTAGTATTCATGCCAAAGTGAAATATCCTGTTGCACATTGATTTCATGTTTTGCACTCGTGTGTGTACACCTTCACAGTGATACAACTGCACTATCACATTTTGAAACTTAGACCTCAGGGAGGACACCAGGAGCCAGATTATCCAACATTTGCACAGGTGCAAAACACGGAACAGTTGGAAAGAGCACGAGTTTTGCTGCCTGGGTAAAACGGGGTGGAGCAAACAGGTTTTGTCCCAAACCACATTACCTAAAAACTTTTGCACTAGGGCACAAAATGAATCGGATTGTTTTTGTCCTATGTTTGCTGTATGAAGTAAAAACAAGTGTTGAATACGTATGTTTTATGTTATGCATCAAAAATATTGAAAAAGACCTCTGCTTTATTTTTACCACATCAAAACCTTTTTAAATAATACGGATCGCATCAAAGTTTGTTTGCTTTAATCCTTATCACACAAGCGGCGAAACCTGAGATATATTCATGTGTTCTTTTCGTTGTTATACTGATGATGTGTTATTTATATAGCACTTGCGCCTAAGTGCTGTACATAGAACATATTTACATACTTCATCGTCAGCCCAACTGAAGTTGCTACTTATTTATTGACCTGGGAAGGTTGAACGGCTGAGTTGGCCTTGCCGGGATTAAAACCTGTGACCTGCAGATCACACATAGATCACAACAGCGAGCGCTCAACCCACATAGCTATCTTAGCAGACAAGGGAAAAGTTTAGATAGTTATGCAGGCGTAAAGAAAGGAGCTCAAGGGTTCTCCCAAAATAGGCTCCATTACTAGGCAGTTTGGGTGAAGATACGCCAGAGGTATGAACTGGTCTGATGAAATACCAGGGCTAATGCTGGTGGGATTATGTGTCGCAGTGGCCAAATGTATTCAAAGTGCTCAAACGCGTTTCTACAAAACAGGTTTGTTACTCACTCTTCTCTCTTCTGAGGATCTGTCATCAAACACCAGGTCACATATCTGGTTGGCCTGGGCAAGCATATTGTAAGAACACAGAAGGAGACATTTGATTGGAGTCAGATTCTAACTATTATTTAAGTGATAATTTGTCCATCGTCTTATTAGTAGTGCCTGTCACTTGTAATACAGAACATCATTGTTTACTGTTGGCATTTATTTCAGTAGTAAAGTTAAGTTTTTTCTTCCTAATTTTCACTGCTTCATTTTCAATCTGCATTATTGTTCCCGAATGTCAATTTGAGCTACATTAACAGGGTTTGTGGATGGGGGGTCATTTCCTGTTACTGTCAGTCCCACAGTGTTTTGTCTGCAGGAAGTGGGGAGGAGGGCAAAGGAAGTGTGGGAGCCCTGGAAGATTTCAAGATGGTGGAACCTGTCTCTCGACTGCAACTACTCGCCTGGGCTACTCTAGCTCTGCCGTCTCCCTGTCTGCCTACTTCAAAGAATTTCTAGTAATTACAACCCTGTTGTGATTTCTCTCTTACTGGAAGAGCCTAACCTTTAAAGCACAGGTTCACTCCCTGCCCTCTTGGGGCTGATCCTATTCTTGTGTAAGGTGACATGTCTTTCTACAGAGAACAAAAGCGTTGCAGAGGCTGAAACCAAATGGTCTGTTTTGAGTGAAACTCAGTTCCAATACTCAACATCTGATGGGAAATGACTCATTAGAAACCAGGCTCACAATACAATGGCATCAATAGGTTTTGGCTTGTAGAATAGTAGATTCCCGGAGACCACCACGTCCAAACTAGAGATTTCTTTTTCTTAGTTATTAAGCTACCACCAGGCCCTGGTAGCAGACACATATATGAATTGAATCAGGGCTGTCAATGGTTTAAGGCAGTCCCTGGTTGTTTCAACTTTTGGGTCCATCACTCTGTAACTGCCATGTTTCAAACTGAAGCTGCTGTGGGTGTCAGTAGACGGTCTGAGAAGAGTTACATGTTTGCACTATACTTTTCAGCATGGAGCATTGTGAAAGTGACGTTCAATCAGCAGATCTCCCTTTGAGTGACAGAATTGCCAGCATCATTGCACATTCAAAATTGTAAAAAGCTCAGGCTAGTATTCCCTCACAGATGACATTCAGTAACAGCCAATCAATGCCACACTGACAATCCCCATGAAGGGCGGAGCATTTATGTGGTTGGTTGTTACATCTTTGAGAGCTGTCATTCTTGGGTTGATAAACCTATGAAAGTCAGTGGGTCATCTAATTTGCATACCTATCTAAGGTTGCTATGTGGCTCTGATCTGTTGCCGAATTTCAAATGATGGCTAATGTGAGTCCACAGTGTGGAAGTTTTAGCTGAAATAGCCTATTCTACTCTCACATTACTGCTAGAAATGTTAATTTTGTCAAGCCCACCGTAATATGGATCGTGAAAGGTGAACGCTCCCCATTTACTCATTATATGCAAGAATGTCAACCTACCCACAGTGAACACTTATGTGGTTGGTTGTTGCATCCGTGAGAGATGTCAGTCTTGGGTTGATAAATCTATGTATAAAATTGCACTGCACTATAAGCCAATCTCGATTTCCTATGAAGCAACCAAGTTTCACACCCAAAGTGCACTGCTGTGTTTCACTGATCCCTGGGTAAGCTTCCAGTGATGGTTATTAGTTGGCATATGTGGCTTTTTTTAGATTAAGTTGTCTATTCTACTCTCACATTACAGGTAGAATGTTTTTTACATGGTGTTGTGTAAACATCAGAATATTGAAGGTCAAAGGTAAACATGCCCTAATGCTCCAATCAAAAGGATGCCAACCTACATCAATACTGATGATCGAAATTCATGTGTTGTTGGTTGTTGCATTGTGGAGACCAGTCAGACTTCTGTTTGTAACTCTGTGTATACAATAACACTGCCCTCTAAGCCCATGACAATTTCTTATGCCACAAAAAGCAAGCATTTTAGGTGATTCACAAGTCCCTAGTGCATTGTGGTGTGGCTCTAATCTGGAGGTGAAAACTTATAGGTGTTGCTGTGCGTGTGTCTTTTTAGCTGAAACGGACTATTCTACTCTCACAATGCAGGTTTAAGTTTTTTTTTCATCCTTTCATTAAACCCTGCACAATATTGAAGCTGAATAAATTAAATATGTGAGTCAAGACTATGCTTAAACAAGCACGGACATGTCAATAGTGTTGACATTGTATAGGCATGAGATAGGGATTTGGTAGACACTACCATAATGGTACTAATTGCCATTAATGGTAGGAGCTGCAAAATGATACGCATCCCTGGGCATGTGATAGCAGTGCCTGGTAAATGCCCATCCAATACCCGTTGAATGTAAGCGTCCCCAAAAACGCACCCCCCTTAGTGAGAGGCAATAAAGGACACACCCCAGGAGGGGAATGAGACCAGGACCAAGTGCAGGTGAGATCAAAAGGGCTTTATATAGATCAATATAGGGCATGCAAAGGACTCTGCAAACTCCGAGAGTGCTCTGTCTGACAATAGCAAAGACAGGCCTACTTATTTACAGAACACGTCATGGGTGACACAAGCTATGGGGGACAAATAATCGTGGGGATTGGGTGGTGATGTCTAGGGGGTATACACAGTAGAGAGTTGCTCTTCCAGGATTGGCTGATGTTGATGCTGCGCCACGTGGGGTTGGAAGGTCAGCTGGGCTCATCGGGGTGGAGTGCCGGGTCGAACATGCCTTGTAGCGATGATTAGTAACTAAACTGACATTTGCCCTTTTGGCCAGACATTCACACCCATTCGTCACACTTCATGCTTCCATTGGTTTGTAACTCTTGTAAGCACTGACCTTAGATCAATACGCAGACACTAACATTGATATGCAATCTGAAGTGTCCCAATACATCAGCTGTGAGGATGCCTTAGGTCCCATGTGCATAGTCAGGGGCATGGGAGGGATCACTTGACCACCCTGTCTTGGTAGATTCGGTGAGGGATGGTATTACGATCTGTTGGTACAAGGGTCGGTGCCCCCCTTTTGAGGGCCATTAACTAGGGGTCGGCGGAGATACCACTGCCCCGTGGGGGGCATGTGACTAGTGCCTGAGAGACGGTGGGATTTAGGACCAGGTAGCTCGTAAGTCATGGAGTCAGGCTGTGGCAGCCTCTGACATGGGGGAGGCGGATGCTTGACATGGGTCCAGCAGGGTCGGGAAGGGAGGTGAGGCTGTGCTGTTTGAACACCAGCTATCTCTGGAGGGCCTGGGCGGGAGGAGGGGGAGATGGCCTTGCAGCTCTGTGCGCAGCATCCTCCACAAGGCGGTATACTGTCCCGTGGGTGAGGGGCGAATAACAACACGTGGGGTCTCTAAGAGGACTCATATGCATTTGCATTAGAAGGGATACTAACTGGGGGCCATACCCTTTAGCACAACAATTCACATCTTTAGTTGATATATGAACATGAGGTAGTGTTAGGCAGGTGTATGTATAAAGAGGGCAACACATGTTATTGCATATTGTCATCAGCTAGCCAGTCTTCGTACATCTTTACATTATAAACAATATCTGTTGCATATTACTCTTTACCCATTCTTCTTCACGTTAGCAGCGAACGTTAGTCAACATGACATATATTACATAAATGGTTTCTACACATTACAAGAGTTTTCGGGGTAGGTAGGGGTGTAGGGCGCCACACAGTCTAACACTGGGGGCTTGGTACAGGGTCAAGGCATGCAGGTTTTGGGCTGGTTTCAGTTACTCCCTAATGTTCCTGTTCATGGCTGGGGCAATGATGTACTGCGGAAGGTTAACAGCTACAGTGTTTTATTTTGTTGTTTGTTCGTGTCTGGTGGCTCGTGAGAATGAGTCCTCAGCGGATCTGCCATGCAGGGGGTTGTGGGGGAAGTGTGGGCCTCTGTGAGCGCGGTCGAGTGGGGGTCAAGCTACACCTTTCAGTGTGCACGTTGGCTCTGCCTGGGTTAGATCTGAACGTTTCTAGCAAAATGGAGTTGGCTTAGTACAAGATGGCGTCTGTGCTCTGCCACATAACGTGGTGGTGCAGCCTCACGTGTCAGTCTGCAGCCGCCCTGCCGCCTGGACCCGGGGGCTGGTGGGCTGCCGGCGAGTCATGAGTCTTCACCAGGGAGGGAGATGCAGTGTGAGGGGGGTCCTATTGACCTATCCTCCCCTACATTTCCCCCCTTTTGTTACTTAAGTAACGAATACCTTAGCTCCCCCAGCCGCTCGCGCTCCTTCTCAGCTAACACTGCCTCTTCCCAGGCCGGTGTTCCTTTTATTGGCATCCAAGCTCTGCAAACCCCCCGGAGGCTTTCCCCCCTTCTAGCATACTCATCTGTTGTGCAGGTCATATATTTACATCCCCCGTCTCCCTCCAGGTCCACCCATACCTCTGTGTACCATTCTAGTTCAGGGGGCTCCTTTATTGTGGTATGATATAACCTATCCACTATATCCCCGTCATAATATATAGGTAACATTCTAAACTTGGGCTCTGAATTCTCACCAGTTTTACGTGTGCTTCCTGTTGCATTCATACCCCTCCTCTGGCGTTGCCCATTGTCACCATCATCATCGTTCCATTTGGGATTGCGTTTGCGCAGCATCGAAGACCCAACTGGCACACACAAAAAAACACAAGCAAAAACACGATGAGGGGCATTAGAAGTTTCACTGCAAGCCCCATCCAGGATGGTACCCATGAAAAAATGTTGTCGAACCATGTGCTTGATTCTGCACCGCCTTCTTTCTTCATGCGTTCCCCTAGGTTGTGCACTGCAGCAATGACGTGCGATAGAGTCCCATTATCAGCATCTTCAGAAGGTACGAATGTGCAACAGGCACTTCCGATTTTTCGGCAAACACCTCCATCCATCGCCGTCAACAGGTCTAAGTCATACCTGTTTTGCATTGTCTTTAGTCTCAGAGCCCTTAGCTCCACCTTGATCACGTTGAACCCTTCTTCAGTGTCGTTAGCCAATTGGATCAGCTCCCACTGCGTAATCTGCAGCCACTTTGTGTTTGCCCGTGCCTGAATGCTTGGGATGAGGGAAGCGAAGAAGTTTTCCGCTGAGCTGAATAGCCTGTACCTGTCTGGGATCTGTGCCAAAAGTTCTGAGGAGGCCTTTGATATGTAGTTTGACGACCTCCGTTTTCTGGATACGATTCCTTCGGCGTTCCCTTCTGACAGGGCGTAAAGTGGTGGCTCTTCAGTGTGTGGGGCGTTGGCTGCTGCTTGGATCATCGTTCTGCCCCCTTCTCCGATGTGGCTTTCTGGTATTACCATTAGAGCTGAGTGCAGTGTCGCCAGGGAACACGTGCCCCTCCATGATGGTGGGAGGTGCATGTACGCCCGTTTGGTACAGACCCAGTAAGTGTCCATTAGGGCTGCTGTTCCTTTCTTCATATCTGGGATCGTTAGGCTTTTACTGCAGTTCGTGTTTCTTCCCATGTCAATTTTCCCTTCTCCCAAGAAGCAAAGTTCGTTTAAGATTTCTTTCTGTAGTTTCAATGCTTTTTCTATAGCGCTCACCCAGGTCAATTTTGCTATATGTTCCGACCAGACTGTGGTACACGTTTTTGCAATCCATTGTAGTTTTTTAGTCGGTAGCCCTCGCAGTGCTTCAGCCTTGCACGTTACCACATCATCTTTCCATTTATTTTCTGAAAATAGTGTTCCTTTTATTACGAAGAACGGTTCTTTTAAACTCACCTCTCCTTTGGCTCTCGAGTAGCACGTTTTCTCATTCTGCAGCATTTCAAAAGATACCGTGTGTGCCTGGAAGGTGTTCTTAATTCTGCACAGGGTGAGATGGAGGAGACACTGGGCATCTGCGAGAGGCAATTCTTGTGGTATTAAAACTTTAGGTGTGCCTGAGGCATGAGGGATCAGGGAGCACACGTAGCAGCTTTCATTAGTTGTTCGTTTAGCTGTGGAGCTCATGTCTGCATACCATTTATTCGACTGGTGTGGGTGCCTGGGATCTTCTATTGTATCTAGTCCCAGGCCATAGTATTCGTCATATATTTTCCTACCCGCCTCCCTCCTTCTCCTGTTTTTAAGTAATGTTTTCGTGTTTCTGGCTGCATGGAATAGGGACTCCCTCTCCCTCAGCCCCCCCTTCTCCCACTCCCCGTACAGAGTCATACATTTGTCAGCCATTTCAATATTCTCTTTCATTCTCTCTGTGGTGTAGTCATTTTCTCTAGGAGGATCGGTTGTCGTTGTGGGCAGGGCAGCAGTGGTGTCATATAGCCATGATATTACAGATGGATGCCGGTCATTTAGTTCATGTACACTAAAATGTATAGCATTGTGTTGGGGCTTCGGAGGGGTGGTTGACTTGTTGTTAGTATCGTTCTGACGTTTTGCCTGGTCTGGGTGGGGGCCGTACCCCCATACCAGCTGAAAACCATCCCATATTAAATAGTTACCCTCCTTAAACGGTTTGCTTGCATTTTCCATGTTGGTTCCATTACCTCCCCCCTCATTTATCTCAATGCAGATAAATGCTATTATCCAATAGAGTATTAGGCCAAACATGAGTGCGAAGAATATAATTGCACAAACAGTCAACCCGCATTCATATGAGTATGTTCGTAAATCAAAAACATTTCAACTCCTAGTGTCCCTATTTCTAGTTGTTGCAGGCTGCATGTCCGTTGCCATGGTTTATCCTATATGTTAAACCATAAAAGGCATATTAAGCATATAGTTGCAATCATTTTTGCATTTCCAACTTTGGAATGATTATCGAGAGAGAGAGAGAGAAAGAGAAAGAGAGAAAGAGAGACAGAGAGGAAGAGAGAGAATGAGAAAGAAAGGCAGGTCATTTTCATTCAATACTGTTTTACATCTTGCTATAAACATTGTTATAATACAGTTGTCATTCCGTAAACCTTGCATGCTCATGTGCGTATGTTTTTTTTTAGTTTTATTTTTACACAATTACTGTTTTATTCTTGCACATTTTCCCTGTCAGGGCTCTCTGCACTTTGTACTGGGCTTTGTCATAGGCTTTTCGGACGTCTGTCAAATGTATCCAATATCTCAAGCCCTTCACTTTCACCGCCGTGGGCGTGCAAAACACTACTTCGTATGGGCCATGAAAACTTGGAGCATTCCACCTACGAATGAAACTCCTATCATAGACCATCTCACCTGGTTCCAGCTGACCCGTTGGGTTTTCTTTTTCTGGAATATGTGTTTCATTTTCCCCGTCACTTATGAATGGTGGCCCGAGTTGTTTTGCTATCATGTGTGCTGCCTTAGTGAGTTTTGTCATGTAGTTGTTGAATTCCTCTCCTAGTAGAGTAGCGCTTCTGTGTGTATCTGAATGTCTACGGAGAGGTGAATGTGCTGTGTGCATTCGTCTCCCTGTCACAATCTCATGTGGTGACAAATGGTGGTCTTTGCTGGGCTGATTCCTCAGCTCAAACAAGGCCAAGGGGAGACAGTGCACCCAGTTTTTCTTAAGGGTGAAACACAATTTTGAGAGTCTTCCTTTTAGTAATCTGTTTATCTTTTCTACCACACTGTTACTTTGCGGGTGATAAGTTGAGCATAATTTGTGTTTGATTCCTAGCATTGATGTTACTTCTTTGAAGAGATCATTCACAAAATGTGTGCCGTTGTCAGAGCGAATTACGTCGGGGGAATACTTCCTGCACTAGAAACTTTGCAGCGCACTTGGCATCTGGGCGGGCACAGGGACCTGCCTCTACCCACTGTGAAAAGGGGCAAACTACCACTATCATGTACCTCGCTCCGTTGCACCTTTCACCCATGTCTGCATAATCTATATGCAGCTCTCTGAACGGTCCTACCGGCTTGGGTATCGTTCCCCTCAGTGTTCTTAGAGTCATGCCGGAGTTGTATATCTGGCACGTTGTACATTCCATTGCTAGCTTAGAGAGTTGTTCCTGTAGCCCTGGAATGAACCAGTGTTCCTATATCTCGGCAGCAATGTGTTGTCTTTCATTGTGCGCTGGGAAGTGTAGCTGCTGGAATGCTATTTCTAAAAACTTAGTTGGCATGACTACTTTACCTGTGTTGTTTTTGCCGCCATAATAAATCAGTGGCGGACTGGCTGCACCCTCTTTTTGTCCACAATTCTTTTTCGTCCTCAGTTGCCCCTTCCTGTAGCTCCAATATTTTAGACACTGGCATGGCATTGTACCCGTCTGGAACATCGTCCTCCGTTTGGCCTTGCCGGGATTAAAACCTGTGACCTGCAGATCACACATAGATCACAACAGCGAGCGCTCAACCCACATAGCTATCTTAGCAGACAAGGGAAAAGTTTAGATAGTTATGCAGGCGTAAAGAAAGGAGCTCAAGGGTTCTCCCAAAATAGGCTCCATTACTAGGCAGTTTGGGTGAAGATACGCCAGAGGTATGAACTGGTCTGATGAAATACCAGGGCTAATGCTGGTGGGATTATGTGTCGCAGTGGCCAAATGTATTCAAAGTGCTCAAACGCGTTTCTACAAAACAGGTTTGTTACTCACTCTTCTCTCTTCTGAGGATCTGTCATCAAACACCAGGTCACATATCTGGTTGGCCTGGGCAAGCATATTGTAAGAACACAGAAGGAGACATTTGATTGGAGTCAGATTCTAACTATTATTTAAGTGATAATTTGTCCATCGTCTTATTAGTAGTGCCTGTCACTTGTAATACAGAACATCATTGTTTACTGTTGGCATTTATTTCAGTAGTAAAGTTAAGTTTTTTCTTCCTAATTTTCACTGCTTCATTTTCAATCTGCATTATTGTTCCCGAATGTCAATTTGAGCTACATTAACAGGGTTTGTGGATGGGGGGTCATTTCCTGTTACTGTCAGTCCCACAGTGTTTTGTCTGCAGGAAGTGGGGAGGAGGGCAAAGGAAGTGTGGGAGCCCTGGAAGATTTCAAGATGGTGGAACCTGTCTCTCGACTGCAACTACTCGCCTGGGCTACTCTAGCTCTGCCGTCTCCCTGTCTGCCTACTTCAAAGAATTTCTAGTAATTACAACCCTGTTGTGATTTCTCTCTTACTGGAAGAGCCTAACCTTTAAAGCACAGGTTCACTCCCTGCCCTCTTGGGGCTGATCCTATTCTTGTGTAAGGTGACATGTCTTTCTACAGAGAACAAAAGCGTTGCAGAGGCTGAAACCAAATGGTCTGTTTTGAGTGAAACTCAGTTCCAATACTCAACATCTGATGGGAAATGACTCATTAGAAACCAGGCTCACAATACAATGGCATCAATAGGTTTTGGCTTGTAGAATAGTAGATTCCCGGAGACCACCACGTCCAAACTAGAGATTTCTTTTTCTTAGTTATTAAGCTACCACCAGGCCCTGGTAGCAGACACATATATGAATTGAATCAGGGCTGTCAATGGTTTAAGGCAGTCCCTGGTTGTTTCAACTTTTGGGTCCATCACTCTGTAACTGCCATGTTTCAAACTGAAGCTGCTGTGGGTGTCAGTAGACGGTCTGAGAAGAGTTACATGTTTGCACTATACTTTTCAGCATGGAGCATTGTGAAAGTGACGTTCAATCAGCAGATCTCCCTTTGAGTGACAGAATTGCCAGCATCATTGCACATTCAAAATTGTAAAAAGCTCAGGCTAGTATTCCCTCACAGATGACATTCAGTAACAGCCAATCAATGCCACACTGACAATCCCCATGAAGGGCGGAGCATTTATGTGGTTGGTTGTTACATCTTTGAGAGCTGTCATTCTTGGGTTGATAAACCTATGAAAGTCAGTGGGTCATCTAATTTGCATACCTATCTAAGGTTGCTATGTGGCTCTGATCTGTTGCCGAATTTCAAATGATGGCTAATGTGAGTCCACTGTGTGGAAGTTTTAGCTGAAATAGCCTATTCTACTCTCACATTACTGCTAGAAATGTTAATTTTGTCAAGCCCACCGTAATATGGATCGTGAAAGGTGAACGCTCCCCATTTACTCATTATATGCAAGAATGTCAACCTACCCACAGTGAACACTTATGTGGTTGGTTGTTGCATCCGTGAGAGATGTCAGTCTTGGGTTGATAAATCTATGTATAAAATTGCACTGCACTATAAGCCAATCTCGATTTCCTATGAAGCAACCAAGTTTCACACCCAAAGTGCACTGCTGTGTTTCACTGATCCCTGGGTAAGCTTCCAGTGATGGTTATTAGTTGGCATATGTGGCTTTTTTTAGATTAAGTTGTCTATTCTACTCTCACATTACAGGTAGAATGTTTTTTACATGGTGTTGTGTAAACATCAGAATATTGAAGGTCAAAGGTAAACATGCCCTAATGCTCCAATCAAAAGGATGCCAACCTACATCAATACTGATGATCGAAATTCATGTGTTGTTGGTTGTTGCATTGTGGAGACCAGTCAGACTTCTGTTTGTAACTCTGTGTATACAATAACACTGCCCTCTAAGCCCATGACAATTTCTTATGCCACAAAAAGCAAGCATTTTAGGTGATTCACAAGTCCCTAGTGCATTGTGGTGTGGCTCTAATCTGGAGGTGAAAACTTATAGGTGTTGCTGTGCGTGTGTCTTTTTAGCTGAAACGGACTATTCTACTCTCACAATGCAGGTTTAAGTTTTTTTTTCATCCTTTCATTAAACCCTGCACAATATTGAAGCTGAATAAATTAAATATGTGAGTCAAGACTATGCTTAAACAAGCACGGACATGTCAATAGTGTTGACATTGTATAGGCATGAGATAGGGATTTGGTAGACACTACCATAATGGTACTAATTGCCATTAATGGTAGGAGCTGCAAAATGATACGCATCCCTGGGCATGTGATAGCAGTGCCTGGTAAATGCCCATCCAATACCCGTTGAATGTAAGCGTCCCCAAAAACGCACCCCCCTTAGTGAGAGGCAATAAAGGACACACCCCAGGAGGGGAATGAGACCAGGACCAAGTGCAGGTGAGATCAAAAGGGCTTTATATAGATCAATATAGGGCATGCAAAGGACTCTGCAAACTCAGAGAGTGCTCTGTCTGACAATAGCAAAGACAGGCCTACTTATTTACAGAACACGTCATGGGTGACACAAGCTATGGGGGACAAATAATCGTGGGGATTGGGTGGTGATGTCTAGGGGGTATACACAGTAGAGAGTTGCTCTTCCAGGATTGGCTGATGTTGATGCTGCGCCACGTGGGGTTGGAAGGTCAGCTGGGCTCATCGGGGTGGAGTGCCGGGTCGAACATGCCTTGTAGCGATGATTAGTAACTAAACTGACATTTGCCCTTTTGGCCAGACATTCACACCCATTCGTCACACTTCATGCTTCCATTGGTTTGTAACTCTTGTAAGCACTGACCTTAGATCAATACGCAGACACTAACATTGATATGCAATCTGAAGTGTCCCAATACATCAGCTGTGAGGATGCCTTAGGTCCCATGTGCATAGTCAGGGGCATGGGAGGGATCACTTGACCACCCTGTCTTGGTAGATTCGGTGAGGGATGGTATTACGATCTGTTGGTACAAGGGTCGGTGCCCCCCTTTTGAGGGCCATTAACTAGGGGTCGGCGGAGATACCACTGCCCCGTGGGGGGCATGTGACTAGTGCCTGAGAGACGGTGGGATTTAGGACCAGGTAGCTCGTAAGTCATGGAGTCAGGCTGTGGCAGCCTCTGACATGGGGGAGGCGGATGCTTGACATGGGTCCAGCAGGGTCGGGAAGGGAGGTGAGGCTGTGCTGTTTGAACACCAGCTATCTCTGGAGGGCCTGGGCGGGAGGAGGGGGAGATGGCCTTGCAGCTCTGTGCGCAGCATCCTCCACAAGGCGGTATACTGTCCCGTGGGTGAGGGGCGAATAACAACACGTGGGGTCTCTAAGAGGACTCATATGCATTTGCATTAGAAGGGATACTAACTGGGGGCCATACCCTTTAGCACAACAATTCACATCTTTAGTTGATATATGAACATGAGGTAGTGTTAGGCAGGTGTATGTATAAAGAGGGCAACACATGTTATTGCATATTGTCATCAGCTAGCCAGTCTTCGTACATCTTTACATTATAAACAATATCTGTTGCATATTACTCTTTACCCATTCTTCTTCACGTTAGCAGCGAACGTTAGTCAACATGACATATATTACATAAATGGTTTCTACACATTACAAGAGTTTTCGGGGTAGGTAGGGGTGTAGGGCGCCACACAGTCTAACACTGGGGGCTTGGTACAGGGTCAAGGCATGCAGGTTTTGGGCTGGTTTCAGTTACTCCCTAATGTTCCTGTTCATGGCTGGGGCAATGATGTACTGCGGAAGGTTAACAGCTACAGTGTTTTATTTTGTTGTTTGTTCGTGTCTGGTGGCTCGTGAGAATGAGTCCTCAGCGGATCTGCCATGCAGGGGGTTGTGGGGGAAGTGTGGGCCTCTGTGAGCGCGGTCGAGTGGGGGTCAAGCTACACCTTTCAGTGTGCACGTTGGCTCTCCCTGGGTTAGATCTGAACGTTTCTAGCAAAATGGAGTTGGCTTAGTACAAGATGGCGTCTGTGCTCTGCCACATAACGTGGTGGTGCAGCCTCACGTGTCAGTCTGCAGCCGCCCTGCCGCCTGGACCCGGGGGCTGGTGGGCTGCCGGCGAGTCATGAGTCTTCACCAGGGAGGGAGATGCAGTGTGAGGGGGGTCCTATTGACCTATCCTCCCCTACATTTCCCCCCTTTTGTTACTTAAGTAACGAATACCTTAGCTCCCCCAGCCGCTCGCGCTCCTTCTCAGCTAACACTGCCTCTTCCCAGGCCGGTGTTCCTTTTATTGGCATCCAAGCTCTGCAAACCCCCCGGAGGCTTTCCCCCCTTCTAGCATACTCATCTGTTGTGCAGGTCATATATTTACATCCCCCGTCTCCCTCCAGGTCCACCCATACCTCTGTGTACCATTCTAGTTCAGGGGGCTCCTTTATTGTGGTATGATATAACCTATCCACTATATCCCCGTCATAATATATAGGTAACATTCTAAACTTGGGCTCTGAATTCTCACCAGTTTTACGTGTGCTTCCTGTTGCATTCATACCCCTCCTCTGGCGTTGCCCATTGTCACCATCATCATCATTCCATTTGGGATTGCGTTTGCGCAGCATCGAAGACCCAACTGGCACACACAAAAAAACACAAGCAAAAACACGATGAGGGGCATTAGAAGTTTCACTGCAAGCCCCATCCAGGATGGTACCCATGAAAAAATGTTGTCGAACCATGTGCTTGATTCTGCACCGCCTTCTTTCTTCATGCGTTCCCCTAGGTTGTGCACTGCAGCAATGACGTGCGATAGAGTCCCATTATCAGCATCTTCAGAAGGTACGAATGTGCAACAGGCACTTCCGATTTTTCGGCAAACACCTCCATCCATCGCCGTCAACAGGTCTAAGTCATACCTGTTTTGCATTGTCTTTAGTCTCAGAGCCCTTAGCTCCACCTTGATCACGTTGAACCCTTCTTCAGTGTCGTTAGCCAATTGGATCAGCTCCCACTGCGTAATCTGCAGCCACTTTGTGTTTGCCCGTGCCTGAATGCTTGGGATGAGGGAAGCGAAGAAGTTTTCCGCTGAGCTGAATAGCCTGTACCTGTCTGGGATCTGTGCCAAAAGTTCTGAGGAGGCCTTTGATATGTAGTTTGACGACCTCCGTTTTCTGGATACGATTCCTTCGGCGTTCCCTTCTGACAGGGCGTAAAGTGGTGGCTCTTCAGTGTGTGGGGCGTTGGCTGCTGCTTGGATCATCGTTCTGCCCCCTTCTCCGATGTGGCTTTCTGGTATTACCATTAGAGCTGAGTGCAGTGTCGCCAGGGAACACGTGCCCCTCCATGATGGTGGGAGGTGCATGTACGCCCGTTTGGTACAGACCCAGTAAGTGTCCATTAGGGCTGCTGTTCCTTTCTTCATATCTGGGATCGTTAGGCTTTTACTGCAGTTCGTGTTTCTTCCCATGTCGATTTTCCCTTCTCCCAAGAAGCAAAGTTCGTTTAAGATTTCTTTCTGTAGTTTCAATGCTTTTTCTATAGCGCTCACCCAGGTCAATTTTGCTATATGTTCCGACCAGACTGTGGTACACGTTTTTGCAATCCATTGTAGTTTTTTAGTCGGTAGCCCTCGCAGTGCTTCAGCCTTGCACGTTACCACATCATCTTTCCATTTATTTTCTGAAAATAGTGTTCCTTTTATTACGAAGAACGGTTCTTTTAAACTCACCTCTCCTTTGGCTCTCGAGTAGCACGTTTTCTCATTCTGCAGCATTTCAAAAGATACCGTGTGTGCCTGGAAGGTGTTCTTAATTCTGCACAGGGTGAGATGGAGGAGACACTGGGCATCTGCGAGAGGCAATTCTTGTGGTATTAAAACTTTAGGTGTGCCTGAGGCATGAGGGATCAGGGAGCACACGTAGCAGCTTTCATTAGTTGTTCGTTTAGCTGTGGAGCTCATGTCTGCATACCATTTATTCGACTGGTGTGGGTGCCTGGGATCTTCTATTGTATCTAGTCCCAGGCCATAGTATTCGTCATATATTTTCCTACCCGCCTCCCTCCTTCTCCTGTTTTTAAGTAATGTTTTCGTGTTTCTGGCTGCATGGAATAGGGACTCCCTCTCCCTCAGCCCCCCCTTCTCCCACTCCCCGTACAGAGTCATACATTTGTCAGCCATTTCAATATTCTCTTTCATTCTCTCTGTGGTGTAGTCATTTTCTCTAGGAGGATCGGTTGTCGTTGTGGGCAGGGCAGCAGTGGTGTCATATAGCCATGATATTACAGATGGATGCCGGTCATTTAGTTCATGTACACTAAAATGTATAGCATTGTGTTGGGGCTTCGGAGGGGTGGTTGACTTGTTGTTAGTATCGTTCTGACGTTTTGCCTGGTCTGGGTGGGGGCCGTACCCCCATACCAGCTGAAAACCATCCCATATTAAATAGTTACCCTCCTTAAACGGTTTGCTTGCATTTTCCATGTTGGTTCCATTACCTCCCCCCTCATTTATCTCAATGCAGATAAATGCTATTATCCAATAGAGTATTAGGCCAAACATGAGTGCGAAGAATATAATTGCACAAACAGTCAACCCGCATTCATATGAGTATGTTCGTAAATCAAAAACATTTCAACTCCTAGTGTCCCTATTTCTAGTTGTTGCAGGCTGCATGTCCGTTGCCATGGTTTATCCTATATGTTAAACCATAAAAGGCATATTAAGCATATAGTTGCAATCATTTTTGCATTTCCAACTTTGGAATGATTATCGAGAGAGAGAGAGAGAAAGAGAAAGAGAGAAAGAGAGACAGAGAGGAAGAGAGAGAATGAGAAAGAAAGGCAGGTCATTTTCATTCAATACTGTTTTACATCTTGCTATAAACATTGTTATAATACAGTTGTCATTCCGTAAACCTTGCATGCTCATGTGCGTATGTTTTTTTTTAGTTTTATTTTTACACAATTACTGTTTTATTCTTGCACATTTTCCCTGTCAGGGCTCTCTGCACTTTGTACTGGGCTTTGTCATAGGCTTTTCGGACGTCTGTCAAATGTATCCAATAACTCAAGCCCTTCACTTTCACCGCCGTGGGCGTGCAAAACACTACTTCGTATGGGCCATGAAAACTTGGAGCATTCCACCTACGAATGAAACTCCTATCATAGACCATCTCACCTGGTTCCAGCTGACCCGTTGGGTTTTCTTTTTCTGGAATATGTGTTTCATTTTCCCCGTCACTTATGAATGGTGGCCCGAGTTGTTTTGCTATCATGTGTGCTGCCTTAGTGAGTTTTGTCATGTAGTTGTTGAATTCCTCTCCTAGTACAGTAGCGCTTCTGTGTGTATCTGAATGTCTACGGAGAGGTGAATGTGCTGTGTGCATTCGTCTCCCTGTCACAATCTCATGTGGTGACAAATGGTGGTCTTTGCTGGGCTGATTCCTCAGCTCAAACAAGGCCAAGGGGAGACAGTGCACCCAGTTTTTCTTAAGGGTGAAACACAATTTTGAGAGTCTTCCTTTTAGTAATCTGTTTATCTTTTCTACCACACTGTTACTTTGCGGGTGATAAGTTGAGCATAATTTGTGTTTGATTCCTAGCATTGATGTTACTTCTTTGAAGAGATCATTCACAAAATGTGTGCCGTTGTCAGAGCGAATTACGTCGGGGGAATACTTCCTGCACTAGAAACTTTGCAGCGCACTTGGCATCTGGGCGGGCACAGGGACCTGCCTCTACCCACTGTGAAAAGGGGCAAACTACCACTATCATGTACCTCGCTCCGTTGCACCTTTCACCCATGTCTGCATAATCTATATGCAGCTCTCTGAACGGTCCTACCGGCTTGGGTATCGTTCCCCTCAGTGTTCTTAGAGTCATGCCGGAGTTGTATATCTGGCACGTTGTACATTCCATTGCTAGCTTAGAGAGTTGTTCCTGTAGCCCTGGAATGAACCAGTGTTCCTATATCTCGGCAGCAATGTGTTGTCTTTCATTGTGCGCTGGGAAGTGTAGCTGCTGGAATGCTATTTCTAAAAACTTAGTTGGCATGACTACTTTACCTGTGTTGTTTTTGCCGCCATAATAAATCAGTGGCGGACTGGCTGCACCCTCTTTTTGTCCACAATTCTTTTTCGTCCTCAGTTGCCCCTTCCTGTAGCTCCAATATTTTAGACACTGGCATGGCATTGTACCCGTCTGGAACATCGTCCTCCGTTTGGCCTTGCCGGGATTAAAACCTGTGACCTGCAGATCACACATAGATCACAACAGCGAGCGCTCAACCCACATAGCTATCTTAGCAGACAAGGGAAAAGTTTAGATAGTTATGCAGGCGTAAAGAAAGGAGCTCAAGGGTTCTCCCAAAATAGGCTCCATTACTAGGCAGTTTGGGTGAAGATACGCCAGAGGTATGAACTGGTCTGATGAAATACCAGGGCTAATGCTGGTGGGATTATGTGTCGCAGTGGCCAAATGTATTCAAAGTGCTCAAACGCGTTTCTACAAAACAGGTTTGTTACTCACTCTTCTCTCTTCTGAGGATCTGTCATCAAACACCAGGTCACATATCTGGTTGGCCTGGGCAAGCATATTGTAAGAACACAGAAGGAGACATTTGATTGGAGTCAGATTCTAACTATTATTTAAGTGATAATTTGTCCATCGTCTTATTAGTAGTGCCTGTCACTTGTAATACAGAACATCATTGTTTACTGTTGGCATTTATTTCAGTAGTAAAGTTAAGTTTTTTCTTCCTAATTTTCACTGCTTCATTTTCAATCTGCATTATTGTTCCCGAATGTCAATTTGAGCTACATTAACAGGGTTTGTGGATGGGGGGTCATTTCCTGTTACTGTCAGTCCCACAGTGTTTTGTCTGCAGGAAGTGGGGAGGAGGGCAAAGGAAGTGTGGGAGCCCTGGAAGATTTCAAGATGGTGGAACCTGTCTCTCGACTGCAACTACTCGCCTGGGCTACTCTAGCTCTGCCGTCTCCCTGTCTGCCTACTTCAAAGAATTTCTAGTAATTACAACCCTGTTGTGATTTCTCTCTTACTGGAAGAGCCTAACCTTTAAAGCACAGGTTCACTCCCTGCCCTCTTGGGGCTGATCCTATTCTTGTGTAAGGTGACATGTCTTTCTACAGAGAACAAAAGCGTTGCAGAGGCTGAAACCAAATGGTCTGTTTTGAGTGAAACTCAGTTCCAATACTCAACATCTGATGGGAAATGACTCATTAGAAACCAGGCTCACAATACAATGGCATCAATAGGTTTTGGCTTGTAGAATAGTAGATTCCCGGAGACCACCACGTCCAAACTAGAGATTTCTTTTTCTTAGTTATTAAGCTACCACCAGGCCCTGGTAGCAGACACATATATGAATTGAATCAGGGCTGTCAATGGTTTAAGGCAGTCCCTGGTTGTTTCAACTTTTGGGTCCATCACTCTGTAACTGCCATGTTTCAAACTGAAGCTGCTGTGGGTGTCAGTAGACGGTCTGAGAAGAGTTACATGTTTGCACTATACTTTTCAGCATGGAGCATTGTGAAAGTGACGTTCAATCAGCAGATCTCCCTTTGAGTGACAGAATTGCCAGCATCATTGCACATTCAAAATTGTAAAAAGCTCAGGCTAGTATTCCCTCACAGATGACATTCAGTAACAGCCAATCAATGCCACACTGACAATCCCCATGAAGGGCGGAGCATTTATGTGGTTGGTTGTTACATCTTTGAGAGCTGTCATTCTTGGGTTGATAAACCTATGAAAGTCAGTGGGTCATCTAATTTGCATACCTATCTAAGGTTGCTATGTGGCTCTGATCTGTTGCCGAATTTCAAATGATGGCTAATGTGAGTCCACAGTGTGGAAGTTTTAGCTGAAATAGCCTATTCTACTCTCACATTACTGCTAGAAATGTTAATTTTGTCAAGCCCACCGTAATATGGATCGTGAAAGGTGAACGCTCCCCATTTACTCATTATATGCAAGAATGTCAACCTACCCACAGTGAACACTTATGTGGTTGGTTGTTGCATCCGTGAGAGATGTCAGTCTTGGGTTGATAAATCTATGTATAAAATTGCACTGCACTATAAGCCAATCTCGATTTCCTATGAAGCAACCAAGTTTCACACCCAAAGTGCACTGCTGTGTTTCACTGATCCCTGGGTAAGCTTCCAGTGATGGTTATTAGTTGGCATATGTGGCTTTTTTTAGATTAAGTTGTCTATTCTACTCTCACATTACAGGTAGAATGTTTTTTACATGGTGTTGTGTAAACATCAGAATATTGAAGGTCAAAGGTAAACATGCCCTAATGCTCCAATCAAAAGGATGCCAACCTACATCAATACTGATGATCGAAATTCATGTGTTGTTGGTTGTTGCATTGTGGAGACCAGTCAGACTTCTGTTTGTAACTCTGTGTATACAATAACACTGCCCTCTAAGCCCATGACAATTTCTTATGCCACAAAAAGCAAGCATTTTAGGTGATTCACAAGTCCCTAGTGCATTGTGGTGTGGCTCTAATCTGGAGGTGAAAACTTATAGGTGTTGCTGTGCGTGTGTCTTTTTAGCTGAAACGGACTATTCTACTCTCACAATGCAGGTTTAAGTTTTTTTTTCATCCTTTCATTAAACCCTGCACAATATTGAAGCTGAATAAATTAAATATGTGAGTCAAGACTATGCTTAAACAAGCACGGACATGTCAATAGTGTTGACATTGTATAGGCATGAGATAGGGATTTGGTAGACACTACCATAATGGTACTAATTGCCATTAATGGTAGGAGCTGCAAAATGATACGCATCCCTGGGCATGTGATAGCAGTGCCTGGTAAATGCCCATCCAATACCCGTTGAATGTAAGCGTCCCCAAAAACGCACCCCCCTTAGTGAGAGGCAATAAAGGACACACCCCAGGAGGGGAATGAGACCAGGACCAAGTGCAGGTGAGATCAAAAGGGCTTTATATAGATCAATATAGGGCATGCAAAGGACTCTGCAAACTCCGAGAGTGCTCTGTCTGACAATAGCAAAGACAGGCCTACTTATTTACAGAACACGTCATGGGTGACACAAGCTATGGGGGACAAATAATCGTGGGGATTGGGTGGTGATGTCTAGGGGGTATACACAGTAGAGAGTTGCTCTTCCAGGATTGGCTGATGTTGATGCTGCGCCACGTGGGGTTGGAAGGTCAGCTGGGCTCATCGGGGTGGAGTGCCGGGTCGAACATGCCTTGTAGCGATGATTAGTAACTAAACTGACATTTGCCCTTTTGGCCAGACATTCACACCCATTCGTCACACTTCATGCTTCCATTGGTTTGTAACTCTTGTAAGCACTGACCTTAGATCAATACGCAGACACTAACATTGATATGCAATCTGAAGTGTCCCAATACATCAGCTGTGAGGATGCCTTAGGTCCCATGTGCATAGTCAGGGGCATGGGAGGGATCACTTGACCACCCTGTCTTGGTAGATTCGGTGAGGGATGGTATTACGATCTGTTGGTACAAGGGTCGGTGCCCCCCTTTTGAGGGCCATTAACTAGGGGTCGGCGGAGATACCACTGCCCCGTGGGGGGCATGTGACTAGTGCCTGAGAGACGGTGGGATTTAGGACCAGGTAGCTCGTAAGTCATGGAGTCAGGCTGTGGCAGCCTCTGACATGGGGGAGGCGGATGCTTGACATGGGTCCAGCAGGGTCGGGAAGGGAGGTGAGGCTGTGCTGTTTGAACACCAGCTATCTCTGGAGGGCCTGGGCGGGAGGAGGGGGAGATGGCCTTGCAGCTCTGTGCGCAGCATCCTCCACAAGGCGGTATACTGTCCCGTGGGTGAGGGGCGAATAACAACACGTGGGGTCTCTAAGAGGACTCATATGCATTTGCATTAGAAGGGATACTAACTGGGGGCCATACCCTTTAGCACAACAATTCACATCTTTAGTTGATATATGAACATGAGGTAGTGTTAGGCAGGTGTATGTATAAAGAGGGCAACACATGTTATTGCATATTGTCATCAGCTAGCCAGTCTTCGTACATCTTTACATTATAAACAATATCTGTTGCATATTACTCTTTACCCATTCTTCTTCACGTTAGCAGCGAACGTTAGTCAACATGACATATATTACATAAATGGTTTCTACACATTACAAGAGTTTTCGGGGTAGGTAGGGGTGTAGGGCGCCACACAGTCTAACACTGGGGGCTTGGTACAGGGTCAAGGCATGCAGGTTTTGGGCTGGTTTCAGTTACTCCCTAATGTTCCTGTTCATGGCTGGGGCAATGATGTACTGCGGAAGGTTAACAGCTACAGTGTTTTATTTTGTTGTTTGTTCGTGTCTGGTGGCTCGTGAGAATGAGTCCTCAGCGGATCTGCCATGCAGGGGGTTGTGGGGGAAGTGTGGGCCTCTGTGAGCGCGGTCGAGTGGGGGTCAAGCTACACCTTTCAGTGTGCACGTTGGCTCTGCCTGGGTTAGATCTGAACGTTTCTAGCAAAATGGAGTTGGCTTAGTACAAGATGGCGTCTGTGCTCTGCCACATAACGTGGTGGTGCAGCCTCACGTGTCAGTCTGCAGCCGCCCTGCCGCCTGGACCCGGGGGCTGGTGGGCTGCCGGCGAGTCATGAGTCTTCACCAGGGAGGGAGATGCAGTGTGAGGGGGGTCCTATTGACCTATCCTCCCCTACATTTCCCCCCTTTTGTTACTTAAGTAACGAATACCTTAGCTCCCCCAGCCGCTCGCGCTCCTTCTCAGCTAACACTGCCTCTTCCCAGGCCGGTGTTCCTTTTATTGGCATCCAAGCTCTGCAAACCCCCCGGAGGCTTTCCCCCCTTCTAGCATACTCATCTGTTGTGCAGGTCATATATTTACATCCCCCGTCTCCCTCCAGGTCCACCCATACCTCTGTGTACCATTCTAGTTCAGGGGGCTCCTTTATTGTGGTATGATATAACCTATCCACTATATCCCCGTCATAATATATAGGTAACATTCTAAACTTGGGCTCTGAATTCTCACCAGTTTTACGTGTGCTTCCTGTTGCATTCATACCCCTCCTCTGGCGTTGCCCATTGTCACCATCATCATCGTTCCATTTGGGATTGCGTTTGCGCAGCATCGAAGACCCAACTGGCACACACAAAAAAACACAAGCAAAAACACGATGAGGGGCATTAGAAGTTTCACTGCAAGCCCCATCCAGGATGGTACCCATGAAAAAATGTTGTCGAACCATGTGCTTGATTCTGCACCGCCTTCTTTCTTCATGCGTTCCCCTAGGTTGTGCACTGCAGCAATGACGTGCGATAGAGTCCCATTATCAGCATCTTCAGAAGGTACGAATGTGCAACAGGCACTTCCGATTTTTCGGCAAACACCTCCATCCATCGCCGTCAACAGGTCTAAGTCATACCTGTTTTGCATTGTCTTTAGTCTCAGAGCCCTTAGCTCCACCTTGATCACGTTGAACCCTTCTTCAGTGTCGTTAGCCAATTGGATCAGCTCCCACTGCGTAATCTGCAGCCACTTTGTGTTTGCCCGTGCCTGAATGCTTGGGATGAGGGAAGCGAAGAAGTTTTCCGCTGAGCTGAATAGCCTGTACCTGTCTGGGATCTGTGCCAAAAGTTCTGAGGAGGCCTTTGATATGTAGTTTGACGACCTCCGTTTTCTGGATACGATTCCTTCGGCGTTCCCTTCTGACAGGGCGTAAAGTGGTGGCTCTTCAGTGTGTGGGGCGTTGGCTGCTGCTTGGATCATCGTTCTGCCCCCTTCTCCGATGTGGCTTTCTGGTATTACCATTAGAGCTGAGTGCAGTGTCGCCAGGGAACACGTGCCCCTCCATGATGGTGGGAGGTGCATGTACGCCCGTTTGGTACAGACCCAGTAAGTGTCCATTAGGGCTGCTGTTCCTTTCTTCATATCTGGGATCGTTAGGCTTTTACTGCAGTTCGTGTTTCTTCCCATGTCGATTTTCCCTTCTCCCAAGAAGCAAAGTTCGTTTAAGATTTCTTTCTGTAGTTTCAATGCTTTTTCTATAGCGCTCACCCAGGTCAATTTTGCTATATGTTCCGACCAGACTGTGGTACACGTTTTTGCAATCCATTGTAGTTTTTTAGTCGGTAGCCCTCGCAGTGCTTCAGCCTTGCACGTTACCACATCATCTTTCCATTTATTTTCTGAAAATAGTGTTCCTTTTATTACGAAGAACGGTTCTTTTAAACTCACCTCTCCTTTGGCTCTCGAGTAGCACGTTTTCTCATTCTGCAGCATTTCAAAAGATACCGTGTGTGCCTGGAAGGTGTTCTTAATTCTGCACAGGGTGAGATGGAGGAGACACTGGGCATCTGCGAGAGGCAATTCTTGTGGTATTAAAACTTTAGGTGTGCCTGAGGCATGAGGGATCAGGGAGCACACGTAGCAGCTTTCATTAGTTGTTCGTTTAGCTGTGGAGCTCATGTCTGCATACCATTTATTCGACTGGTGTGGGTGCCTGGGATCTTCTATTGTATCTAGTCCCAGGCCATAGTATTCGTCATATATTTTCCTACCCGCCTCCCTCCTTCTCCTGTTTTTAAGTAATGTTTTCGTGTTTCTGGCTGCATGGAATAGGGACTCCCTCTCCCTCAGCCCCCCCTTCTCCCACTCCCCGTACAGAGTCATACATTTGTCAGCCATTTCAATATTCTCTTTCATTCTCTCTGTGGTGTAGTCATTTTCTCTAGGAGGATCGGTTGTCGTTGTGGGCAGGGCAGCAGTGGTGTCATATAGCCATGATATTACAGATGGATGCCGGTCATTTAGTTCATGTACACTAAAATGTATAGCATTGTGTTGGGGCTTCGGAGGGGTGGTTGACTTGTTGTTAGTATCGTTCTGACGTTTTGCCTGGTCTGGGTGGGGGCCGTACCCCCATACCAGCTGAAAACCATCCCATATTAAATAGTTACCCTCCTTAAACGGTTTGCTTGCATTTTCCATGTTGGTTCCATTACCTCCCCCCTCATTTATCTCAATGCAGATAAATGCTATTATCCAATAGAGTATTAGGCCAAACATGAGTGCGAAGAATATAATTGCACAAACAGTCAACCCGCATTCATATGAGTATGTTCGTAAATCAAAAACATTTCAACTCCTAGTGTCCCTATTTCTAGTTGTTGCAGGCTGCATGTCCGTTGCCATGGTTTATCCTATATGTTAAACCATAAAAGGCATATTAAGCATATAGTTGCAATCATTTTTGCATTTCCAACTTTGGAATGATTATCGAGAGAGAGAGAGAGAAAGAGAAAGAGAGAAAGAGAGACAGAGAGGAAGAGAGAGAATGAGAAAGAAAGGCAGGTCATTTTCATTCAATACTGTTTTACATCTTGCTATAAACATTGTTATAATACAGTTGTCATTCCGTAAACCTTGCATGCTCATGTGCGTATGTTTTTTTTTAGTTTTATTTTTACACAATTACTGTTTTATTCTTGCACATTTTCCCTGTCAGGGCTCTCTGCACTTTGTACTGGGCTTTGTCATAGGCTTTTCGGACGTCTGTCAAATGTATCCAATAACTCAAGCCCTTCACTTTCACCGCCGTGGGCGTGCAAAACACTACTTCGTATGGGCCATGAAAACTTGGAGCATTCCACCTACGAATGAAACTCCTATCATAGACCATCTCACCTGGTTCCAGCTGACCCGTTGGGTTTTCTTTTTCTGGAATATGTGTTTCATTTTCCCCGTCACTTATGAATGGTGGCCCGAGTTGTTTTGCTATCATGTGTGCTGCCTTAGTGAGTTTTGTCATGTAGTTGTTGAATTCCTCTCCTAGTACAGTAGCGCTTCTGTGTGTATCTGAATGTCTACGGAGAGGTGAATGTGCTGTGTGCATTCGTCTCCCTGTCACAATCTCATGTGGTGACAAATGGTGGTCTTTGCTGGGCTGATTCCTCAGCTCAAACAAGGCCAAGGGGAGACAGTGCACCCAGTTTTTCTTAAGGGTGAAACACAATTTTGAGAGTCTTCCTTTTAGTAATCTGTTTATCTTTTCTACCACACTGTTACTTTGCGGGTGATAAGTTGAGCATAATTTGTGTTTGATTCCTAGCATTGATGTTACTTCTTTGAAGAGATCATTCACAAAATGTGTGCCGTTGTCAGAGCGAATTACGTCGGGGGAATACTTCCTGCACTAGAAACTTTGCAGCGCACTTGGCATCTGGGCGGGCACAGGGACCTGCCTCTACCCACTGTGAAAAGGGGCAAACTACCACTATCATGTACCTCGCTCCGTTGCACCTTTCACCCATGTCTGCATAATCTATATGCAGCTCTCTGAACGGTCCTACCGGCTTGGGTATCGTTCCCCTCAGTGTTCTTAGAGTCATGCCGGAGTTGTATATCTGGCACGTTGTACATTCCATTGCTAGCTTAGAGAGTTGTTCCTGTAGCCCTGGAATGAACCAGTGTTCCTATATCTCGGCAGCAATGTGTTGTCTTTCATTGTGCGCTGGGAAGTGTAGCTGCTGGAATGCTATTTCTAAAAACTTAGTTGGCATGACTACTTTACCTGTGTTGTTTTTGCCGCCATAATAAATCAGTGGCGGACTGGCTGCACCCTCTTTTTGTCCACAATTCTTTTTCGTCCTCAGTTGCCCCTTCCTGTAGCTCCAATATTTTAGACACTGGCATGGCATTGTACCCGTCTGGAACATCGTCCTCCGTTTGGCCTTGCCGGGATTAAAACCTGTGACCTGCAGATCACACATAGATCACAACAGCGAGCGCTCAACCCACATAGCTATCTTAGCAGACAAGGGAAAAGTTTAGATAGTTATGCAGGCGTAAAGAAAGGAGCTCAAGGGTTCTCCCAAAATAGGCTCCATTACTAGGCAGTTTGGGTGAAGATACGCCAGAGGTATGAACTGGTCTGATGAAATACCAGGGCTAATGCTGGTGGGATTATGTGTCGCAGTGGCCAAATGTATTCAAAGTGCTCAAACGCGTTTCTACAAAACAGGTTTGTTACTCACTCTTCTCTCTTCTGAGGATCTGTCATCAAACACCAGGTCACATATCTGGTTGGCCTGGGCAAGCATATTGTAAGAACACAGAAGGAGACATTTGATTGGAGTCAGATTCTAACTATTATTTAAGTGATAATTTGTCCATCGTCTTATTAGTAGTGCCTGTCACTTGTAATACAGAACATCATTGTTTACTGTTGGCATTTATTTCAGTAGTAAAGTTAAGTTTTTTCTTCCTAATTTTCACTGCTTCATTTTCAATCTGCATTATTGTTCCCGAATGTCAATTTGAGCTACATTAACAGGGTTTGTGGATGGGGGGTCATTTCCTGTTACTGTCAGTCCCACAGTGTTTTGTCTGCAGGAAGTGGGGAGGAGGGCAAAGGAAGTGTGGGAGCCCTGGAAGATTTCAAGATGGTGGAACCTGTCTCTCGACTGCAACTACTCGCCTGGGCTACTCTAGCTCTGCCGTCTCCCTGTCTGCCTACTTCAAAGAATTTCTAGTAATTACAACCCTGTTGTGATTTCTCTCTTACTGGAAGAGCCTAACCTTTAAAGCACAGGTTCACTCCCTGCCCTCTTGGGGCTGATCCTATTCTTGTGTAAGGTGACATGTCTTTCTACAGAGAACAAAAGCGTTGCAGAGGCTGAAACCAAATGGTCTGTTTTGAGTGAAACTCAGTTCCAATACTCAACATCTGATGGGAAATGACTCATTAGAAACCAGGCTCACAATACAATGGCATCAATAGGTTTTGGCTTGTAGAATAGTAGATTCCCGGAGACCACCACGTCCAAACTAGAGATTTCTTTTTCTTAGTTATTAAGCTACCACCAGGCCCTGGTAGCAGACACATATATGAATTGAATCAGGGCTGTCAATGGTTTAAGGCAGTCCCTGGTTGTTTCAACTTTTGGGT